>NC_140624.1:62517406-62854906 GCF_057382275.1 Copadichromis virginalis
ACTATAAGGCAAAAAGAAAGTGCAGCTTTATGGTTTCATGGACAAAATAATTTCTGTGGCTGCAATATGATGAGCTAAATAACCAGGGCTGCACATAAGTGGTCCGCAGGTGCGCATTCGCTGTCAAAATAAAAAACGCGCACAAGGGTTAGGGTTAAATTTAAAAACTGTACTTTTGAGTTAAAATATATATTTATAATTTTAATAAATGACAAATTAAAAATGCATGAACATTTTTTTTGTATCGAAAAAATATCGAACCGTGACACCAAAGTATCGAACCGAACCGAACCGTGAATTTTGTGTATCGTTGCACCCCTAATAATTACTACAGCAATCTTATGACCAGGCTTTTTTAATTTGTGGTAAAATCAAATTATTCCAATTCTTTACATTTATTCACTAAGGTTGCCAACCTGCAAGTTGTTCTTGAAGCAAAAATGTCAAATATTTGTTTGCAGCCACTCAAAGATGTGGATTTGATGAGTTTTTCTGCCACACAATGCATATTGACAGTAAGTATAGACAGTTTATTACACATTGTGTGCCACTGTGCTGGGACTTTTGGTCAGACAAAACCAGATGTCACCTCAGTCTGTGGAAAACTATCATTTTTTCCACTTGTAAGTTTTCATGCTTAGTATTGTGAATGTGAACATTGTATGAACTGATGTGTTCGGTTCCAAACTGGAACGTCAATCAATGCTTGAAAATATCTTAAGACTGATAAGCAGACTGAAGAAGAAGGAAATATAATGAATGCTTATTCTCCTTCTAAGTTGATTTATGTGATGCTATGTGATAATACTGGAAAAACACTCAGCTATATTTAATTAACCTTTATCTGTATGTAATCTGAGCTGATGCTACATATGTACTACAACAGTGTTTTTTTAGAATAAGCTGCTCTGCATGTGTTTGGTACCTTGCCCTTGGATATGGGAGACATCCAGCCCCTCTTTCAGTCGCAGGATAACAGCACCAAACTGGAAGTCAAAGGCATCACTTCAAAGGAAGGGGGAGAAAAAAAAAGGTTCCCATTAACAGTGGACTGAAGCAATTTGCCCTCAACTAAACAAAGACAGTAAGAAACCCACAGAGTATTTAAGAAAAAAGATAAACAAGCACACAAGAAGACTCAAACATCGTTCTCAATGCCACAGGTTGTAGTATTGTATTGCACTGGACAACATACAATGGAAAATAAAGGGCAAATTTTTAAGCGTATTAGCTTTGATTTTAATACTATCGGACTGAACAATCTGTGACATTCAGCTCTAATGCTATAATCCTCGCATTACAATGAAGAACCCATTCACCTCAAGTCTCACATGACTGCTTTAGAGTTCAACAGGACAACAGATTTCTCATGGACTTGTTTTAATCCAAGGGAGATCAAAAAGATCAAAAACATGACAATTACACTCTATCCCATAATGGCTAGCATGTTTCTACTACTGTTTATGTAAAAAGAAGTTTTTGTATACATTGTATTTGAACATATTTGAATAATATCAGTAATATCAAAAACAACCGATTCTGTTTATCTAGAAGCGTTTTCAGTGGGAGAAACATTTTGTCATCATGTAAATTACTTCAGTCTGAGCTGACTGGAGGTTTCCCAATATTACAAAATGTACATTTGCATAGTCAAAGGAGCTTGCAAAGAAAAGCGTCTGGACTTCTTTAAGTTACTTGAAGACGTTTCACCTCTCATCCGAGAAGCTTCTTCAGTTCCAAGGTCAAATGGTGGAGAGTCCCAGATATAAACCTAGTGGGAGTAACCCCCCACAGAGGGACAAAAGGACCCCCTGATGATCCTCTAATCCCCTGAGCCAAGGTGTGGGTCCCAATCAGCCAGAGTTTCGGGTGAGTTCATTGTGAAACCTGGCCCCACCTTATCATGCGAATTCCTGAGGTCAGATGGCCCAGGATGTGAGTGGGCGTTAAGGCGTCTGGGAAGGGATCTCAAAACTGGATTATAGATGGCAGAGAGTTAGTATCGTAAACACCAACTCTCGGTGGCGGAGGTTTACGACACCAACTGTCTGCCATCTATAATCCAGTTTTGAGATCCCTTCCCAGACGCCTTAACGCCCACTCACATCCTGGGCCATCTGACCTCAGGAATTCGCATGATAAGGTGGGGCCAGGTTTCACAATGAACTCACCCGAAACTCTGGCTGATTGGGACCCACACCCAGTTTCACACCTTGGCTCAGGGGATTAGAGGATCATCAGGGGGTCCTTTTGTCCCTCTGTGGGGGGTTACTCCCACTAGGTTTATATCTGGGACTCTCCACCATTTGACCTTAGAACTGAAGAAGCTTCTCGAATGAGAGGTGAAACGTCTTCAAGTAACTTAAAGAAGTCCAGACGCTTTTCTTTGCAAGCTCCTTTGACTATGATGACCTGGATGACTGAGAACCTTCACAGACGTACATTTGCATAATGACCAAAACTAGCACCACTGACTAACAATGAACCGTGGTCAGGTTCATGATCATTAATATGCAAACTGTCATAAACATTATTCAGTGGCCATTCACAGAGATTTGGGGAATGGCTCCAATCACAAACTTGTAAGAAAGAAAGATGCATCCTAGACATTTGTCAAAGCTGGGAAGACACCTAAAGAATGCTTCAAGCAATCCAGAGTGAAAGACAACTGCTGTATAGAGCACACAGCAGTTGTATAGAAACAGTATGAGACAGCTGAGATGCATTTCCTCTAATCATTGAGTCTCTGTGGTTTTAAAACCCCAAAACATGCTGTGTCAAAAATGGGTCCATCCCAAGGATGGGGTCAAACTGCATAAACAGAGTAACATAGCGTACGCTGTTAAGTGCCAAAAGGATTGCTATGATTTATACATCGGGGAAACCAAACAACCTAAGGGGATTGGGACAACACAGAGGAGCTAACTCATCAGGCCAGGACTCTGCACTTTATTTACACCTAGACGCTCTCAGTGATGAGGATGTACACATCATGGACAGAGATGAACGCTGGTTTGAGCGCGGAGTCAAGGAGGCCATTTACGTGAAAAGGGAAAGACTATCTCTGAAACGAGGAAGGGGCCTAGACATCCAGATGAACAGAATCAACTTTTTGGGAATGAGAGGAGTTGTTAAGGATATCATTAGTTTTTCTGTTGGTAAGCTGTTTTTGCTGCTGTGAGCTACCGTTAGACTCTGTTAGTTGTTATTAGCTGTTGTTAGTGAAATATGTCTGTGAAACTTCTCAGTCATCCAGGTCATCGTAGTCTAAGGAGCTTGGAAAGAAAAGCATCTTACATTAAATTATTTAACTTAAATTTCTTGAAGACGTTTCACCTCTCATCCGAGAAGCTTCTTTAGTTCTAGGAGCAACTGGTGGAGAGTCCAAGATTTTTAAGTCCTATGGGAGTGTACCCCTCATGGATCCTCTACCTAATCACACCAGCCAAGGTGTGAAAACTAGAGAAGGCACGATACCACTTTATGTCCAATACAGATACCGATATCATAAATTTGGATATCTGCCGATACTGATATGAATCCAATATAGTGTGTTTTTTAATCAATAAATCAGTTTTTTTGTTGTTGTTTTTTTAAATATCTTGCTGCATTTTGTATAAGTTCATACTCAAGTCTTGAGAAAAAGTAAAAGAAAACAAAAAAAAACCAAACAAACACTAAAGCTATTCTGTTATACCTGTATGCAAAAAAATACACTGCACCCAAAATATTTCATCGTTCAGCAATACTGATCAATCTAATGAACTTAAACCTACTCCATCCTCCCTATTCTGGTATTTTAAAGAGTACTTAGCGGAAATATTAGGCAGAAAGAAAGAAAGAAAGAAAGGCAGAAAGAAAGAAAGAAAGGTTCCCAAAGGAAAAAGTACTAGCTTACTAGGGTATATTAGACTTAATAGTCATATATACAGTAATGGACTTCTATACATAAAACTTTGGGTGTAAGATTCAGATAATTATTTATTAAAAGCTAGACATTTTAAATGAGAATAAGAAAAAAAAAAAAAGAGTATTTCTTTGTGCCCCCCTTTTCCCTGTTCATGCCCTATCGGCCCCCCTGGCATAACTTTGCTAGACCCGCCCCTGCACAGTTACCAGCAGTCAGCTACGTAGAAAAAGATCCTGGTGTAGAAAGTAATATTAAATAAATTCTAAATTCTAACTGATCATTGACCAGTTTCACGATTGAAGTAGCAACAGGAGAGGGAGGGAGAGAGAAAAGGCAGTCGCTCCATCGGTTGTTAAGCTTAATGTGGGAATGCTTTTCAAACATTCAGAGATGAACTTACACACTTGCTTTACTTCCCTCTGGGATCACTTCCTCGGAGATGAAATGCCGGTTTGGTAGCAAGGCTACAAATGCTCAAACAGACCGCCGAGAAGTCTCGCACGCCACCGCTGCTCTATCACGTGAGCACACTGCTCCGACGTGCTAAGGTTATGAGGTGAGTTACGCCATGTCGCAAGTTTTGTGAGGTGCTTTCATGATATTTAATGGATCGGATTACGTTTTTTTTATTTATTTATTTTTATTTCTCTCCGATATCCGATCCAGTAATTTAGGTCAGTATCGGACCGATACGCAATATCGGATCGGTCCATCTCTAGTGAAAATGGGTGTGGGTTACAATCAGCCAAGGTTTCAGGTGAACCCACTGTGAAACCTAGCCCCACCCTATCATGTGATTTCCTGAGGTCAAACAGCCAAGAATGTGAGTGGGTGTTAGTGAAACTTTCTCTGAAGTGGATCCAACATTGCTGGACTCACATTCCTAAAGAATGAACCATCGTACCCTGCGAAAGTGTAATCAAACTGTTTAAGGAAAAGTGTGATTTTTACGACACTCGAGCCCAAAATTACCTGGCAAAATGTTAGCTTATAACGAGCTGCTCTAATGGCCCTGCTGACAGCTGAGTTCTATTGGCCTCCACGTTTGGGGTACTAAGAGTTTGGCGACATGCACAAAACAGGATATGTTGTAAGAGAGACATCGTTCCCAGCCACTGAATTCAAATATGGTGAGAGAACTTGGCAGCTTCCAGCATGGACCAATTGTACCTTTTATGTTACCTAGAACCTATACCACTGAAAATTTTATAAATCTGTTAGGGTGAAATATATGAAAAATATAAAACGTACAATAACCTGTTTGCATGTGTGTGCATACCATTAAACTACGAAATATTAGTTTATTAGTGTCAACAACAAAATTGTTGAAGCACCTTTTTGATTTAATCACAGCATTCAGTCTTCTTTTGTACACACCTGCCAACAATTACAGAGACCGATTAGCCCTATGTAACATCCAGCTGTCCTAGTAGGAGTTTCCTGACATTTACCGAGTTGCGTACTAAAGAAAAATTCACGGTTTGTAGAACACTTACAAAGCAGGAGGGTATAAAATTTCCACAGCATCGGATGTACCATCGAACACAGTGAAGACTTGTCGAAAGAAGAGAGTGTTTTTTCTTTTATATAATTCTTTTCTTCTCTTATTCTACTTACTGGATCATGCTGATGTAAGTCTCCACATTCATCATGTCCCCATCCCTCCAGTCATTCTTGAAGCCCAGAACAAGGGTGTTTGGCTTGAGGCGGCCAAGACCAGCAGCCTTGATTGGACCAGGAACAGGAATCGCAGATTAATCATTTCTTAAATGTGGCTCATTTCCAAAGAATAAGCAAAACTATGAGTGTGGAGCAGGAAATAAAAACAGTTCAGTCCATACAGTGTTCAGCCTTTCACTTGGGTTATGAGTCCAATCTTAAAGGAGACTCATATTATCCACTCTCAAGTTCCTCAAGTCTCAAGTTTCAATCATGGATCTGCATGACTGGTCTAGTCATTGTCAGAAATATTAGTTAGTTAAACTTACCAATAATGTACAACATCATTTACCAGTTCAAGTATTATGCCCCAACCTCTACTATTGATGGCTCGGCCCAACAAACACAAAAAAAAAAAAAAAAGTACTTGAACAATGCTTCCGTGCAAAGAGTTAAGAACAAACACACAACTCTGAATAGAATTTAGTTTTCCTACCTGAAGCAAGTACTGACAGCCTTGTTTTAGGTCCTCAGCAAACACTGGCGTGTAGAAGGCTTTGGTCTCGTTCTTCAGCAGCCAGCGTTGGTAGCGTGCCTGATCTGTGGCAAGCTCTTTGAAGTTTGGTCTTCTATAGCCCTATGGAGACAGGAGGCCAAATTAACAACAGCCTTAAATTTATCAGTGTTGGTATTGTACAACAAATGACCACAAATCTAAGTTTCAAAGATGAAAAGATGCGAATTTCAACAACTTTTGATGTGTGAAAGTTAAACAGAAGAATTTAATGTGCGGCTCAATCACCTGCTCTGAATCTCTGCCTGCTTTTGTGACTTTTTCGTTCAGTACTCTGCAGTACTTATTTTTAAAATACAAAAGACCAGGCTATTCCAAATCGTTCACTAGCTTTGTGTGCAACATTAGGGCTGTGCGATATGATGATATATTAAAACGACATATTGTACTCTATCGTTTATTTCATGCTGTCGAAAACTCTTCACTGGAATATGTTTTTCATTGCTTTCTAGAAAAAGGAAAAAAAGTCCCCACCACCATCCAAATAAATAAAAGGACAGATTAAAAAATAGAAATGCACAATGTATCACCAACTGCTGCACCTGCAAGAAAAATAAACATAACACCTGGAACAAACATTGGAAAATGCGCAGGTACATAAATTGATCTTCTATGGTTGTGTGTGCGCATCTGAGGACAGAAAATTGGCTTCCTACTAAACATGTGGGGACCAGCATTCACTTATGGGGACAAAATGCCAGTACCCACGAGTGTGAAGGCGTGTTTGATGCTCAAAATGTGCTTTTAGTGTCAGGGTTAAAATTAGCCTCAACCTTACCATAACCTGAGGTTAGGGTTAAGCATTGGTTTTTTGATGGTTAGAGCAAGGGAACAGGGAAAGCATTATGTCAATTAGATGTCCTCTCCAAGATATGAAAACACCTTATACACATTTCACATTTTTCTCCTGGTTGCCCCTGCATTGGCTCCACATCCTACAGTCTAAGAACCACCGATGCAACCAAATCCAGAGGCTCCCACAGCATATCAAAGTCTTCTTTTATATTGCCTGCTAATCAGTGCTATGTGGTTTAAACAGTTTGGTGAAGAACTGGATGAATCTAGCTAAAAACTGACTTTTAAACAGCAATTTGACAGCTAATTCATCAGTAGCAAAAAACAAAAACAAAAAACAAGCCAAATGACATCTGCTCACCGTGCGAATATGGCCGCAGATCATCATGCCTACATTCTTGGTGAAACTGTGGACCAGATCCAGAAGGGCAGGACGAGAGTTGGGATAACCAGTCATCACCAAACACTGGGGTCTGCAAAAAGACACATATGAGAGAAAACATCCACCAAGTCTGCATCTGCATCATCCTTTACCACATCTATAAAAGCAGAGAAGGGACGCCATATTTTGCCAAGTTTACAGAATTGTTTGATTTTATGCTTTATGTGTAGCCAACTTTTCATTTGACCTTCCCAGTAACCTTTAGTCTTCTTAACACACAAACACCCACACCCATATACAGTCAGACACCAGAAGCAGAGCAATGAATTTGAAAATTAATCATCTCCCCCTCCACAAAGTCTCTACTTTTTCCCCATATGATGGTAAATTATTTAAATTGTTTCATGAAACACTAAGGCTAAGTTATTATCATGTCAAATTTTGTTCTTCTCAGGCTGCAAAAATCCAGAGGTGAACGACTGGCTGAAGAACCACAAAGATTGCGACACATGGTGCAACGTCAAAATCACTGCATGGCACTCACAACGATGTGAGCATAAATCGAGCATAGCAGCTGAGCTAAACCTAGCACAACACGACGATAAACAATTGACAGAAGTTTAAAGAGACTTTGGGAATGAAGAAAACCCATCAACTAACATGACGTTGGGGAAAAATAGATTAGAGGATAACATAACCAGATGTCCATAAGCATCCAACCGAGAGCTACCAAGCAATCGCTTTATATGTGGACCGAGCTTGAGTGTTTATCAAGCATGGTGAGTAATAATATTGTGCTTCCATAACTCAGATGCCATCTACACTTGCAGGCAAGAATGGTTCAGCTCAATCACGTTTGTGTTTGGTACCTGAAATTCTTGATGTGGTCCTCCACTCCACTAAGGTGCAGAGTGTGGGTCAGGGCCTGGTGGTAGGTCAAAGCCTGGGTTGATGAGCCCCAGTTCACATCTGGAATGGAGGACACATGCAGGCAGAAACACAGTGGAGTTAGCAAGTGTGTTTATGGGTCAGATTGCTGGACTAAAGGCTACCTGACCCATGTGGTGTTAACGTCAGTGAAAAGGCCTAGTGTATGTGTAGCTGCATGTCAAACTGAGTGTTCTCACAGGTGTGTTTAGAACTGTATAGCCAGCTTTTAGTTTAAAGAGCTGCCCCACTCAGATTATGGATTCAAAACCAGAACCTTCTTGGCTGACATCCCAGAAAGTTGATTCTGTTCATCTGGATGTAGCATTTTCAGTTTGAGAAACAATTTGCCTTTCTTCTCTCCTGGATCACTTGGAGCATTCTTTAGGTACATTTAACATATATCAGCTGGGATAGCTACATTTGCTCAGGGCCTTTTTGATATGATGTTCTTCAGCTTCCCTCATGGCTGTGTCTGTAGGGATGGGGCTCAGTCTTTACTGTAGCATCTTACAATGCTGTGATTGCAGCCATTCCCCAACTTCCAACTCTTTGCATATTAATGATCACGAAACTGTCTCACTGTTAGTCAGTGCTGCAAATTTTCATCGTTGTGCAAATGTATAATAATAATTTATAGCCATTAGGGAAATCCGCAGTCAGTCAAGACCGAAGAACTCACTTGGATGAGTAGTGAAACGTTTCTCCCATTGAACACGCAACATCCAGATAAAAAGAATCAATTTTCTGGAATTTCCTTACCTGGATGATTGAGCACAAACCAAGATTCCTTGCTGAAAGGTAAAAACCACTAACCACTACACTACTGTCCACCTGATTTATGAACTTATATTATTTCTGTTTGCAAATTTCACACTAAAGGTAAACCATAAACACCTCAACATTTTTGGAAAAAGCCAGCGATATGTAGAGGTTCCATAAAAGACTGAGGTGTGCAGGGACTTTTAAATTAACCAATCAATTTAATGCAACATATTCCTTATGCAAATGAATTCAATACAATAAAATTGTTTTGATTTTGTGCTGTATAAATACAACATTTGCCTCAAGGTGCTTTATATTGTAAATTGAGACCTACATTAATACAAGAATACAAAAAAATTACAAAATTCCTATAAGACGCCCTATCAGCAGACACTTGGCGAGAGTGGGAAAGAGAAATTCCTTTTTAAAAAGAAAAATCTTTAACAGAACATGGAGGAGAAACCATAGGCAGGTTAGGGCTAAACACCATACTGTGGACAGAACACTGCTTATTATCAAAATACTTCACAGCATGTTATCTTAAATCATGGTTAACTGTCATCTTACCTTCTCTCTAGTGTCTTGAGACAACTGTCGTTGTGAACTGGTGCTACATTAATAAAACTCAGCTTAACTAAATGACAACCAATATATAATTCTTATATCATATTGGTACTTGGTAATTATTTTACTCCATAAAAAAAGTGAGGAATTTTTGGCCAAATTTGGCGTGCTCTCCAACTCACCTGGCTTCTTGTGACTGACATAGATATACAGAGCCATAACAATGACATTTGTAAGAAGGGCAGCTGCCCAGTTGATGACAAACATCACCCCACAGCAGAGAATGGCTCCAGCAAGGGAAACCCACATGTTGTAGTATTTGAAGCTAGGTCTCCAGCCTGTAACATCGATGTAAATTAGTCACAAAATACATTTAAAATGCCACACAAACAGTGCTAGTCACATATAAGGTGCAAACAAAAAGTTCCATAACTGCTCCAGCTGGGTATGAACATGGTCGTGTGCATGAAACATGACCTTTGGCAATGACAATGAAAGCTTATGTTATTCTTGTTGTGACTATTTGCATTGGTGCATTTGTAATTCATAACATGAGAGCAAAAGAACCATTGTGTTGAATTCTACGAGCATTTACTTTAAAAGCAACTCAAGATTCTTCATCACTGGTAAGAAGAGTTGGGTCTAGTTATGTTAGACCCCAGAGCAGCCCTTAGTGGGTGGATCTGCAGTCAAAACCAAAGAAGGCTCATCAGGTCAAAAGCAATTCTGACATGGTGAAGGAGATCCAGATGGTACCGCTGAGCACTTCAAGTAAAGCAGTAGGACTGACTGCATCAGTCACTGTATCAGGGTACAAGGTGACAAGGGCTTTTGCTTTTTATTGGAGCAGTCACAAAACTTTTTGATTGCATTTGATACAGTTTAGGTATTATGTGCAAAAATTAGAACTGAAAACTGAATTAAATTCAGTTAAGGCTGAGTAGAAATTCTTTTTCAGACACTTCAGCTGGGAACAAATTAAATAAGACCAGCAATGTGGGAGGTTAAAGAACAGGAAACGTTGAGTCAGCCTCCATTTAAAGAAGCTTATTATAAAACGGTCAATGTTGCTGTTAGAGAGGAGGGATAATGTTTCAGATGGATCTAGGCATATGTTTGGGTTAAAGAATGAGTTGACAGTCTACTAGAAGTTATACGAGACATTAGGGACCATATTCATTCATTGGACAGTACAGTAACTAGAATAGTGGGATTTTAGTGATGGAATACAGTTGGTGTGTGTTTGGTTACACAATGACAGAGTCTTTAAAAAACAGGACATAAAGGGTACATTGACAGTGTCGTTCCTGAGTCTATGAAGGGACTTTAGGAGTCCCAGAAATGAGAAAGTAATTGGCCCTGAACTGAAAGTAATGTTTGTGTTCCAAAGAGAGAAATCTATTACACCATCATACTGTTTCTGTACTCGCTAAATGAGTCATGTACCATTTAGGTCCATGTAATTTTATGACCTGCTGGAGGAATTGGAAAGAGAAAAATAATCTGTACCTGCAGTTCTGCTAAGGCTTTGGTTTGTCTGTGTGTGTGTGTGTGTGTGTGTGTGTGTGTGTGTGTGTGTGTGTGTGTGTGAGAGAGAGGGATGAGGGGGTGTAGAGAGAGGAGAGGGTGTAGAGAGAGGGGGAAGCAAAGAACTCAATATACGCCATCAATAAATGGTAAATGAACTGATTCGTATATGGAACATTTCTACTCTACATGATCACTGAAAGTGCTTTATACAACTCGCCCCCTGGGCTTTTTTTCCCCCCTATGCAAGTGCTTTCTAACTAACATTCACACATATTCTTATTCCGATGGATACATTGGACAGCAACTTTGAGTCGGTATCTTGCCCAAAAATTGCAAACTGGAGCAGCCAGGGATCGAGCCACTAACCTTCCAGTTAGTAAATGACCTGCTCTACCTCCTGAGCTACAGCCAGACGCATCACTGAATTTGTCATCAGTCTACAAAGTGTGACTTCACCAAAGTTAGTTTAAAAAAAAAAAAAAAGAAAGAAAAAAAAAAAAAGAGAACTTTCCCTTATCAGTAGCTGAATCTATTTGTTCAGTTTTGTATGCATTTCTGACACTTTAGTCACTAGAATAGAGAGATGGGTACCAAGGGAGCAGGAGACCATCTTATCCCACCTAAGATTTATGGTTACTAATCTTAACAGGTAACACATCAGATATACCACACACTTTTTCCACAAATACTAAAAGACTGCATCATATAGATGGATTACTGTAGAGAAATAAGAAGTAAAAACAAGAACATGAGTATCAGCCATTTTTGAAAATCTCCCATTCTGGGCAGTTTGAGATTTTTGACTTTAACTGAGGTTCTTCTTTCAGACAAGTGGAGGTAAATAGTCTAAAAACAACTTTCATTTGGCTAGCCCTTTGTGGTTGACAAAGACTAACATTAGAGGAAACAGACATCACCTACCTTCTTGTGTAACAGTACTGTCCCAATATAGTTACAACATTAACCTCATCATCACATTTTGGGTTATTTAGACCAAAATACTGAATTTTGCTCTACAAGGGCCTGATATCCACTTACGAGGACATTATACTGCTACTGTTCTATCAAATTTTAAACGAATATGCTCATATGTGGCTCTCATTTTTCTTAAAAACAAAAATAAGGCAAAAAAAAAAAAAAAATCTGTTAATTCTTTGTTTTTACATTCATCAGGCCCCAATATGTCCAAATATCAAAGAGAGATTAACAATGCATGCAGTGGAAGAGTTTGGGTCTTAGGAGATTAATGACAATATGCTTTCTATATTTATGATCAACTGTCCAAATTGAATTTTCTTTGTCTAAGATGCATCAACTTCTAAGCCTAAATGTATTCAACCACCTAACCTCTGGTATGTCATCAGTGTGAATGACCTCTCTTATGAGACACACATCAGGACAGTCTCATTGAAAACCAGTAACTGGTTTTTAAAAAACACAACATTATACCTAATGACATGAAGGCTTCCTTTTTACAGTCTGGATTAGGATGACAATAACTTCCTCTATTGTCTTAATATGTTGATCAAGAACTTTATTATGCTTAGATTCTCCCATTTCTAAATGTACTGATCTTACCTGGTGAGTTAGCCAGTGATGCATGGAACACGGAGAAGTTGATCAAGGCATATGATGCCAAGAAAAAGTTGGAGATAATGGGTGCAATAGTGTTCAGCTCAGCTGCAAGAAGAAAAGCACCAGTCAACTCAGAAAAGTTAAAAATTTCACCTGTGATTTTATGTCCAGTCAAAAAAAACAAACAAACAAAAAAACAAAACAAAACCCTTTGAATAAACACTCAAACTCTCAGGATGAAGACAGTGAACATATCGGCTGCTGCTGACTCCAGCATGTGGTCATGCAGTGCGCCATTACTGTAAAATCTTAAATATTTAGGCATCTAAAAAGGTAAAGTTTTCAACAGCTGTTGTATCAATATTAATTTAGTTCACTGGTCTGTAAAAGTGTTTTTATTAGGAGCTTGCAATAAAACAAACAAAAACTACAGACAAGAGTTATTGTCAAATTTTAGACCAGTTGCCATGTTCATAAAACTGACAACACTTTAGGATGAATTTCAGAGGACAGTAATGACCCTGGTTCTGTATCAGTTCAAGCAAACAAAGAATGAAATGTGGAGCAGAGCAGCTGAATCAGGTGGGTTTCAGGCCTACAGAGGGGGAGGTGCCAATATACAGCTGCAGACTGGGGCTGAGCAGTGTGAGTGCTGGATGAGAGAGGCCCTCCAGGTCCGCTCAAGAGGTCGCAGATGTGGACAAGACATAAAATGTAACCATTTTACAACAATTTATTACACTGTGTTATCATTATGTGTCTTATTCTATTGTTTGCTGGTTCAATCCTTTTCACATCAAGCCCTCTGTTTCATTATATTTATTTTAGCATAACTAATACTACACGTTATCCAAGGTTCATTTGAAAGTTTTCCATGATGTTCTTCTTCTACAATAATTACAATATTTAGACTCGTCAGGTTTTAAAACCTAAACTCAAATAAAGGGGGTAAAACAAGTATTGAACACATCACCAGTTTTCAAAGTAAATAAAGGTGCTACTGACATGAAATCTCACCAGATATTGGCAACAACCCATCCAATCCAAACATACAAAGAAGACTGTGTGAAAAGAATGGGCCAAAAATCACATCTGAGCCATGCCTACGACTAGCTTTCCCATACAGGAGGCATCTTGAAGCTGTCATCGCCAACAAAGGCTTGGTTTGAAGTATTAAACAAATTTCAGTAAGGGGCTTTAATACTTGGAGATCACACAGGGTTTCTTTGAAAGTGTGGATTGGATGGTTTGTCACCAACACCTGATGAGAACATCGTGTCAATAGCACCTTTAGAAATACATTTACTTATTTATCTATTTTACTTGCTGTATTTTAGAAAGCTGACAACATAACTTTTTTAAGAAATGACTTCTTGGCCATTAGTTCTTCTGTTTCAGCATGGGGTCAAAAGTCTCCCTTTGGTATAGAGTATTTTTCTGGGTATAGATATCGTGATTAAAATTCTAGTATCATGACATCATTCTAAATGTCCCTTAGGCAAGGGCACAGTACAGCATGCACCAACGTGGGTTTTTTCTGTTTAGAACAAACACTGCGTGAAAACACCGGTTCTCACAAAAGAGAACAAGGGTTCTGAGAACCACGGTGCTCTTACTTTCCAGCTAATATTTTTGTACGGTTGTATGTGATCAAGTATGAAAAGCAACCAGCGAGCAAGCAATGAGTGAAGCCATACCAATGAGGATAAAGGCCAGACCGATACCGAAGGTCAGGATGTATCCTCGTAGGGGTTCATTGTTCTTGCCGTAGCCTTTGGCAAACATTTGCAGGCCAGGATAGATGTTGTCCTTACACAAAGCCTGCGGAAACAAAAGCCTTTGTGTTGTCTCACTGGAGTTTAAGCTGTTTATAATCAAACGCTATAAGAAAAACTAATTAAATCATTTACATTTTTCCATCACTCAATACTGCAATTTATTATATACAGTACTTTAAAGCTTGGATCTGATCTTACCTGAAAAACTTTAGGTGCACTAACTAAAGAGGCCAGTGCTGAGGATAGAGTGGCAGAGAAGATGCCAGCAGTGATGATGGGCCCAAAACCAGAAACAAGGCTCATAACCTGAACAAAAGATTACATGTAAATTGAAAAGTTAGATGTCTACATTAAAAAAACATTAACATTCATGTTCTGATAAAGTTGTTTTGTAATATTCATATTCTTTTACACTTATTTGATACCTGGAAGTCCCTATGCAGTCCATAGCGGCAGGTATCCTCATTCTTGCAGGTAGAGAAGTCATAGCCAAATTTGCAGGCAGCAGTGGAGCAGTTTGCCATGAGGTGAGAACTGATTGTGTCATTCACATTTCCACTGGCATCTCTCAAAATACAGGAGCCTAGTTTTTAAAAAGTATTATCCACATATTAGATTTTGTATTTAAAAAGGATGTGACAACCTTGGAAAAATGCAGGTACTATACACCACCTGTTGAAATAGCAACACCCAGGTAGACTATCCCTGTGATTAATATGGCTAGAAGGGTCCCTTTGGGGATGGCCATCTGTGGGTCCTGCAACAACCAACCACAACAACATTTTAAGATTACAATATATAACTGGATACAAGGCTTTAAGATGAGTACATCAAATCCTACAGCCAATTCAACGCTATGAGTTCCGTCTCAACAGCCTTAATCAGTGGAAGCATAGTCATATTCACCTGCACAGTACAATCTACAAAGTAAACCTTTACTTGGTTTGACACTATATCAACATTCATCACATGGTTGCACATGACTTACAGCAAGGTCTCCTGAAATGTTGGCTCCAGCCAGAATACCAGTGGCGGCGGGGAAAAAGATGGCAAACACAGAGAAGAACGTCTCTCCTCGGAAGTCTGGACCCATGTTCTCCCACATTATTGAAGCTGACAGAAAAAAGATCAAAGGCCAACTGTGACACAGCAGTGTAAAAGCCAACATGAGCCCTCAGATTTATGAGGTGTTTCTTATATTATTTTTTAACAAACAAACAAACAAACAAACAAACAAACAAACAAACAAACAAACGTCCTACCATCATAGCCCAAGAATCCCTTAGCTTCCTTTGACTTCATAGGAATGAAGCTTCCAATGAAATAGTTGAAGATGGCTGTGACAAGGACGACGAGTAAGAAGATCTGGGCCTATAGGAAGCAATTAAAACCAGTGTATTAATGTGTAGTAGTTAAATCGACTACACCTGTAGTATATCTGCAGGGTTGTCCGAGTCTCATGTAAACATTGGTCTGGGATGATTTGGTGTCTTCAGTATTTGGGATTGCAATGTACCGATTCCAAGTTACCACAGCCTTCATAGTAAAATTCAGTGCAATTCAGTTTTATTTATATAGCACCAACTTACAACAACTCGTGTCTCAAGATACTTTATGTTGTAAGATAAAGACCCTACACAGCAATAACACAAATATAGCAATAAAACCGTTTTTGGCTGCCATGCTTTGAAAAACTCACTCTAAAAGCTTTCCAGCATCAAGCAAAATTAACAACATTGGAACAGAGGCAAGCACACGGGCACATCATGCACCAACATGGGCTTGTTCAGTTTAGAGGGGGAAAAAAAACCCAAAGGACAAAAAAACAAAACACCCCATGAAGGCAGTATGAGATCACTAGAGTAAGCAGCAACAGAATTACAAACATTTTCCAGCTTTCTAAGTTGCCAAATTTTGGAGTGTAATCCTGTATTGGTTTAGCTTGCGAAACTTGCTAACAGCTTGCCAACAAAGTAAACTGAAGATTTTCGTGTTACCTTCAAATTTTGATTTTTGTGTGGACCCCCCACCTCCCAACACCAACACAATCACACATGCACACAATAAGACCGAACTTAAGTCTTTATAAAAAACAAATTTTACAACCAGTGAGTGTCACTACTTTGGCTACATTCATGTTTTATGTAGTTTCATATAGGTGTAAGTTTCTATGAATTGGGATGTTGTGCATACCTTGGCCTCCCACTCCATTCCTGCTACAGAGATGCCCAGAAGAATGATTATTGTAATGGTGCCAATTATTCTGATATCGTTGACTTCATCTGTCATGACGGCATCCATACCCTGAGATACAATACAAGGACTTGGTAAATTGAATGACAATAATCAGCAAACAGTGTTTTGATATGTGCTTTTCTCTCTCAATGATGCCAGGACAACCCACTCCTGCTGATCACTGATCAGCCATAATTAGCAGCTTTCTTGAATTCAATGTGAAATCCTAATAGACTTACAATCAGAAGTTCCACAACAGTCTCAGCAAAGCCCACCACATACATGGCAACAGCCACTGCATTGGCAAAGGCAAAGATAAGACCAATAGAGCCTCCAAACTCTGGGCCAAGACTTCTTGAAATCAGGTAATATGCTCCACCTGAAAATAGCAGGGAGTGTTAGCAAAAGTTCAGTCATGCAAAGTCAGTCATGCAAAGTCAGTCATTCAGTCAAGTAAAACATACCTCCCCTTACAAATCCATTGGTGGCAATGGCAGAGGTGGAGAGGCCAGTGATGGTTGTCACTACTGTAGCCATGGCGACGATCACACAGGAAAGAGCTGCAGAAGAGACCACATCATGAACTGATTAAAAAAAAAAAAAGCATAATACTTAACAGTTTTTAGCAGCCCTTCCAATCACTCTCATGTCTCTGTAAAAAGTAACAGGACAAGCCAATGCAGCAACGTCTGTCGCACGTCTCACGTTGTGGTGATATTTCACATCAAAGTGGAAAATGATCAACAAGTGCCAGGAGGCTAGGAATACTGGGCTTAGCTGAGTATGAGCTAGCAGAGAAAAAGTGATGAACACAAAACTGTCAATAAACAAGGGGCAATGAGACATATGCACCTTGCTAGGTTTTCTGGAAAGTAATACTTAATACCGCAAACCTTGTTTCATTTTTTTTATCATAACCCTGGTAGATGGCAGCTGCGTTTTTTTGTCTTTTTAAGAACATCTCAGTCATTTTTTTTCATTAATCCTTCCTTCAATTACATGAAGCGTGCCAGTGCTGTGTGGTGAAAAACAGCCCCAAACCATGATGTTCAATTTTGGTCCCATCATACCAGACTAGATTCTCCCAGGATTAAACAGACTTGCCTCCATCTTTTTCAGCAAACTTTAAACACACTTCAACATGCCTTTTGCACCATGCAATCAGTGGAGTCTTGCATGGTGAGCAAGCATACAGGCCTTGGTGGTTTAGTGCATTATTGATGGTTTTCTTTGAAACAATTGTAACTATTGATTCTGGCTCAAGTGGTTCTTGGCTCTTGGACAACTCTTCTGATAATTCTTTTCACGCCTCTGTTTGAAATCTTGTGCGGAGCACCTGGTTGTGGCTGGTTTAGGTTGAAATGATGTTCTTTCCACTTTCACATTTTGGCCTTTAGAAATTCTTCTGGCACGATGCTATCATCACGTTTTACAGTAATAAGGTTACAAACATCTTGAGAGAGCTTATTTTTACCCATCAAAAGATGTTTCTTGTGTGACACCTTGTTTTTTGGAGAGACCTTTACATAGGCCATCTGCGGGGACTGAACCAGCTGACATTAATTTGCACTAAGTGGCGGGGTTGCTTTCTAAATCATGCTTATTTGAGCTGGAGTCATGACTTTTATGCCTTAGAAATACATTTACTTAGATTGGTAATGTGTTCAATGTTTATTATACCCACTGATCCCCTTTGAGAGAGGCGCTTTAGTGACAGTGGGAAGGACTCCCAGCAGAACCAGGCTCATGGAGGGGTGGCCATTTGCCCAGCAGGGGTAAGGGGTCAGAAGCCAGTAGTGTCCCGGTATCAATACTGAAGTATTAATAAGCCATAAATGTTAAATTGACTAGTGCACATTTTAACAATGGCCATTTAACTATTAGCACAAACAATTATTGTTCGTGGCCAATAATATAAAATTACTTTCAGATGTCTGGTCTAGAGTGTGGAGAACTAAAGTGTGAAATCTGGATCAGAGGAGCCAATTCAGACAGGTTTCGGGTTTGAAGAGCAAAGCTGAAGATATAAGGAGTTGCAGACTGTAAACGTGCAGCAGTGTGAATGCTGAAAAAGTGAGAAAGAGAGAGGGAGATGTCACGGATGTGGAGAAGAAGACGAGCTTAAAACTTTCTACTCTTACAATAATTTATTCATTTGTATTCCTTTAATTACTGTGTGGTCAGTTTGAAAATGCAGGGACTGGTTCAATCTTTTGCAGTAAGTACTCTGTGTTTTTATACATTCTTTATTTGTGTGTGACTAATACTACACTACTATTCATTTCTCCAAATTCATTTTTAGCTTTTCCATAATACTCTACAATCATTATATAATTTATGTATTATTTAATCTTTGTTCATTAGTATGTTTTAAAATACATTTTACCTTCTGTAAACCATCTGTACAAATGAAATCACTTAACGTAATTGTAAATACTTATTTTGTTAAACCAAAGTTATAATTAAAGTTAACATATTCAAGAAATGAAAACAGGTACCGAGTATTTCCTTGGCTATCAGGATCTGGCTTGAAATTCTAGTATCATGCCAACCCTGGCTCTCATTTTAATGCTAATGTGGATGCAAACAGATTCCACATTTACATAATAATGTAAATAACCTAATAATGATCCTTATTGCTGTTTTAGAGAGGAGCGGTGCTTCAAAGGACAGTTGCAGATTTCTGTCAGAATCTGCAGATTATACAGTATAAATAAAATGTTCATGTTTCTCCAACGCTGTCTTCCAAACAGTTTCACTGGATGGCCAGGAAGCGTTCGCGATGTCTTATCGGGCGCTGATAATTGGCGTCTGTCTTGTGTCAGTGATGTAAAAGACGGATTTAATGCGACTTGACCGTTCAGACAGCAGTCGCTTTCTAAAACATCGGATATGTATCGGATTCAGTACCACAAACGAAAGTGACCCAGATCGGATTTGAAAATATTGGATTTGTGACGTTCACACTGTCACACCATGATCGGATATGGGTCGCATAGGGTGTAAAAAAAACAAACAAAAAAAAAAACAAAACGATTTGATGCGCTTTCGCCTGCAGTGTTGTGAACGTAGCCTTATTATAACTGAAAAAGATGTAGTGAAACACTTGCACCTCTGACTAATCTAGAATAAAAATTATGAAAGATTAGATTAGAAAGATTAAATAAAAATAGAATAAGGACTCTTCTACCATCCAACATTTACTTTTGACAGCTGGGGAAAACTGAGCTCAAACCCCTTTTTACTAGAGATGGACCAATCCGATATTACGTATCGGTATCGGTCCGATACTGACCTAAATTACTGGATCGGATATCGGAGAAAAATAAAAAATGTAATCCGATCCATTAAATATCACGAAAGCACCTCACAAAACTTGCAACACGCTGTAACTCACCTCAGAATGTTAGCACGTCTGAGCAGTATGCCTCACGTGATAGAGCGGCTGTGGCATGCGGGACCTGTCGGTGCTCTGGATAGCATTTGGAGCTTCGCTAGCAACCCGGCATTTCATCTCCGACAAAGTTATCCCCGAGAGAAGTAAAGCAAGTGTGTAAGTCCATCTCTGAATGTTTGTAAAGCATTCCTGCGTTAAGCTTAACAAGCGACTGCCTCTTCTTGCTGCTACTTCAATCATGAAACTGCTTAACGATCAGCTGATCGGCTTTTCTGTCTGAGTCCGTGTCTCTAGTTTGCTTTTGGCCCACTTTGCACCAGAAAGAGGAAACCAGCGGCTGAACAACAGCAGCACGTTTAAGCTTGATCAGCTATTGTTAGAATGTATTTAATATTACTTTCTACTCGAGGATCTTTTTCTACGTAGCTGACGCTGGTAACTGTGCAGGGGCGGATCTAGCAAAGTTTAGCCAGGGGGGCCGATAGGGCATTAACAGGGAAAAGGGGGCACAAAGACATACTTTTCTTTCTTATTCTCATTTAAAATGTCAAGCTTTTAATAAATAATTATCTGACACCCAAAGTTTTAATTTGATGCAAAATGAATAGAAGTCCATTACTGTATATAGTAACTATTAAGTCTAATATATATACCCTAGTAAGCTATACTACTTTTTCCTTTGGGAAGGTACCATCTGTGCAGTCTGCAATTTTGTTGAAGAAAGATGTTGAATCTATTTAATATTTCTTGAAAAATAATTGATTTCTGTGCATTTTTTTCACACTGCATCAAATTAAGGTTGATTACGTCGATTAAGCATCATGAGGTGGAGCGTGAGGGGTGGTTCCCTATTTTTTATTTATTTATTTTTGTTGTTGCTGGGAGTTGGAACCCTATTAGTTAGGTTGCTTAATATTTATGCTAAGTACTCTTTAAAATACCAGAATAGGGAGGATGGTGTAGGTTTAAGTTTATTAGATTGATCAGTATTGCTGAACTATGAAACATTTTTTTTGCATACAGGTATAACAGAATAGCTTTAGTGTAGTTGTTGTTTTAAACTTGAGTATGAACTTATACAAAATGCAGCAAGATATTTAAAAAACAGTTTTGTTGATTAAAAAACACTATATCGGATTCATATCGGTATCGGCAGATATCCAAATTTATGATATCGGTATCGGTATCGGACATAAAAAAGTGGTATCGTGCCATCTCTACTTTTTACAGGTGACCCCCTTTAAGTTGGACAGCTTTCTACTTACCAATTCCAGACTGGCCCACAATCCAGGACATGCGAATGAAGAGCATTACACCCCAAATGTTCAACATGCAGCGTACCTACAGAGATGAAGAAGTGTTACTGTTGACGCCATTTAAAAAAAACAAAAACAAAACACATTTGTCAGTCTATATTAAAGTACAGAAAGTTAAATACTAAACTTTTTTTTTTTAACTTAAAATAATAAATCTCCAAACCTGCACTACGTCACAGACAGTCAATCGCTGTCAATAAAACAAATCTAGTTTTCAATGTTTTTTTTGTTTTTTCCTTTTATACAAATAAAACCAAGTAAAAAACAGTCTCTCTCACTCGGGGGAGGGGGGTCGACTACAAACAACTGGATCTAAAACTGATCATATCATGTTCAAGCTGGTACTAATTCATTACTAATGCCATTACATAAGCACTTGTTCACCATTAGTTATTACAGTAACATATAATGTCAAAGAAAAAGATTTTTAAAAATTTGCTTGTTTGTATGCTTGTTGAAATTTGTACTGCAAAGTTCAACAAGCTTGTTCTTATTTACACACAGCAATGAATAAGAGCCCTTTTATTTTCATTAAATATAAATAAACTAAGCTACAAAAAAAATATTCTCTGAGTTCAAAAACTGAGCAGATAACATTAAACGTTGAAGTGAAAACAGATTTCTGTTAACCAAGTCTGTGGAAGTTCTTATTCTGACAATGTGATAAACCAAAGATTTTATCGAACACCAGATCTCTTTTCAGTGCTTGTTGCCTGTGACTGCAAAAAACTTCACATTTTGTATACAGAGCTCGCACTGTAAGCAGGTTTTACCCCTCTGGCAGAATGTCATTTAAAAACACTTAAAATTCCTCACATAGACTCCATAAGCAACACCCCTCCCCAGTAGGGATCAGCAAGGATCACATTTTACAAAGTAAACGTGAAGACAGTACTTGAAAAAAAGTTATTAGAAGCCAAGGTTTATATTACAGAGGAAGTAACACTTTCTCATATTAAAACAGAAGTAAGATGACAATATCCAGACACATGAACATGAATAATCCTTTAACCGCTTACTAGATTCAAACATGTCCGTTTTTACCCTCAATGGCTAAAATAACTAGCATAATAATAATAATAATAATAATAATAATAATAATAATAATAATAATAATAATAATAATAATAAATTGCATTTATATAGCACTTTTCTAGGCACCCAAAGCGCTTTGCAATTTCACTAATCATTCACTTTCACATTCACTCACTAGTGCAGGCAAACCACAGCTGTAGCCACAGCTGCATCGAACCTTCCGGTTACAGATGAGCTTCCCAACCCCCTGAACCACGGTTATGCCACAATTATGCCCAGACAATTATGAATTGGCTGGGCTGGTGAAAGACAATAATAGTAAGTGGACTGCAGATAAAGTACAGAACAGAATGGAAAACGCAGTACAGCCAACTGATGCCCATATTGGACTATAGCAGATATATCAATATTAATTTGTGCTATCTGACATAAGAAAACATTTTCTTAAGAACACAATGCAAACTCCAACTATTTTAGAAATATTTTTGGTTTTTACATGGAATTTGTTATTTTTCATCACTGTCTGCAGCACATGCAGACCATTTCCAAACACAAAGCTACATCTCAGACTCTACAGGCTTCAGTTAAAGCCACAATTAAAGACTGAACAAGGCAAGCTTGTTTGGAACAGTTCCTTGGAGAAAGCCTCTTCTGTCTAACACAACTTGGCAGCTTAGGTTTATAAAGTTGAATTTGCACTAACCACAAGACTCCTTTGGACAACTGTCACTAAAGTGGGCTTTGCACCTTTGTAAAAAATAAAAATGGCATATTACCATAAACCTCTCATTTGTACTGCCAGTCAAGGTGTTGAATTGGTCCATTAAAAGTCCAGCTCACTACCTCATTAAATTACTATGGCAGTACCTTAAAAGTAATGTGCACGAACTAAAGCAATATTGTAAAGAAAACTAGGTCCAACTTTCGCCGCAGCTAAAGTCCTGTCCAAACACATGCATCCTTCCTTCTTTATATTTTGATTTAAAAAACTAACAAACTAGGAAATAAGTGAAACATAAGCACTTAAGCCTGTTTACAACTAACAAGACTGAAGGTCAATATTTGGTAGAGAAAAAAAAACAAACAAACAAAAACAAACACCCACACACAGCATGAACTTCGTCATTTAACTAGTCTTCAGGAACAGTTTTGAAGGGCCAGCTGGGTCCTGTGTCAACACTTTGCTGGATTTATTTTCCTATTTCTTAAAGATATGACTTTCAGTTACTTACTGTTCGTCTATTGAAGATAGTTTTGTAGGGCTGGCACATCTTTTTTGTTATGCACTTTTCCAATTTCCTCAAATTTTTAAGGGCACACTGCACACCATCAGTAGATATTCCAGATTCTCAGCTAGGCTCTTTAGGAATCACCTTGTTTTTATACAACTATTATTTGTTTTGGGGATATTAAAGTGCAGGCAAAAAAATTCTGGCACAACTTCACCTGCTTCCAAGGTGCATGGAGAGGATGGGAAGAGGGGGGAAAAAAAAAAAACAAAAAAAACAAGAGGAGGAACAACTTTATTGATTGACCAACGCGTTTCGGCTTGTGGCCTTCATCAGGGTCAGGGTTGACCTTGATGAAGGCCTAAAATTAGAATTTAAAGTTGGTTCTTTGCTTAGTTGTCTGTTATATGTAGACAAAATTCATTCATCCCCTGGATTAGGTGCCTTTTCTGTGCTTGAATGACTTAAAGGTCAGTGTTAACTGGCTTAACAGAATGACATACTTAGTTTTTAAATCGCAAGACAGCATATTCACTCTGCACACAAGTAACAAAGCAAAGTAATAATTAAATTTGACTTACCAGCACCCCCTTAATCCAGCCAAACTTGACCACTCCTTTTGACTCAGCTGCTTCTTTAGCAGCGGCCTCCTCCGCTGGTGTAAGTTCATCACCGTTGGCAAAGCCATCCTCAAAGGGTTCCTTAGAAGCACAAAAAATTGAATCAAAGTCAGCAACAAGTAGAAGTAAACGTAATCTAAAGCGAAATGCTGGTGCCTTATTTAAATCTGATGTTTAAGCACAAAATGCAAACAAAGCACATGAAAAGTTAAAACTGAGAAAGTGTTTAAAGTTAGGAACATTTGGAACACATAAATAAAACTGATGCAAGAGTATGTTTCCCACTGTACAGCATGACATTAAACAACATACTACATGCAATGAGGAACAGAATAGACTAATTGCTATAATTTAGACAGGAATGTTTACCTGTTCATCCTTGAAATAAAATTTTAGCTGCTCAACAGTTTGTGGCTTCCTTTACATTTCACAATCTGCCAAATGTTTTCAATATGTAACAGACTGACTGCAGGTCACTATTTTTCTTCTCTGTCATTCTGGGATGTGTTCTAATAAAGGTTTTTGTTGTTTTTAAGGTTTGGACTTTCTGAGCGTTTCTGTTCATTCTGAGTGTCCCAGTCTAAAATTTGTTGAAACACACTGTTGGGACTAAATTGAAAATAAATACATGAAAATGAAGATTTCTCAGTTTGAACATTTGTTGTAATTGTACTATTCTTAATCAAACTTAATAGATTTTAGATTTAAAAACTGCTGCATTCACACATTTTATACAGCATCAAAAGTGGCTCATTTGCTAATAATAATGCCTCGCAGCAAGACAATCTGAAATTCCAACCCAGACAAGGCCCTTCTTTTGACAGTTTGCAGGCTTCTTTGCAGCACTCTGGTTTCTCCTGCCATCGAAAACATTCTCCAGGTCACCCTTGCAAAAACATTCCGAAATAACAAGAGTTTCATTTCCTGCTTAAATCAAAGGCAATTAAAAAAAAAAGGAACACTGGCTTACAGACACAGGTCACCTTCTTTACTTTGTGTAGCTGTTAAAAATACTAGAAGCTCCCTTCTGTGCACAATAGTGTCCCACTGGCATCCTCCCTGGGTATACAGTGTATTATATTAACTGCATTGATTGCCTTCTTATTAACCTGAAGTAGAACAAAGGACATCTGCAAGCCAGCCCTCTGCACGTATACTAGTATTTGGGGTAAATTTGTTTATGATTAACAGGAACACAGTGGAAAGTAACTATTATTGGGACTGTCTAAATTATTGGTAGAAACTACTACTTCTTCCGCCTGACAGAGTGAGATGCGAAATACGGCTGTATATTGATGATGACCGTCATCACTGATAGATGTCACTTGTGGAGTTCTTTGGTGCTGCAGAACAGGAGCTATTGTTTTTGATTGTTAATTGAATATTTTAAAATGTAGGTAATGACTTCTTAGGTTTTTGATTTCTTATAGGATATTTCTTTATAATTAAACAATAAAAACAACGAGTCTAATGTCTTGTATTCATTATGAAGGTGCAGTTTGACATACACAACTTTTTATTTTGATTTTCCAAACACATCAAGTTTTTGTACAGAGTATCTGGATCTGATCAGTATCACTAATACCAACCTGAATTTTACTTGGTATTGGGGCAAAAATGTTATCTGTGGTAACGCACATTACTAACTTATACTAAAGCTTTTACTGCATGTCCCCATTCAGTGTTACTGTAGGCCAAGGTTATGCCATCCAGAGTAAGAATCTGATTACAATATTAACAGATATCTAAGATTTTCAGGGCCGAATACAATAACCTCAGTTTTATCTCAATTTAGAAGCAGAAAATTAGAGGTCATCCAGGTCTTTGTGTCTTTAAGACATTCCTGCAGTTTAACTAATTGGTGTGTGTTATCTGGCTTCATGGGTAGATAAAGTTGGTACGATCTCATATCCTTGTGTCAGTGTTGTTCCCATATCATCATAATAAATGTTGTTGAACCTGGAACAACGTTTATTATGATGATGTGGGAACAACACCAACACGAGGATTATCAGATCATCCATAAAGGCATGATCTGATCAAGTTGGGTGTCATCTGCATAGCAGTGAACATGTATGCTATGTCTTCTGATGATACTGCCTAAGGGAAGCATGTATAATGTAAACAGAATTGGTCCTAGCACTGAACCCTGTGGAACTCCATAATCAACCTTAGTGTGTGAAGAGGACTCTCCATTTACATGAACAAATTGGAGTCTATTAGATAGATATGATACAAACCACTGCAGTGCAGTACCTGTAATACCTACAGCATGCTCCAATCACTCTAAAAGGATATGGTCAACAGTATCAAACGCTGCACTAAGGTCTAGCAGGACAAGCACAGAGATGAGTCCACTGTCAGAGGCCATAAGAAGATCATTTGTAACCTTCACTAAAGCTGTTTCTGTGCTGTGATGAGCTCTGAAAACTGACTGATACTCTTCAAATAAGCCATTCCTCTGCAGATGATCTTTAAGATGTTTGGAGACTACTCTTTCAAGAATTCTTGAGATGGAGGAAGGTTGGAGATGAAGGCTGGCCTATAATTAGCTAAGACAGCTGGGTCAAGAGATGGCCTTTTAAGAAACCGTTTAACTACTGACAGCTTGAAGGTCTGTGGTGCATAGCTGATTATTAGAGATAGGTTTGATTTAAGACTGAAGCATTAATTAATGGTAGCATTTCTTTGAATAGTCTTGTAGGAATGGGGTCTAAAAGACATGTTGATAGTTTGGAGGAAGTAATAACTGAAGTTAACTCAGAAAGATCAATTGGAGAAAAAGACTAAATAAATATCAATGGTACTGAAAGTAGCTGTAGGTAATGGTCTAATAATGGTGTGTATGTTCCAGGTACATATGTTTTTGGGGGACTAAATCTATTAACTTTGTCCTCCTTAAATTGTGAAATTAGGTAAGGAGGAGCCAGTGGGAGAAGCCAATATGCTCTCTTTCTAGTCCCCGTTAGCACTCTCGCTGCAGTATTTCATTTCAATGGAAGGCTTTTCATGGAGTTTTTAGGACATTCTGATAATAATGAATTACATTGGCCCAGCCTAGAAGTAACAAATGCTTGAACTAGTATTTCAGTGTCACTCTGAGACAGGATAGTTCCACTTTTAGAGATATTGCAAAAAAAGAAAAAAAGGAAAAAAAAAATCAAATCTGAATTTAACAGCAGGTAATTAGAGGCCATCCAGATCTTTATGTCTAGAGCTATGCTCCCTCTTCACAGTCACACAGCTATCATGCTT
Organism: Copadichromis virginalis; assembly: GCF_057382275.1. Lineage (NCBI taxonomy): Eukaryota > Metazoa > Chordata > Actinopteri > Cichliformes > Cichlidae > Copadichromis > Copadichromis virginalis. The sequence goes on from NC_140624.1 coordinate 62,544,953, forward strand.
TCCTGGCTGATGGGACAATCTGCTGGGGTGAGAGCTAATGGTGGCTATGCTAACAACAGTTGCACTGAATACAGGAGCCTGGCTATGAGTTTTTCGCAATAGTGCAGAGCTGGGCCTTCAATTCAGTAATCCTGGTCGCCAGAGCAGTAAACGGACTAGATTATTACAAGAGTAGCTATACACTGAGCAGAAAGGTGCAGGAAGGACAGGTGAAGAAGCCACGCTGGTTGCGAGTTGGCTACAAGCCAAGCGAGAGACTCCCTACAGTCAAAGTGAATAAATACATTTAGTGTCAGTTACAGAGGGTGCACCTTGGATAAAGCACGTGAAGATTACACTTCGTTATCTAGACGTCATCTAAAACGTTTTCATTAAATAGGCTACACAAAAACACCACTGTGCATTGTGACAGGAATATGAAGTGATACTGTACTGCAGAGAACACACGCATGAACAAACGCACACAGAGAGAGACGTGTCAGTGGACCGGGTCTGTTACACTGGCTGTATAAATAGGTGTTATAAATTATTCAAGTGAGCTGGGCCTTTGGCACGTGCAGTGCTGAGCTGTGGGAGGGAGGGCCTCAAGATCACTCCACTTGGACCATCTGTCAACATCCCCTCAATGACTCAGCAAAACTGCTACAATCAAGCCATGGCAGCTGGATGGGCTAAAGGCTTCTGATCTGAATTATCATAATTGTATTATTTTACCAGAATTATAAAAGTATTAAGATGATGGATCAATCCATTTTAAAATCTGTGAAACGTAGACAGAAATTGCTCTATAGACACAATTTCTTGTACAACAAAGTTGAAAAGGGACCCAGGCAAAATGGAACTGTGCTGTGGAGAGACCTATCAGAACTTTGAGATGCATTATGGGAATCATGGATGCTCTGTCTCCAGGCTAAAGAGAAGAGCGAGCATCAGGTTTGTTATCAGCACACAGTTTAAAAGCCAGCATCTGTTAATGGTGAAGGATGTCCATTATGAAATGACACTTCATAGTATTTCCTAGAGCTGGGCGATAGAACGATAACGATATGTATTGCGATAGGCCTCACCGCTCGAAGAAGACGAAGACGAAGAAGAAATCCAAATTAAATAGTGCAGAGCCGAACCAATCAAAGCCGCAGCGTCACGTGACTTGTTATGTACAGCACAAGTGCCAAGCCGCACATGTGTATTTGTTTTGGGAAGCAGGCAGCCGCCGTGCCGCCCGGGTAACGGAGGAAATGAGTGTGCCGATTAGAGAAAAATCAACCGAGCGTGACCGAAGATTACCGAAGAGAAAATAGATGGTGGTTCCAATGCCGGAGAGATTGTCGAACGGAAGAGCCATAGAAGTTCCGTAGTGTGAAGGTATTTCGGCTATTTCAAGTCTGACAAAAAGAGTAGCGTGCACTATAAATTGTGCCGAAAGCAAGTCTGGAAATGCAATAAACCGGTGCATGCTCAATCTCTGACTGGAAGCGCTAATTCGTCATTCGGCTTTTGTCAGACTAAAGTAACTGTTAAAACTGTTTGAAAAGCTCAGCTATACAACAAGGAGAGATTGAGAATTTCCTTTTAGTTCTCAGTTTATTTGATATTGACAAAAGTTAGTCAGTTTTGTCTGTTCTTCTGTAAAACAAACTAAGATTTATTTTTAGAATTAATATTTTGTTTCTAAGTGGAATTGACAGTTTAGTCTGTTTTGTTTGTTCTATTTTGAAACTTAAACGCTTTAGCGGCTGCCTTTTGTGTAGTTTGCAATATTTGCCTTTATTTATCTGAAAAAGTCTCATGTTTCTTTAGTACATCTACCCTGTTGAACTTATTATGGGAAATAAATATTTAAATCAAAACAAGCTGCTGATTATTTCACATTTTACTTGTGAGCAACGGCACATTTAAATCTTACAAATATAGTTATTTGGCTTATATCGTGATAGATATCGTTATTGCCTGAAATGAAAAAAACATATCGTGATATGAAAAAAAATCTCATATCGCCCAGCTCTAGTATTTCCAAGTATCTACCTTGAAATCAGTCCAAACAATTATCACCATATCCAGGGGGGAAAAAGACAAAACAGGCCATGACAAAGCACCAGCTCTACATGATCCTTTCATTTGAAGCATTTCTTTTCTTACCTATTGTTCTTTATAACAAATCCCACAGGAATACAGTAACCTTTTCAAACTGCAGTGACGATACGCAGCATTAGCTACTGACGCAAGTCTGCATTATGTGCCCCAACACATTTGCAATTTAGTAATGCACCCGCGGCTTTTGGACAAGTGGTTGAGGATACCTTTATGTGGCATTAGGACAGCTTAACAGATCCAAAGGTAAAATAAATCTGCTTCGGGCACATTTTTAAACAGCTGGGCAATATGAAATTGAATTCCTAACTATGGGTGATATCAGGTCATGTTGCTTATGTCATTGCGCTATTACGGACACCATAAATCAGGAGAGCATCTCGTTTGTAGAAAGAGGTCAGACTCTTTCCTGGACACTCTTCATGACGAATGGAAACAAACAACGCCCTTTACTGTTCTACTACAGATTGAAGAAATTCATTTATACATTTACACTTGTCAAAGTTCAAGAATGCATAACTAGTTATTCAGCATCATATTCATGAATGGTAGACATTTGATAACTGTTCACACATGCAGCCCCATCCCCCTCATTTTGACTCATTTTCTGTGTTTGTACTGGAAAAACTGAATGATTCTTACTATACTGAGTAAAAAACAAAGGTGGAAAAACTATTTCCAGATCGTACTGCAATGACAAGTTCCAGCTGGTTTCACTTATGTTCCCTGCAGACATTTTCTTCTGTTACTTCTTTGTACAAATGAGAGTTTAGAGTTTGTTTATCTCAAACTCATTCTCAGAGTTCCAATCAAACTTAAGCAAAGACAATACTGCATTGTTCAACTGGTAAAAAAATAATTCCAAGTACACTTACAGTTAAAACTAATTTGTGGAAACCTAGCATTGGTCAGACTATATTTCAGTAAAGATGTTCACCATCTTAGAGATTACTTAAAAACACAAATCTGGTGTTAAATGTCTCTTAACAAGCTCCACTTCAACCAGACACTTTCAGCAGCCACGAACAAGCTTCTGACATAATTGTGGCTGGACCACTCTTCTTGGAAGAATTGGTAGAGTTTTATTTAATTGGCTTTTTTTCATGGCAGAGAACCAGCCTGTAAACAAAGACCACAAATTTCCAACAGAGTTGAAGTCAGAGCTTTGGGAAGCTCTAAAACTCAGCCTACTTTAGCGATTCCAAAACCACATTTGACGTGCGTTTGGGATTGTTGTCCTGCTGGAACACCAAGTTGTGCAATTTTCAACCCCCTTGTTGTTTTGAGGTGAAGTTAAAGAATCTGGACATACTCTTTCTCAGTTATTCTATCCACATAAAAAGACAGAATATAGACTTAAATCAACTTATGTGCTATAATGTCCAGCCTATTTGAAGCCAGAAAGGATGCTAAATGGTAAATGGCCTGTATTTGTGTAGTGCTTTACTTAGTCCCTGTGGACCCCAAAGCGCTGAACACTACATTAGTCATCCACCCATTCACACACTGGTGATTGCAAGCTACATTGTAGCCACAACTGCCCTTGGGGGCACTGACAGAGGTGAGGCTGCTGGACACTGGCGCCACTGGGCCCTCTGATCACCACCAGTAGGCAACGGGTGAAGTGTCTTGCCCAAGGACACAACGACCAAGATTGTCGGAGTCGGGGCTCCAACCGGCAACCTTCCGATTACAAGACGAACTGCCAACTCTTGAGCCACGATCGATCGCCCATGCTAGGAAAAAAGCGAACTGTATAAGTTAACAGCCTTCATCAAATCACCACTCTTAAGACTTATGACGTAAGTCCTAAGATGTAAGATTAAATATATATCAGAATTCAAAAGTAGGCTTAGTCTACATTAAAATGTGACATAGGCACCAATTTATTCTGGCCAGAACATGTTTACCAGAGCCCTGCCCTATAGGCAGGCCTAGGGAGGAAGCTTAAGGCAGAGCCGGACTATAAACTGTGCGGCTCAGTCAGGCAAAGCCTAAAAAGGTGACAAGGGCCCATTCAGAGTTAAGGGAGTTAATATAATTTGATATCTTATTCACACGTGATGGGAAGGTTTACTTGGACAGGTGGATTGGTATGGCGTCATGGGTCATGTAGGTATTGTGCCAGACTGTCGTTGTGAAGAGAGACAAAAGCAAAGCTTTTGATTTTATCAGTCAATCTATGACCATGAACTCTGGGTAATGAGTTTCTCGGCCTTAGAGACAGGGCGGGGAGCTCAGAAATCTAGAGGAATTCTGGCTTAGGAAACTGAAGAGGACCTGGAATGTGGCTGGGAAGATAGACATTTGGAAAACCTTGCTTAGCATAGACCCACCACAACCTGACTTTGGATGAGAGAAAGATAGTTGATAGTGGATAGTGGATGCAAGGCAACAACAATCTTTTTATGTTTGTTTTATGGAATGTTTTCCCTTTCTGAAAAAGTTGCTTTTATTGGATTTTTAAAACTCATTAGATATCCATTAGGGCTCCCACGATTAGTCGACTAGTCACGACTATCAAAATCGTCGACGACTGATTTAATAGTCGACGCATCGTTTGAAGCTTTGTAAGATCACAAAAGACGCAGGAATAAGTAGTAGGATTTAAGAGTGTAATAACGGACTGAAACAGAAGATGGCAGCACTGCATGTACAAGGATGCCAGCTGCCGTTAAACCCCGAAGAAGAAGAAGTAGCTTTGTCCCAGAATTCATAGCACAGCCCAGCTCAGTTTACAACAATGGCGGCAGCTAGTTCGTTTTAATATTACTCTTATTATTCTTTCTGGGTCACAATAAACGTTTAACATATTTTCAGGTGAGAATGTAGCTGTGTAAACCTCAAATATCTGCTCAGTTTATCAAGACACCACATATTTTCAAAAGCGCTCCGACGTTTTTGGAGACGTCTGTTACCCACTAGCTCGATAGCTAGCCGGGGGCAAGGCTCACTAGAGCAGCTGAGAACACCAGACTCACGGCAAATCGTTTTCAAACCCACCGCCGTCTTTCGCTACTCAGGTTAAACATATAGAAGTCACTTAGCTAACTTAAAAATGCTATTGTTTGGCTTTTTTCAGTATTTCATTTGTTCCTGAGTAAATCGGTTTGGCTGAGGTTAAAGTTTTTACACAGCTGAGTAAACGTCAAACAGACGGCTGATTATCAGAAGTGTGAGATGCTCGAGAATATACTCCGGTGTCCCGTTATATTTTAGATAGCAAGGAGTTTATTAAACGTCACCGAAACAATCTGCAAATTTTATTAAAATTTAATAAACTATCATCTTGTCTTTATTTTTAGTTAGCACATACCTTAAACACTTAAAGCTGTAAGCTAATGATAGTTATATAAGAGCAGATGCATGCTGGTGCAATAAGCTGTACGTTTTATGTCCAATGGATGCATGATCTGATTAGTCGATTAATCGCAAAAATAATCGGTGACTAGTCGACTGTCAAAATAATTGTGGCAGCACTAAATCAGTATGAGTCTAATAAATCCTACATCAGCTGGGCTCTAAGAGAATTTATGGTCATTATTTTTATAAGCATGTCTTATCTTATATAAGCAGTAAAAGGAGAAACAGTGTTCATGTGCTCAGTAATGAAAGCTGGAGAAGAAGCTGAAAGCAGTATGACATGCTGGTTGATCTGATATCCTCGTGTTGGTGTTGTTCCCAGATCATCATACTAAATGTTGTTCCAGGATCAACATTGCAAGTGACCAATCAGAATGTTGTGACGTCATACTTTTGCGACTTCGGGAAAAACCGACGTAAAACAAAAAACTGTACTAAAGCTGCGTGAAACTGCCTCTGTCCGCCGATCAACGGACCCTGACCCTAACCGTAACCCTTTAATAAACAGTAAGCAGAATTGATAACATTGGAATTTCATAAATGCACGAATGGCTTGGCGCGCAAAAGAATAACGTCACAACAATGTGATTGGTCACTTGCAATGTTGAACCTGGAACAACATTTTCATGATGGTCTGGGAACAACACCAACACGAGGATATCAGATCATCCATCACATGCTACGTATTAGGATAGTATGTTGTTGAATTTACTTGCTGGCTCTGTGTTAGGAACAAATTTAATAAGTTTAAGTCACTGCCTTTTAAATTCAGCTCCCCATTCTACTTGCACAAAACAACACAGAATGGGTTAGTGAACAGTTTCTACATGACTGAAACAACACAAAGGCCGTCTCTGCACAACAATGACAAAGCATCAAGAGCTTTGGATGTTTTTGAAAACTGTACCATGATGTGCCACAAATGGTAGTTACACAAAATAAAATTAATTAATTTTGCAGTTTAGGTTTTACAAAACCTAACCTTGTGCACAGTAAAGTTAAAAAACAAACAAACAAAAAAACCCTCTTGTGAATCTTGAAGCACACAGGAAAGATCCTTAAGTAGACCTTTGATTGACAATCTGTATCTTAAGGGGGGGGAGGCTACTCTCTCCCACGGAGAGGATTTTACCAAATCATGTAGCAGTGCTGAATTAAGGAGCACATCATAGAATAGGGAACTGCGGTTGGGGTTGTTACTAAAAAAAAAAAAAAGTTATTATTATACATTACTCATTACTTTCCTTTAAAATAATGCATGTTACATTTGTAAATTGACATGTCACATAATTTCCAGTTAACAATGTAGAACTTGTGGTTACTAGCATAACCCAAGTTCTCTGAAAACAATGTGAGGAATCTCGCACCTCTTGTCATGACCAATGATGGAAGGTCCACCACCACCACCTATGTCCAAGACAGACCAATCACTTCAAGGACACAGTGTCCCCCAACCCTTTTAGAATACTTCCTTGTTGTGGGGCTACGGGGTATTTCTTCCACATGTCCATGAAAGTAGGGGATTGTGCTGTGATATTGCCATCACAATAGCCTTTATTACCTGGCTGGTGCGACACAGCTTGCCAGTATTAGAGGAAGCCCACAAAGAGCTAGTTGCTTCTCATAAACCCCTTAGTACCGCCTAGATAAATGCGTAATGCAAATTCCCTAACGTTAGGCATAAAGGCAACATTAGGGGGCAGGGTCTTCTTACTATAGTTGGGGAAAAATTGCAGACAGATAATGTATAACGATAAAGCATGCAACTCACACATCCTTTTCAATGATGACAAACCGAGGAATACGACAGTTTTGAGTGAAAGAGCCTTTAAGACAACTCACTCCAAGGCTTGAGTGAGTTGCTTAATAGTAGGCCTCAGTCTGTGGACATCATTCACAAATCTCCTTATCAGAGAATGCTGGCCAACTGGTGCATTACCAAAGCCAACATGACTTGCTGAAACTGCAGCTAAATACACTTCAATAGTGGAAAATGTTCCCTCCTTATCTAGAAAAGAGAACTGATAAGGAATCATATTGCTAGCTGTGCACTCTTTTTCAAATACACAACATTTGCCATCATAAAGTGAGCATGTGGCAAAAGAGTTCTTGCACTCCAAATGCTCTCAATCACGATCAGAGGGAGCCCAGATACTTTTAAATTCAGCCTGCTCTGAATGTATGGCGTTATTTTTGTGCCACTATTCTGAGCGCACGTAAAAAAAAATAATAATAAGAATTTTGCAGGTGCAAGTGTTGCATTTTGAGAAGAAATTTATTTTGAGCGAATAAAAGCTAAATTTGAGTGATCAAAATTCATTGCTGCATGAATTCTCGCATGAAGCTGTGACTTTCTCGCATGAAAACATTTTTAAAAGTTTATTTTGTGACCCAGAAAGAGTAATATTTCAAACTCCGCCACTCTGTGTTCCTCCGCCACTGCTTTGTTTGAGTTTTGGACCAAATGGATTCTGGGATATTACATTTCGTCATTTCGAGCTGATTGGAGACCAAAACAGCTAATCAGATTTTTTTCATCCAAGTCTGTGATTGGCTGGTTTTGTGGCACAAATATAACTGTGTACAGAAAGAGTTCAGCGCGCACAGGCAGAAATGTTGAGAGTGCAAGCAACACATTACGAGCAAGCGCAAATGCAAAAACTGAGCGAGAAGAGCTGCTATTGTGCGTGTGTGTGGATAATAGCAAACACTGAAATACATTTTTTGCACGCAGCAATGAATTTTGTTCACTCAAATTTAGCTTTTTTTCGCTCAAAATAAATTTCTTCTCAAAATGCAACACTTGCACCTGCAATTTTTTTTTCGTGCGCTCAGAATAGCGGCACAAAAATAACGCAATATGAATGTGGATGAAAAGTCTATCCATGCTACTGAAATACCAGGTCCCTGTGCAAGGGCTCGCAACTGAGCAGATAGGCTAGCCCCGCCATCCATGGCTATGCCAGTAAGGAGCTATTAAAATCATAGACCGTCACTGCTCCGTCACTACTGAAAAGAACAGAGGTCATTGTGATTTTTTTGCATGATGTGAACAGATCTGCGGACGCCTGGCCAAACCTCTCCCACAGGTGGTGGACTATTTCTGGATGGAGTGTCAACACCCTGTAGTTTCCCCTCAGGAGAGCAGAGCCAAATTGATGTTCAAAACACTGGGAATGTGTGTCCCACTTAATGACATGATATGTGCTATCAGGTTGTGACTTTGCAAAGTCACAGAGCGAGTGGCTCCATGACCATTTATATGTGTTGCCATTGTATTGTCTGTCCAAACCAAGACAGGACAAATTTTCAAAAGCAGCAGAAAAAAAACCCAAAAAAAAAAAACAAAACCTCAAAGCCAGAAAAACTGCAGTCAGCTCCAGGTAATTTATATTTACGCACAACGGACCCTAAGGGGCCTGGAGCCTCCCCCATGAAAACAGCCCCCACCCCGTCAACAAACCATCTGTTGTCAGAGTTTTGCCTCGTAATAACTGTACCAAAGGGAACACCAATAATGAACACTGTGGAGTCTCTCCAGTGACTTAGAGCCAGTAAACATTCAGGGAAATTCTCACTATATGGTTCACGTCTCAGGGAGGACACCCAACCCTGAAAATCCCACATCCTCAACAGTCCCTGAGCACCTCACTACAGAAAGGCCTGAAAAGAAAGTTTGAGGCCTAGATATTCTATACTCTGAATGGGAGATGTCACTGGTGCCGAAACCTAGGCCAGATAGGCTGCGTAACAGTACCTGTGTGTTTTTCCTCTGCTTCCTCTTTACTGTAAGTGCATACATAAAATATTCTAAATATGATGAAGAGTCCAAGTCCCGCTCCCAGCTCAATGGCTTTGGAGAGCAGACACTGAAAACACCACACCACTGAAAGTGGGTGGTTTCATTGCAAACTAGTCTGTAACCCCTGCCAACAATGGTCAAGAACCATGAATGGACTGCACCTGCCCACCAATCCTCCATCCGGCCAAGGGGCCCAGGAGGATGGAAGTTCAAAGCCGGGACAGCTGCACTCTCCTTGGGCGACCCAAAAAACCCAAACACGTGTACACGTCTTTCTCTCCTTGAATTGCCCCCACAAAGCATTGAGGAGAGGTGAATAAATTGAAGTGGGGGGCACTGAAGGAACCCGTGCTCCTCCTTGACTGTGTATATGGGTAGAACAAAGATGGCCATTACACAGCTTAGATTAGAACCTGAGAAAGTGTCTGACTCTCTCGATTTATTGAGAGAAGAAGGGAACAGTTAATAAGTACTTGGAGAGGTTAGAGGAGTGATCTCTGTGAGTGCTGCCCACTAAGACCCTGGCAGCCACTACAATTCCTAAGTTGAACATTTTCCTTGTGGATGGTTGGATTGACGGCTTCAAGCAGCAGCAGGTGTGGCAGCAACAGAAGACTTTTTCCCCATTGGTAGGCAATCTACAGACCCTGCTACTCAGGCAGCTGGGAAGTAGGACCGCTGAAGCCTATATTACACTCCCTTACTGGCATATCCACAAAGCCCGGGTAGGCAATGGATAGTGTGGCATGGGTTTATGGGGAAGACAGAGGTCAAAAGTCTTAACCTGCATCTTCCTCCGGTTGTTTTCGCACTGCATAGAAGTTTTTACCTTCTCAAACGATCCCCTAGGCCATTATGGCTGGTACAGAGAATCAATAATAACCTGCTTATCCTGGCAAGGCAGGCTGGAGAGACTGAGTCACAGAGATCGCTCCCCTGCAATGGCCATGCCCATAACGTGGCCACTGTATTGCACCCCTAGAGACCCAGAAAATGAGATCAGCAGCAATACACATCTCCTCCCAAATCGTGGGACTAGCTAGTTTTATAACATGTGGGTATGCAGCAATGCATCAACTTCTCCAAGAAGAATATATTTCCTCAACAAAAATGTATCATTACAGCATAATAGATATTCCTGAAATCAGAAAAACCCACATTTGTGGACTACCTTGATAGCTGTGTCAGTAAATAGTTAAGTAAAATATCCTGGTCTAGAACCACTGAAGAGCTCTTATGATCTTTGCAAGGAAAAATAAGCAAGAAGGGCCCAGGAGCTATTATAAAGGGGTCACTGGATCCCTGTGTCCTTGGCGCGTTTGTCTGTGTTGGATAGACATGGTGGTGGTGGAGCTTCCATGATTAGTCATAATGAGATACAAAGTGAGGTTTGAAAGAAATACTAAAAAAAAAAAAAAAAAAAAAGTTGTATGGAAGCCCCAAACGCAATTTCATTGTTCTTGACAATGACAATAAATAAATAAATACTAAATACTAAAGAGAACTGAGGCTACAGTTCAACAACCCAACACAAATCCCTATTCTAATGAGGACAGACATATGAGCCTTCAGCTTTTACGTATAAATACAAAACCAACAACACAAAACAAAGACGAAAACCAACCTAAAGAGACTTTAAAGTGATAGTTTAGAATTATTGTGGTAATGTGTTAGCATGCTGTCTGTAGAGATGCATGTAGAGACCTGCATTTCTGTTGCAGTATTATGCATCCGTTTCTATTCCGACCACAGTTTGTAATTCATCACCCCAAAACTTGATGCAATTTTTTAAAAACATCGATATCTGTACAAACTGTGTGCTGCAGGAAGAAAAGATCGACGCAATCTACAGTTTGGATATGGACATTATTTTTAGCTTTATTGCAGGATGACAGCGCAATGGCAAACATTGCGCTGTCATCCTGCAATAAAAAGTGGAGACTGCTCCAGGAAGAAGAAAAAAAAGAAAAAAAAGATTACACTGTTAACACAACTTCCGGTGTTCGCAAGCACCTGCATGTACAGTATACTGACACTAAGCTAGCAAAGAACTCTGAGTGATGTTAAAGATGAATGAATGCTGACCCCAGCCAAACACTGTGATAAAGAAAGTCGTCATTTGCGGTGAAGCCAGCTGCTGCTGAACTTCAACAGGTAACAAACTGATGTCAGGTTGCAATTGCCGTTTAAAGTTTCATTGTGCTGGTTTTCATCTTTGATTTGTACTGGTGGCTTTGTGTTCATACCTAAATACTAACCGAAAGACCGCATTGCTTGTTAGTCATTTAAGACTTAAGGATATCTCCATAGCTCTGTTCACAGGTACGCTCTGTTCCACATACTATACATATTATACAGTGGTAAGCATCTTCTGAGTCTGATTGATGCTGATGAATGCTCAGGCTGACAGTCCTCCTTGCACAATGATCATTGGCCGAGAGGGCCGATCATATGTCCACTCCCTCAGACATCTCACCATTGTTTGGAGAAACCTCCCACAACTCAGTTCATTATTCTTTTACGGTCCTGAAACGCTCCCAGTGTTGGATTTTCCGCTGTCTGCTGAGGGCCGCTGACGGAATCAAAATGGCCTGTCCTCACAGTGCAGAGACTTTTGTTTTCCCAATTGTGTCAAATTACTATTTAACTCTGGTGTGAGTGTAAAAGAGGTGACGAGTGAGGTAGAGGTAGAGTCCCACAAACAGAGAAGCTTTTGATAAGAGCTGCTTAGCAGTTTAGAGTGTAAGTATCGGTATGTTATCCACTGGAAGAGTTATCCACTGGTTGATAGTTAGCTAGTGACCTGTGACTTGTGACTTGTCACTAGCTAACTAGTGACTAGCTAACTATCAACGAGGCCACTTGTCAGTGGCCTCGTGAGCGGCCACTGACAAGTCACTTGGTCTGTGCAGGGTTGAGCAATAATAAAGATATGTATTATAAAATAAGATCTCCAGCGTACCCAGAGAGAACCCATGGAAACACAGGGAGAACATGTAAGCTCCACACAGAAAAGCCCCAGCCAGATGATGGAGTTGAACTCAGGACCTTCTTGCTCTTGCAAACTTCCGATTAGTAGAGAACTGCTTGAGCTATAGACACTTGTTCTGTCACTGCTAACCAGCTAGCTGTCCTGGGTAACCAGATCCTTAGTGTTAACATAAAACACTTTTTATATATGCCACATTTTCAAAAAGCTCTTCTTTTTGAAACAAAATTATCATTTCACATCACATTTCTTAAACATTCAGACTTTCATAGACACTCACATTCTGAACAATTTTGCTTATTTTTGCACTACTGATGACTAACTGTGCACCACATGGGCTTTGTGTACATCTGTGCATGGAACTAGGCTACCACGAGTAGTTGAATCTTGCAATAGAATGCTAATTAGTCCAACTGTGGGCACATCCTGCCATACGGCTTGCATGTGCACACACAAGGGACAATTTGTAAACACTTGATATAAAAGGGATGTTTGCCAATTTTCCATGATGCTAACCATGATCAAGGGAATAAGATTTTTCTCCTTGTGAAACAAGCTCTAAGTAAGCAAAGGGAGAGGCTGCAAGCACATGAAGTTGACCTCTAAACATCTTTGACCTTTTCATCAAATTGTTTCCTTCTGAACAACATGCACATGTCCCCTCTCTAGAAATATGACACGTTAACTCACAAAGCTCTTTTTGTCCAACTGTCCCCAATTCAAGGTGAATGAAAAGTTATGACCCTTGCTGTTTTCTGAGCAGATTATTGAAGAAAACAGGAAGCAGCATTAATTTCCTGTCAGACACGAGACTAACTGGAGATGTAATGTGAGACCAAACAGCAGGGTTGTTCTGATGACAATGATGTCAAAGTACACGGCATCAGCTTGTTTGTCAAGGCATTTTTTTTTTTTTTGAAAAATCTCATTTCCCGAATGGATAGATCAGACTAATAATGAATTATTAAGAGACTCATAAAAAATTCAAGTTGCCTTGCTATGGCACATCTCCACATATAACTGATACTTGCAACACAGACGTATCTGGGTGTGCAAATTTGTAATGTGTATGAATTATCAATGAACAGAGAACATCAAAGACACCCTGAAAATTGAAGTGAAAAAAAAATGACGTGGGGGCTAGTCCTTTTTGCTGGAATTTCATTGCAACAACTCAAAAAAAAAAAAAAAAAGGTACTCAATAGTTTCTATGGCGCCCACACACTTGTATGGCATTCCCGACAATGACAGAGCGTTCTAATGAATAATTAAGTGTCTTGAGGTGACTGTTGTTGTGAAATGAATTGAATTAATGAGACGGTGAGTAGTCCAGATCAGCCTAATATTAAAAGTACAGAGGATGTCTGTCTCCCGAATCCAAGCTGGGAGATGGTTCCACAGAAGAGGGGCCTGAAAGCTAAAGTTTCTGCCTCCTATAGTGCTTTTAAATATCCTAGGAACCACAAGAAAGCCATCAGTCTGACAGTGAAGTCCTCTATTGTGGCGATACAGTACTATAAGGTCACAAAGATTAGATGGGGCCTGATTATACAAGACCCTGGTATGCGAGGAGAATTTTATATTCGAGTATGGATTTAACAGGGAGCTATTTTTCCAAACCATTTCCCCTTTTCCCGACATTAAAATTCACCTCTCATGCTGCTAGTGAGTCCCCAAATCAAGGTGGGGTATGGGCTTTGTGAAGTGCTAAACTTATGTGCTGGGAGTGGCCAGTCAAGCTGTTGTAATATGCCGAGCAGAAACTGCAGACAACAGGAAATGTGGTTATGAAGGTCAATTCTGTTCTGATCCTTGAAGGGAAAAAATTCCACTCCTCTGAAAAGAGGGGGGGGAAAAAAGAGTGGAATTTTGTTGCACTCCAACAGAGCTGGGGTGATTGAGGTATCTTAGAAAGTAAACTGGAACCCACATTTTTTGTTAATGTCAAAAAACAATTCATGTCCTGATTGGCTAGTTAAACATGGAAATAATGTCTAAACAGACACTAAGAAAACTCTTATTAGCGCGTCTCAGAGTAACTACAGTTTCTGTGACAGCACTGTAAAACACATTGGTTGAAACACGAGTGTCAACTGACAGGGTGAAGTTACATAATAAATTATTTGCAACCTATAAGGACAATATAAGCAGTATAGAGACTGACAAAAGTTTGAGAGTCATGATAAGAAGTATAGAAGTATATATAATAGGATGGTTTTGCAGCACTTGCTTGTTTTTCAAGGACTGTTTTATCATATCTAAACTAAAGCATCAATAGTTACATATTCTCACAGATACATTACCGCCAAAATAAATTCAACGGAATACGCACAGCTACTGCTAATACCGCTATTGTTTTACTCTCAGCTTAATTACTGTACTTGCGTCTCACAAGGGGGTGGGGTCATTGTGCTATTTCTGACATCAGGGTCTATGTGACGCACACGGGAATAAGGAAGAAGCCAGGTCCTCTGCAGACAAAAAGCTCTTTCTCTCTCACGCAGTTGCCAAAAGGCTCTGTGAGAAAGAGACACAGAGAGGGTGTGCACGTGTGCGAGCCAGTGAGCGAGATTGTTACTACAGCTGTAAGACCATCATCTATGGCTGATTCTGAGACAAAAGGACTCCACTGCTTGTCAAATGACACACTAAAAGCCCAGGGGGTCCTTCGCTTCCTGTTTCTGTATACAGCCTGTACAATCTGCAGGGCTGTGAGGTACTAGAAACACAGGAGGGATTTGCTTCAAAAGGAGGGAAAAAAAAAAAAAAAAAAAGCTTGTAAGACTTAAACAAGGGTTCCATTGTGCAAATCGACCCTGCAACGTCCCCTGAAAGCAGCAGGCACTTTTACAATGTGTACCTCTCTACTAATCAACAACTTACAATCCCACATTTCATATCCATATAGACTGACAAAACAGCAGCACTTAACTGTAACCCCTTAAGCATTTTATCCACCTTAAGAATATGCAAACTCCTCGCAGAAAGCACCCAGCCTAGTAGCAAATGGTAACTTGGAACCTTTTTTGTTCTGAATAAACAGTCTTAACCGATGCACTACAATGCCGTCACACTTACCCAATTAACAAGGCCACCGGGCAAACAAGCCTTTGACAACTATAACAATACCAATCACAAAATACTAAATAATGCAGCTGATTATTTAATTAAATTGAACTGAAAGTTAAAGGTTCTGCCTGCCATTCTACTTCTAAATATCCTGTAAGCAAGCAGTCTGATAGCAGTTTTCTATCGGTGTGATATCCCATATGGAAAAGATATAAATCTTATAAAGTTTGTATCTGTCTTGTGTGAAACTTGTATGAAAAGCATATAAGAGTGAAAACAGATATAAGATCCCTTGAAAAATTATATAATGAAACTTGTATGTTTTGGATACTTACTAAAACAATATATGAAAGTAATGAGAAAGTGGCCACTTTCATGAGTAATCACATATAAGTTTTTACTATTTCTTTTCCATATGGGATTGTACTAAGAGGTCTTTAAGACCTCACACATACCTACACACAGTATACTATCATAATATAATTTAATTATAATACAACATCATTATAACATGTACATAATATGCCTAAATTGCAGGATATTTGAACTTTTGACCTCTACTCTTACTTGGTCTTACTTTGACCTTCTCCGTAGCAACAAATCTGATGATGCAAAATAAGGCTACAGATTTTTTTTTTAAAGATTATTATAATAAACTTTAAAAAATAAATTCTTTTCAGATATGTTGTGGAAGGTACTGCGACTCAGAATTTGACACCTTTGCACATCCTCCATTTGTGCATGACATTGTTGAATTACTTTTGTTTAGTTGTGTAAACATCTATTTATTAAAAAAAAAAAAAAATGATGTGTGGTCAAGTGATGAAACTAACATGAATAAACATGTGGATCACATGTTCAATCACTTATTCATATCTGGCATCATCACGAGACGTCAGACCTAACTGATTAACTGTGCATGTCTCAGTGTCACAGCATCCCACACCCACATCCTGACTTGGCCTACCTCTGAATAAATTCGGGAAAATCTTTTGAGATTTGATGTGGAACAATCCAGCTATGCCTTCCAATATAATGGTTTGCATCAAATGTTCTTTATCTCTTTTTTTTTTAAATCTTGTTACAAAATTAAGAAAGCGTCACATCACAATAATTCACCTACCATATACAGAGAGATATATCTCTATGCTCACAATGTATGATTGAAAATCATCTAAACAAAGTGCATAGGTGTAAAATTAAACTAAATAGCTTATCCATAGTTTTTTTTAACTGTTGTTTTTGGATTCAGCACATTAAAATCCAGGAGCAATAAGAGGACATGAAAGAAACTGCACATTTTGCAAGTATTGCGGCAAAAATGCCATTAAGACTCGAGTTAAGACTGAACTTATCCTTAACTACTGTCCCAGCTACTCTAAAAGTATAGAGAGCAGTATTTTATGTACAATATTCCAGTCTAATGTCAAACTTCAGCAGCACTGAGTGCGACATCAATATTTAAGCACAGTGTGTTTATGCTCTGCTGCTCTGGACTGAATAAAATCTTCCCTGTCACAGTTTCCCTTCCAGCTCTTCAATATGGACCCATAGCGCAGCGCTATTGAAGGTGCTGTTTTGGAGCTCAACATTACAGGACGACAACACTTACTTACCTGCCTGTTCCTGACGGCCCATGTCACTAGAGGCTCAAGACTCTCAGTGGAGTTTACTGCCACAGTCAATTACATAAAGACAATGCGTTCAGCTTTCACATAGACACTTTACCAACTTTATAAGAGGACTCATTGATTGCCATGAAAAACAACCAGAAGCAACAATCAATTGGTGGAATTTCCATTCCACATTTCGATCTGGGCGTGCCACACAAACACTGCAAAACACTCAGTGACAGACATGATAAAGTAGTAGCACCAAGGTGACCATGACCTTCAAACTAAAAGAAACCCCATGATATTTAATGTTCAAAGGCTATTTCCAATCTACTGAGCCAAAGAGTGCAGCTTGTATGAATATCAGCCAACCACAGCAGCTAATTAAATTCCATTGTCCATCAGCTGATCATGCATATCTGCTAGCAGCTGTAATTCTGTGGTGTTGAAACATACTTGCCTACTAAATATTTGCCATAAAGTCTCAATATAGCCTGACTGGGGAAGACAATAGAAGCCCTGTTCTAGTTGAAAAAACAAAACCAGCTTTTCAACACTAACTACTTGATGTTTAGATATATATATATTTAAAAAAAAAAAAAAAAAAAGCGATCAGAACAGACTTTACTTTTCATTAAGTTTCATAAGGTATACAATCGACTGGAGTGGGCAGGCATTGACAAGGCGTCCTGCTTTAGTTTTGAATGATATACCGGAAAATCAAGTCTCGTGTCAACAGACTTGATTTGGTGCCAGTAATTCGGCACCAAGTAACAATTCTTGACTTGCAAATGTGATGACACTGGTTTGCGCTGAAAGACAGCATAAAGTTAATGCAATTTTCTTTAGACCACGCCAGTTTATAACAAAAGTTGTCTCGAAACACTTTGTAGTAAATAAAGAACTTCTACACGCAATAAAAGTGTAAGAATTCTTCCGTTTTCCTTTATCGCAACATCCAACAATCTAACCTGACCCAGTAAGCAAGGTGACTTCTCACCAGAGCAAAACACAGCATACAAATGTTCTGTTAAGCTATGGACGCAATACAAGATGAGCAATATGGATGAAACTGAAGTGGATATTTTTTTGGAAAAATGTATTTAAAACACTGAGAACCTGGGCTTTGTCATACAAGCTTGGGTCCGTGTTGGAGTTCATTGTGGTTAGTGAAAATCAGTTCGTCAGGGTACTGCTGCCAACAGTCACTTTGAAGTTTATCAGAATATAACCTTCACAATAACAGGCTACTCCAGGCCAGTTAGAGGAAAAGGGGGGGAAAACACCACCACAGTTCAGAAATAAAGTTTTTACTTAAAAATGAATTAATACTAGCAACACGAAAGTGCTTTCAGTGCGACTGTCATTTACAAGGGAAACATCTGCCATGTTCTTTAGATATGTTTGTTTCTTAATAACGTAAACAGTGACACAAACCAGCAAACACAGCGGTAGTCTGGGTTCAGTCATTTTGACCTGAACATCTTACAGAGCATCTGTCCGAAGAAGAAGAAGAAAAACAAAAACCACACCACAACAACAAAAACAACTTTATCTGACAGGACTGCTGTGACCTAGATGGAGTACACGGGAAAAGCAGAGGTTCCCATCTACCAATAACACACGTAGAGCGGCATGTGATGGTTTAAAGACAATAAACGGAGATTGTAAATACATAAGGTGAACACTCTGACAGTTGGGGTTAATTCCCATTATAATAAGATAAGTTGTAGTCTGATTTCTATATGATTCAACCAGTAGTTTCGGGTGATGCGAGTGGTCTTACCTTGTCCAGCTCATCGTGCAGCTCCGACAGGGTGGGTCTGGTGAGTTTCTCCCCCAGCGGTGCTGCTGTCTGCCGGTAGAAATCGATGTTGGGCACGGCATCGATGGTATTGTGACCAAAAGTTCTCAAGTAATAGGTATTGGTGTGCGTGTCATAGTGATAGTGATGTTGCCCCCCAGTCGACGAATGTAAGCTAGTCTCGCTCATCACCGTGTCTCCGTTCTGCATTCCCTCAGTCGGCGCTGCCTCCGGAGAGTCCACGCTGCCTACCCCAGTCGGATCCGCAAAGTTCACCACCCGAAACCGGCCTTTAGCTTCCTCTCCGCTGACAGCTGGATTGCTACTCGGAGCATCTGGGGCAGAGGCGTCGGAGCTCGGAGTCTTATCATCGGCGGCGCCCGCAGCCTCAGCCACGAGGTCCACTTGGAAACGGCTTTGACTGGGCGTCGGACCGGGTGGCTTCTGCCCCGCATCCGGGGCTAGAAAATCATGGTCCGTCGCAGAGTTCTCCGCCGGAGCGGAAGACGCAGAGGATGGTGCTGACATGGTACAGCAAACAGAGATGAACGTGGAAAGCGTGTGGATCAAACGCTTTACTCGGCCACACAATATAATGGATGCGAGCAAAAACCCGGTTGCCACCCGTTACAAAGCGTCTTCCTATTTACAGGAAAAATGAACTCGCTGCTCTGACTGGTTAGAAAAGGCGCAGGATAGCGGCGAGGAAAGGAGGAGTAGTGAGGGTAGCTTGTTAGCACGGTCGGAACAAGACTACAGATTGTAAACTTTCCGTCGCTCTCCTACTTCTTCTTCCACGGTGATAAATCCCAAAACTCACAATTTATCGTCCCTCGCTCGGGGACACAGCACTAGATCCCAGCCACTTATGGTCCTTCTGCTGCCCTGAAAACGATGCTGATATCGACCTTGCCGTAGCTCCTCCTAGACTCCCAGAGATTTCCTTGCTGCTATTTTACACACTTCAGACGGCATCGCCAGAGGGCGGACAACGACTAACAAGAACCTCGCGAGGTGTCAGTGATCGCGTTCCTTTTTAAGAGGGAAGGTAATGTCGCGAGAACATATGACAATACCCAAAGAGTAGGCGTGACGTTGTTTGACCCCTGTGAGATCGGAGAAGAGGGGAGGGGATTTGGGGACGGGCGGGGAAGGGCATAACGCACCACTATATGTGCCGCTGTTTGTCTGTTTGTCCGTTTGTCTTTGTCAAAGCTCCATCTACGACTTCACAAGTATAGGTTTTGTCTGTTGTACATTGCCTATCTCACTGTAGTATGTGGATGGGATAACGTTTGCCCTTTAGCGGTGTATTGTACCCAGCGTGGCCCAAACCCTTCATGTCCCAAAACATTTTGAGTTTTCTCTGCATTTATGCAGACGCATAGCACAGAACTCTCAGTCAATACATAAGCAGTCTGTGGGCCTCCTTCCTTTCTTGTTCCATATCTCTTAAGCTACCTTTGAGGGGTTTTTAAACTATTTGAATAATATTTTATAAGTTATCAGTACATTTTAGATTTATTATTTTAATATACAATAGTCCGTAGTGGTAATTAGGGTAAGAAGTAATGAACTCTTCATATAACACATCTGTCTGTGAACATTTCATCACATTTCAACCCTTATTTCTCAACATACAGTATTCTACCATTAATTTCTGGTTAAAAACCATTTTGCTTGAAGTGTCAAGCGAGTGCCTTTTTTCATTTTTATTTATTAGGGCATTAACATAAGTTGCACAGGGCTAATAGCAGTATGTTAAAAATGGATTCGATTAAAATGATTATCCCCTCCATGAATTGCTACCGTTTTTGTGATGAAGGGATTTGTGTGTCCCAGGGATCCTAAATTCATCCTGGGTGAGGGACCAGACAAAGAGTGATTCAGAAGATAAACATGAGTGTAACATCAGGGGAGCACGTCATCCTGCCTGGGATAGGGTTACTGGGGCCCAGCCCTGGATCCAGACCTTGCTCCATCGTGCCCAAGGAAGAGCGCCTGGTGGCCAGGCCCCATGGGTTACCTGAGCACTCAAAGCGCTTTATACAACTTGCCCCATTAATACACCCATTAATATAAGCATTTGTGAACACATAGGGACTCACACAGTGATCTGATTGCTTTTTCTTTAGTGTTTATGCACACAGTGCTTCTGATTCGGCACTGATGTTCTCCAAGCGTCCTCAGCTTTCCAGCTGACTGCCCTCACCTGTCGGGCAGATTTTGCTCCATGGTAGGATCTCTCATGCCAAATTGGTCCTGAGTGAGGGACTAGAGTAAGTATTTCAGAAGACCCTTATGAGTACAAGACCAAGGGAACAGTTCACCCTGCCCAGGATAGGGTTACCAGGGCCCCGTCCTAGAGCCAGGCCCGGGGAGGGCGGCCAGTGAGCACCTGATGGCCATGTCTCCTGTAGGCTCACCAGCCGCCAGAGGCACCGAAGCGCTTAGGTGCAGCGTTTGCTGGGTGGCAGCCAAAGACAGAGACCTTTTCAAACCGATCCCTGGTTACCAAGACTGACAACTGCTACATTGAACATCACCTTTCTGCACCTTTTGGTCAGGGAAGGGGTCCTCACTGTCATCTGCGCTTATGCACAGAATGACAGTTCAGGGTACCTGGCCTTCTTGGAATCTCTGAGATTCTTTTAGAGATTTTAACAAAAATCCTTTTTGTAATGTCAAGTTAAGTAACATTTTTTGTAGCTTCTTATATTTGACTTAAAAAAAACAGAAAAGAAACAAAAGTGTATAGATACTGTTACAGTTATGTAGAACTTGTCCCTTTCAAGACAACATTAATTAATTTTAAAAAAAAGTCACCTGTAACCTCAGGTAGCTAAAGATAGAACAAACAATACTAACCAGTACTTCATTACCTGTGATCTGTCTGCTGAGTGGTTTGTAGTGATTTAATTAATCACAAATAGTTAAAAACCAGGCAGCCTAAGGCTGTTTTTACTGAGTTTGAGCTTGTGACTGTCTCCAATTTAGAGGATGTGATTCGCCATATTAAGCCTGCAGGTTCCCCCCGGGATCCTATCCCTCCACAATTTTTAAAAGAAATTTTTCCTAGTATAGGGCATTCTGCCCCTGCCATTATTAACAGTAGTCTGTCCTCTTGTGTGGTTCCTGCAACCTTGAAACATGCAGTAGTGCAGCCACTGCTTAAGAAACCTGGTCTTGTTCACACAGTTTTAGCTAATTATAGGCCTATTTCCAAGCTACCTTTACTTTCCAAGGTTTTAGAGAAAACTGTTTTTTGTCAGCTGAAAGATTTTCTAGATAATAATGGCATCCTTAAGATTTTTCAGTCAGGTTTAAAAACACTTCATAGCACAGAATCTGCATTATTAAGGGTCTTTAATGACATCCTTCTGGCATGTGAGTCTGATAACCACATTGTTCTGGTCTTGCTTGACCTAACTGCTGCCTTTGACACAGTAGACCACAGCATCTAATATCTCGATTAGATGATCTAGTGGATATTGGCGGCACTGCATTTAATTGGTTTAGGTCTTATGTGGCAAATAGAACTTTCTCTGATAGCCTTCTCAGTTCCGAATCATCTAATTCTTCAATTTTAGGGCCACTGCTCTTTTTACTGTATTTATTGTCTCTGGGCTCCATCCTTAGAAGGCGTGGGATCTCTTTTCATTGTTATGCTGATGACTGCCAAATGTATTTGCCACTAAAGCAGAAGGTTGGCATCTCCATAAGACCTCTCTTGACATGTCTGGACATTAAAGCTTGGTTGGCTTTAAACCTTTTTAATTTTAATGAAAAGAAAACAGAGGTCTTGGTGTTTAGACCTGATGGTCCCTGTGAGTCCTCCTCTGTTGACTTGGGACCCCTGGAAGTTTATTTTAAACCTGTTATTACTGACCTTGGTTTTAAATTGACAGTGATTTTTAATTGGAAAGAAAATTAGAGCAGTGCAGAAGTCCAGCTTTTATCATTTAAAGCGTCTGGCAAGAGTGAATTCCTTTCTTTCCAGGGAGCACTTTGAAACAGTGGTCCATGCTTTTATTTCTTCCCGTCTGGACTACTGTAACTCACTTTATGTGGGGTTAGTCAGTTGTTGCTCTCACGTCTGCAGCAGGTTAAAAGCAGGTTGTAAAAGAGAGCATATAACCTCTGTGCTGGCCGGCTGCACTGACTACCTATGTCTTTTAGAGTTTTTCTTTTTTTTTTCTTTTTTTAAATTTTTTATGTTTGTTTTTGAATGCTTTCACAATCTTGCCGAGCCTTACCTGTCTGAGCTTCTTCTAAATTATGGAATAACTTGCCCTTGCGCATTAGAGAGGCCCCTTCATTGCCCACTTTTAAAACACGTCTTAAGACCCATTTTTATTCTTTGGCTTTTGTGAGTCATAATAAGTTATTTCATCACAATTACACAGAAACTAACAAACTAATTAATTATTTTATATTTTATATTTATATCTTATGTAATTTTATTATTTAGTTCCAATGTACAGCACTTTGAGTCAGCTGTGGTTGTTTTAAAGTGCTTTATAAATAAAGATGATGATGATAATGATGATGATGATGAACATTTGACATCACAATGGGAACACACAGTGTTATTTAGTATGTAAATAATTCTTATTTGTGTAACAACAAACATCTCCTCTCTGGTTAAGGAGCTGTTGTTTCTGTTACAGAGAGGACTGAGGGCAAGTCTGCCGTCACCTTACTTAGTAGCTACTCATGAGTGAGCATTATTTTTACATCAACAATCCACAAGCAGCCTATTCTGACGTGGGTGTGGGCAGTGACACAACTTGTAGTTAAAAAAAGTGTTGCAACTTAGTCTCAGTAATATACTTTCAGTGAAATATAAATCAAGAGAATGAACCAACAGCTTGTGATAATTAATAGTAAAATAATGAGCCATTTCATGTCAGTTATAGACTTATGTTACTTATGTATTCTATGATTGTACATATGTGTGTGTGGGTGGCTGTGTATCTGAGCACTCGTCTACAGGCACCTTCAGGCCTGGTGGGTGTGGCCCTGCTAGGGGACTGGCCACACCCGAGACTCCACGAGAGGTGTGGAGTGCCAGACAGCACCCAGCACGGGGAGTGCTGAGACACGGGAGCGGAGAGCACAAACACTGGGAGAAGACACAACACGGGAGTTTGGGGAAAGAACAAGATTCTCTTCATATTATGTCCAAAATGTGTGATGGCGTTTTCTCTAATTTTGTCCAATACATAATTTATGAAATAGTTGTAAGCAGAGCAAAAATGTCCTAATTTAGCAGCTCACTAACGCAGATATCTAATCAGCCAATCACATAATAGCAGTATTTAGGTATGTAGACATAGTTCAGAGTGTTAGATTGAGTTATAAGTAGGAGATGGATGGATAGAATAACTCCAGTAAAACATGCCAATGAAGGTTATTTAAGCAAAGAAATAAAAGCATATACAAGACACTGTTCTAGGGTTCAGCCTGACCTTGTTGTAAGCACTAGGAACACTGCAGTTTAGAGGGTCTGCCTGGAGGCCAGTAGCAGAAGCAAAGCAAGTCGGGAGGCTGGCTGGGTGGCCAGCGATGGAAACAAACCAAATCACGGAGCCAGCTGGGAGGCCATCCGGGAGGCTATGGACAGAACTGCCCTGGAGTGGCCAGGAGTTTGAAGGTAAATATGTTGCAAAGTGTGAGAGCTCGTAGAATAAAAAATGAGAATGTGAATAACAATTTGAACTTGTATTTTGAAATTTCCACTTGTAAAAATGTTTCCTTTCATTTTTTTGCTGTTTCCTGTTTTGTTGTGGTAGTTGTTAAGTACTCATTTCCTGTTTTGTTTTACTAAATTCTAATAAAACATTTTACTAAATCTGTCTGTTCATCATTATTTGTATTTATGATGTCTTTCTGTGTCTCTAATCATTTCTTTTCTTTAAAGCCACACCCTGGTGTTCAAACATTATTTTACAAGAAGAAACAAGAAATGTAATACTTGAAGAGTAATTTGTTTATTTCATCTACACTGTTTGATGGATGAGTAATGTTACCATAACTTTCAAGCTGGAGTGGTGGAGTATAATATATCATCAGTGTTTGGTTTATTTTGTCTATATTTGTGGCCTTTCAGTTAACAGGGTAGTGTGACGTTCAGTGAGGACAGCCTTACTTTATATGCCAAACACACTCAACTTATTCATGGAAAGGTGACTGTTAAGCCCCGTCATGTATGTTTATGTGGAGGGAAATAAATGTCAACATTCTATATGAACATGACATTTTTAAAAATGTCCACAGACTAATGTCATTGTCATGTTAAGTGTAAAATGTCATGTCTAGAGTACATTTTTAGTCTGTTTAGTAGACTAATGTCAACAGACATTTCATGTTTAACATAAATACATGCAATATTTAACTTTTGTAATGTGGGACGTATCATGTCAATAATTTACAGGTTTGAAATGAATGTAGTTCTAGCTGTGGTTAATTAAGTTAGAGCTGGAAATATATTGCGTGGATGGTGAGATAAGTGTAAGCGTGTTTGTATTTGTGTTTGAAATTATTAAACAACAGTTCAAGCTGGCTTGTATTTTGCAAACTCGTGTGATATTAGTTAGACATAAACAAAGGAACTTGGAAAGAAAGACACTTGACTTTTTCATTTCTTAAACCTAAAGGTGGAGAGCACCAGGTAATTAAACCCTGGGGGGGGGGGGGGGGATCCTTTAAGAGGGTTGTTGATGCACCATCAATCATGTGTGTCAACACATGAGCCAAAGTGTGAAAAGAGGTTTTTTGTAAAACCACTGTAATACCTTGCCTCACTCTATTGAGGTCCCCTCTTGCAAGATGTGAGTGGGGGTTGAGGCGCCTGGGAAGAGATCTAAAAACTCCATTGTAGGTGGCTGATAGCTGGTGTCGTAAGCCACCACCTCTGTCCAATAATGTTTATTTGTAATGGCCTCTTTTACTCCTCTTTCAAACGATCTATCTTTTGGTCCAAAAATGTGACCACTGACATCCTTTAACAAGTGACCTTTATCCTTCAGTTGCAGGATTCACCAATAACGTCTGCAAACTTACGTTGAATCCAGATGAAAGAATAGGGTCATTTCATGTGGTCTCACTCTTTACTTTTATCCCATCAACTAAGGCAGTTTAGAATGTCAGAAATTGACTACATTGTTAGAACTCGGTCTTATCCCCAAGTATTTTACAGCAAGGATTTCTACAGACAAAAGGATGGCTGTGTCATGTTATCTCCAGAATTAACCATTATAGCCAAGTAAAACTCTTAGCTCTTTCAAAGGGGTAGCACTTAGTCCTTGTTACAGATGTGTGAATAGCACCTGCATCAAAATCACTACAAACCAGTGTTAAAACCTCCCAATTCTTTCGATCTTTGGGCTGAAGGAAGGACAATACTCGGTGTATAAATGCTCAATCAACTATCATTTATTCCATACAATTCAACACTTTATGAGCATAAACCAGAGGTGTGGACTCGAGTCACATGACTTGGACTCGAGTCAGACTCGAGTCATTAATTTTATGACTTTAGACTTGACTTGAAAAAATGTTCTAAGACTTGTGACTTGACTTGGACTTGAACCGGTTTACTTGAAAAGACTTGATATTTTACCCAAAATATAAAATTTAACATGCATATTATATAGAGATTGAAAATGTGACGTCATTCACGGGTAGAACCGCAAAGGATTCTGGGAACTCGTGGCAAGCGGTAGTAGCTCACGCAGGCTTTCAATTAAAATCAGTTATACAGCGATAAAAAGAAACACAAAAATGTCAAGAAGCTGTTGTATTATTAACTGCAATAGCCGGTCGCATGACAGCCACGGGAAGCCGACGGGTAAAGAGATCGGTTGTTATCGGATTACGTCGTTGAAGAGAAATTGTTCGAGCCATGTTTCCGAAGTAACAAAGACGCGACGGGTGGCCTGGATTGCAGCCATTCAAAGACCAAATATAACGTCCCAGAACACTCCAGCTCACAGGTTAGTCTGCTCCAAGCATTTACACGAAGGTCAGTGTTTTTTAGTAGTTAATACGTCATTTTCATAA
Source organism: Copadichromis virginalis (assembly GCF_057382275.1). Classification (NCBI taxonomy): domain Eukaryota; kingdom Metazoa; phylum Chordata; class Actinopteri; order Cichliformes; family Cichlidae; genus Copadichromis; species Copadichromis virginalis. The sequence goes on from NC_140624.1 coordinate 62,571,748, forward strand.
CATAATTAGTGATATAGGTTACAAGTAAGTCTGGCGCTGAACAGAAATTGTCGCGCTATGCTCCTTTATTTATTGTGCATAAATAGTGAATTGTCCTGACACAATATTGCGTTTCGCTTCTGTTATTATGGTACATTAACAAAAACATATACTTTTATTCACAGGATAAAACAGGTTTTTTTGTATCACATAACTATTTTAGGAACAATTTGGTTTTTCGTTCTTACAAACACATTTCTTTTGAACTTGCCCAACGTTCTCAGTTTTTCAGTGCTCAACATTTTCAATTTTGTCCACATGATGGACAGAATGTAACTGTGTGCTTTCTGCAGATGTACTTCTTGCATTTCTCACAGAAAGTGCTTGTTTTCAAACAGGAACCTTCCTAACTAAGATTTAAAACAAAAGATTTCTACGTCTCCTCCAGTCTCAAACAGATGACAAACCAAGCAACACACCTGAGTCACTGACTTTCTTAAATCCACTCACTCTCACTGGCTGTTTATTACTAATCACTGTGTAACTGCTGTGAATTCACAGTAACTGCCATCTCCTTACAAATCTTCATTAGATTAACCACACTTATACAGACTGTATATAACTCCAGCCATGTTGATGGATTGCCTGTATTGGCTGGAAATATTAATTTCCAGGGAAAGAACACAGGCAGACGATGCTTACAGGATGTGATGTGACAACACTAATGAAATATTGATGTGTCATATTTGTCCAAGGTGTATTTCATTGTTATGGAAAAAGAGAATATCAAAATCATGATGACCAATTGGAGTGGTGATTTCTATGACTTTGTGTATATAATTTGGGATTTTGAACAAATGTAGGCCAATAAGGAATATATGATATCATTTCATTCTTTTCAATGGTTTATTTGCATGACGCACAAACAGACACAATTGAAAGGTACAAATGTGCATGACACGAATTCAAACGTGGTGCAGATGTGTGTCACCAGTTGATCTGGCTGTGGGCTGTGGCACTTGGCGCTGGTTGACTCGAGTCCATGTTAGTGCACAAAGTAAACTGCTCGCTTTAGTTGTGAAGCAAAAACGCTGAATTCGGAGACATAAACCGTGCGAGGGGAACGATAACGACGACAAGGGTCTCCCGATCGTTTACTCTTGCTGTCCTGCGAACAACATCGGCGTGGTGTTACTTGTTTGCTGTTTTCGCGATCGCGTCGCGCATGAGGATATCACCAGGTAAACTCGCCACATTTTTAAACATTTTGTTGTTCAACAGCATCAAGACTGACGGAGTGTGTTTGAGACAACCTCACAAGTGTCACAGGTGACACATTTGGCGTTTTTTTTGCTGGTTTGTCGGTAGCAGCTCCTGAAACGCAAGACTGCCACACATCTGTTCGACCATCGCCAGTTGATCTGGAACACCGGTCCTAAATCCGCATCCAAGAATAACATGCAGCTTATCTCAGAACTGTCGGTGAAAATTATTCTTGGAGCTAGGTTTAATTGAGCTGCATTTTAAAGAGGTGCAATTTCACAATTTGTGTATATTTTCTAAGTTCACTATTTTGTCATGTGTTGAGAAAAACACAGATTTTAAAATTACATGGTCTAATATTTACATTTAGCATATAACTGCAACATTATTTTTTCGTTTTTTTTTTAAAGACTCGAAAGGACTTGAAATTCAAAGTTTCAGACTTGTGACTTGACTCGGACTTTTACACCAGTGACTTGAGACTCGACTCTGACTTGCCTGACATTACTTGAGACTTACTTGAGACTTGCAAAACAATGACTTGGTCCCACCTCTGGCATAAACCATCCAGATGGGGAGACATGCATGCAGAGGGACACAGCAAATCTCCAACTGGTGGAGGGTTACTCAAGCTCTTGTAGCCTCTAGTGGCCCCCACCTAGTAGGGCTGAACGATATATCGCATTTGCGATAATATCGCGACATGATCAAGTGCAATTTTCTAACCGCAAAGGCTGCGATTATACTCTGAACATGTCCAAATTCATGGGCTGCATCCTCCTGAGGCCGCATTTGTAGACCGATTACGTCACAGCGACGCGCCGAAGGCTGTCCAAATTACTACCATATCCCAGAATTCATAGCGCGGCCCAGCCAAACTCCAGTTTCCAGCAATGGCGGCCGCTACTAAGTTTTAAAATTACTCATACTAATCTTTCAGGGTCACAAAATAAACTTTTAACATATTTTCAGGCGAGAAAGTAGTTGTGTAAACATCAAATATCTGCTCGGTTTATCAAGATATCCCATATTTGCAAAAGTGCTTCGACGTTTTCAGAGGCGTCTGCTACCCACCAGCTCGACAGCTAGCCGGGAGCTCGAGGGTTACTGATGCGGCCGAGAACGGCACAACTCCCGGCACATCATTTTCAGATCACCGCGGAGTTTCGCTGCTCGGGTTAAACGTAATATATAAGTCACTTAGACAACCTAAAAATGTTATTGTTGGGCTTTTTTCAGTGTTTTGTTTGTTCGTGAGTAAATCGGTTTGGCTGAGATTAAAGTTATTAGATTAGATAAAATAAAACTTTATTAATCCCCCGGGTGGGTTCCTCCTTGGTTTTCACACAGCTGACTAAACGTCAAACAGAAAACTTATTAAACAGAAGTATGAGACAGTCGAGAATTTACACCAGTGTCTGGTTATATTTTAGATAGCAAGAAGCAGACGGCCGAGTTTATTAAACTCCACCGAGACAGCGGTGACGCTAATCAGAACTAGACCGTCCAATTTCACGCCTTTAAATTTTAAAGGCGTGTTTGTGTGTGTGTTTATACAATTGCTATTATGTTTGCACTTTATGTGTAATGTTACTGACTGCAGAGATCAGTAAGATGTGTGTATTTTTTATTTATTAGTTTTATTTATTTAATATTATTTTTTAATTGAATGACTGTCTAGTAGTTCACAGATGTTGAAAAACTGAGTGTGGTAAAGCCACAGATTTTTTTTTATGTATATTTCTGCAATCTGCACATTGTACTGACTTTCATTTTAATGTTTACACCAGGGTTCCTTGTCAGCACTTTATGCTCAGATGTTTGTAAGCTAAAAATAAACTATTGTGTATGTTCAAATATACTGTTGTGATTGAAGAAGTTAAATAAAAATGTCAGTCATCAATTCATGCATCACCTCATGTGATCATAACAGAGGTCTGTCTTCCAGGAAAGAACAGTTTAAAATTAATGTAATATAGTATTGGCCATACTATATGATGTATTGCTTGTCTTTGTTTAATAATACAGAAGACAAAGACCTTAAAAAATAATCGCATATCGCATCGCAATCGCAATATTGGGGCAAAAAATCGCAATTAGATTATTTTCCATAATCGTTCAGCCCTACCACCTAGTCATAAAAAGCCTAAACTTACGTACCCTCTAACTCTCAGTGAGCCTGTGTTATGACCTTGGCTCCCTGCCTATCTGCTTCCAACAAGGGGGTGAAGCTCCTGTTGAATGTGCTTTGTGCTCTCTGCACACAGTATTCTCTTCTTAACTCAGCAGTATGAAATGTCATGAAACAGTGTAACTCACTCACAGTAAATCAACAGTATAGGATAATACAAACCTATCTAATGAATCTAATGATTTTCACATTCTTTTGTAATTCAGAAGCATAATGCAAACTAGAACTACAGCTACAAACTAATACTCTCTATAATAAGGAGTATGGTGTGGCTTACAGCAGTATAATGATTCACTCATTTCGATTATAGACATAGGATAGGATAATCTCACAATTCCCCCTTTGATCTCTTTTTAAAGAGATCACCAGTAAATCAGAACTACGCTAAACATGAGACAATGTGACCGGTAACATAGAAATACTAAGGGGTTTAATATGCAGGATGACGAGAGGATGGGCAACAGGTGGAAACGCAGCTGGAACAAATCTGTCTAATGAAACAGGGGAAGCAAAACTAAACATCTACACAGGGTAAGAGACTATCACAATAAAACAGGAAACAGACATCGACGACTCAGGTACCATCACAACTATAGTAAAAAACAAAACAAAGCATTAATAACATTAACACTTCAATGGAAAGTCAGAATTTAAGCCCCGTCCCCCAAATGAATAAATAAATAAAATAAAAAAATCGGGTCACGATAGCTGGGGTTTGTTAGTGAAGAAGGTCGAAAAGTTAGGAGTGAGAGTCATTTGGACTGGAACTGGAATTTAGAGTTCCAATTCCAAAAATGCAAATAAAACAAGTGTTGAACGCAACACAACAAATCTCAAAAAAAGTTGAGACAGGATTGTATTTATGAGTGTTTATCATCCCCTCTTCTTTTAATAACACTCCTTAAATGTCTCATAAATGAAGAGGCAAGTCGCTAAACTGTTGATCAAGGAATGCTGTCTGATGTAGGATTCATTCTGCTTTTCTGTATTTCTCTTAAATCAGATTGAGCGGATCGGGGATGATGTGATCAACAGTACAAAAAAATGAGATGCAGAAGTTTTGGACTTACTTTATTGTAGTTTTAACTATATGGCCAATCGGGATGCAGTTTGGAGCATGGAGAAATTATTTTAAACATGAGTTGTTTTAGGACTTTATTCTAAAATTTTTTTATTCATAATAAAAAAAACCCATTGATTTTTATTTTGGAACAATCTACAAGACTCTTTGATCATCCTTCAAGAAAATGGCACACTGTGTTTCTCTGATATCTAATTAACAAATTCAGCTGCTATTGAGTTTTACCTCTCGCTTTCTGCCCAGATGCTCTGCTACACAAAAAACAAGTGGGTTGCCATTACAAACATCATGCAGGTGAAAATATTTTTCCATACACACTCTGAGCAGATGTAAAACCCAGCATTTAACAGCATTACTAACAAGTAACATATCAGAGCTCACTGCATCAACCTGATGGGAAGAACGTGAAAATTTATGATGGAAAAAAAGTGTTTTTTCTAACAGTGACTATTTCAAAATGAATAAAATATATATATTTATAATATATTTATACATACATGCTGGTATTGACAGCAGCCATCGCTAGTGATTTTTAATCTGTATTTTTAGCACCTTATTTTGCCCCCCCCCCCCCCCCCCCCCACAAACAAAAAAACAAAACAAAAAACAAATACAAAAACAACCCCTTGTCATTCAAGAGCATAAGACAAACTATAGTTGTACAAAACACTGGAATACAGTAATGAAGTGCAATACTAAGAGTGGTTTTCAGTGTCGGGGTGGAAGAAAACCTGGGCATTAAGTGTCAGTGTGACCTCTCAAAGCGGTGTCAGACTATTAGCACATAGCTGGTCTCTGGAGCCACGGCACCAACCGCCTTCAAGTCATTCAGTTGTGAAATTTAATAAGTAACACAGTTCAAACAACACATTTTTATCAAAGGATGCCAATGCCTCCATCCTGCACTTCACACTGACACATCTGGATAAAACTAAAGTTCTGGACACTACTCTCTGAACGCTGTTTGTGGACTTCTCATCGTTGTACCATCCAAGCTGATGGCCACACATCTGGGCGTCAGCACTTCACTTTGCAACTTAACTCTGGGATTTCCAACCAACAGACTCCAGTCTGTTAGGTTAGATAGCCACATTTCCTCTGCCTTGATGTTTAGTATGAGGGTACCACAAGGCTGCATAGTCAATTCACTCCTCTAGTCACTGTTCATTTACAACTACATGAATCAAATAAATTGTGAAGTTTTCAAATGACATCAAGGCTTACAGGAAAGAAGTGGAAAATCTAGATTCTTGTTGGGGGACAAAAGAATCTGACCCTTAACAGCAGAAAGATGAAGGAGCTCATTGAATGAAGCTCACGCGTGTGAGTCTCAGTACCGTGTTTTTAATATAAACACAGAGCTCCCCTCCTCTGCTCTTACCGGTGTCCATCACCCTGTCCACTCATTTATGTGCGCTGCACTTGCTGTAACACTGCTTTAGACAGTTAAAAATATTTACTGTACCAAAACTATTCATGAACTAAAAGCTATGTTTAGTGTTGGTTTTCTAGGTTCCTCCAGGTTCATGCATCCCCCGTGTTTTGCAGTCAAGTCACATCTCCATGTCTCAGTTTCAAGTCTGTCTTTGTGAATGTCTCGTTTCCTGTTTTACTTTGATAGTCTTGTGTCCTTTGCTAATGTTTCCAGTTTTGCTTCCTTCCCGTCTCGCTATGTGTAATTTCTCCCAGCTGTGCTCTCCTCTTGTGTCTCATTCCCTTGTTTTCCATCTGTGTATTTAAGCCTTTTTGTCTTCCTCTGTTTGTTGCCGGATTATCTGTGCATCACTTGCTGCATTTTTCCGTGTTCCATGTCTCTACTGTTGGCCAAATGGCGCTTTCTGAAGCACTGAAGCTTGTATTGAAAAACGGTTCATTACGCAAAGCTTTTCAAAAGTCATCTTTGGTGACATCTGGTGGCCAAAAATATGAAGCGCAGCTCAAATCTACAACTTAGAATGAACTGCTTCATTATGATTGCCCACACTGAAGAGCTGAATTGACAGCTTCTGTTTGATATCATGTGACAGTTTTTTTCTGATATCGTGTTTTAAAGTTTTTTCCAGTTTAGGTTTTTCTAGTTTAGTCATTCTGTTCTTTGCATTTGTTTGTATTTTTCTTGGCCGTCATAAATGCTCACTTTCATTTTAAGTCTGTCACCATCTGTATTTGGGTCCACACTCTCTCCACTCTGCCCAGTTCAACTGAGCCCTTGTCTCATGCCTGCCACAAATATTCAAAATATTACCCAGAAGTTACAATAAACCATATTAAATTGTTGCATTATCTAGTTTAGAGAGCTGCTAACTCTCTTAGAGTGGACCAGCTTCCATGAAGGTCTTTCTGTGAGTCATGCAATGTGCTGACATCCAGTGGCTATGGCATGAACTGCATCACAAAAAGAAAATGTGAAAGAGCTTATTTGATTGTTTATGCGATCACTTTGCTGAGGTAAGGGAGTGACAGGCTCAGGTTATCACTGCTACACTGTTGTCTAATGAGATCGAAGACAAACAACAATGCTCCACCAGCTTGTAGAGTGTTATTAACTCACTATAATTAAGCATTTCTTTTCGCACATGAACTGCAGCCCTGGTAAGAAAAACATAAATTGACTGTTCATGTTCAGGCCATGACCAGGGGCATCTACAGGTTGATCTATACAGAAATGCAGAAGAAATGTGTATGGGCATAGACATAGAGAGACAGGTAACTTCATTGTGTTGATTCTGGAATATTCTGGATTACTGCAATAGGACGGGGCTGCACAGCGTCAACGTGTTAGCACGGTTAGCTCGTTAACACGTTGACGCTGTCCAGCCCCATGCACGGGGCCATCTGCCGGTAACTCGTTAACGGAGGTTTGCTGAGTTAATGCAGTTATGGCGTTAACATCATTTTAACAAGATTAACGCTGACAGCACTAACTAAAATCAACCAACTGGCAAAACAAGAGCTGAGGAAATCTAGTATATTTGTCAGTGAGCTTAAAAATCCTATCCATCAAAAAAATGTGCTTCCAAAACAATGACAGTAGTCATTTTATACATTTTCTGACAGAAAATCCGGTTGAGGAGTTCCATGAAAAAGAGGGTGCAGGCACAGTGAGATATGATTGGGGAAAAATCTGACCAGAATTACACACAGAATGATGTAAAAAGGTATAATTTATTGTCTGAATTCTTCCAAAATTGCATTTATTATTACTACTAATATCTACAGTGTCATCAAATCCAAAAGATCTGAAGATCTTTTCTAGTTTTCCATTTGAAGTATTTCATTAGGCTTAGTCATTGGATTGCTGTGACATAGTAACACATTCAGGTTCATATTATGTGTCAGATGTTTAATATTCATTAAACATTTTCAAACTCTTGTGCACTATTTAAAACTGTATAGTCACACTCATACTTGTGAGTTCTATAGCTTGTGCTCTCCAGCACTGATGCTCTGGTAGATCGTGTCTGTCAGAGGAATGTAGCTCTTTTGCTTGTAGTCCAACACATAGAGAGGATCAACGACTTTTGAGGGGTTGAAACCACTCTGCACCAGATGGAACTTTTGCTGTTTGAAGGTACTTGTCGTTTCCATGACCTCCTGAGAGGAAAAAACAATCTGAGTTACTTCAGAGTAGCAGGATGTTTAAACTGATTTTAGTAACATATTTTACCTGAAGCCTTATGAAAAGTGGACGAGCGTATCCTGGTAGATCCCTCACTACATGCTCAAACAGCTTCTTTCCATCAAATATGAAGCCCGGTCTTACAATGATTGATGCCATTCCTCCTCTGCCCTCGTGTCCTGTGAACAACATGGATCAATGTTAAGGGATACTGTTTTTCACTGATGCCACATGGACATCCTGCTTGTGTTTAATTGGCTAAGGACAGCAAAAATGTAGCACTTGGCGAAGTAGATATTGTGGATATTTAAAAAAAGAAAACATCTATACTGCAAGTTCTCACAGTCTTAGTAACTGCATTAATAATTAAGCATGGCGACATGATACCTGGTACTTGCACTCCATACACGTTGACTTCTTGGATAAAATCTACCAGCCCAAGAATCTCTGTCACCTCTGTCGTGGATACATTTTCACCCTTCCACCTGAAATTGGGGGGGAAAAAATTAATTGGTAGAAGCACAGTCTGTGTCAGACCAGGCTTTACACTCGTATGGTAACAACCTGTGTTACTGCTGGCATCTGTCCTTTTTAATTTTTTGATTTTTTGTTTAATCCTTATTCAGTGTGGGCCTTTGGCAAGTCTTTCCCAAGGGTAAACTGATCTCTTGTTTTTCCTTGCTTCGTAGGAGTTGCCAGGGCCTTGTCACTGATTCTGTTCATATTTTTTTAAAAGCTAAAGGTAGCCAAATAGTGGATGATTTACACTCTGTTGTTCTCAAGATCTCACATCTGCTTTTTTCTCATAATGTGGTTCAGGTGGCTTCATCAAATGACCTACAGCTTGCCTTCAAGTCTTAACTAGAAAAGAAGTGGACTGACCACACTGGCCAATGACAAGTTACTGCCCCAAGCAGAGGAGTTCAAGTTCACGAGTGAACAAGAAAACCAAGCCTACCTCATCATAGAAGCAAGAGAGAGAGATAACTAAAGCCATAGTGGCTCAGACGTCACCTGGATTGATAAGGTCCGTGTCACAAATTGAGGAACCAGGACACACAGATAAGTAGTGGGCTACTGGAAAAAGCAGGTACAAGTGAGCAAGGGATGAGAACAGGGCCTGTTAAATGGACTTCTTATATAGCTCTTATCTACTCTAAGCACTCAAAGCTTTTTACACAACTTACCTCATTCACTAATTCACACAAGCACTTTTTTTCTAAGCTGTTGGAACGCTACTATGCAAGTAACCCGAGCAAAAGTGGTTACATGAAGAGGATGTGGGACCTATGGAATCCTCAATACCCAACATCTAGACTGACGGCAAAATAACTGGTAGCTCAGTGTTCCGACATTCAGAAGCAACTGGTATCACAACTGGACAATGATGAGGTACGACACAAATGCTATGGGAAGAGGGAGCCAGGACATTTCTTTTGGCTGTAGTACTCACGATTGGGCACCAAGCCCAAAAGTACACCTGGTGTGTTGAAGGCACTGAGTGTAAGAACAGCTGACCTGAGCAATAGGATCATGGCTAAGCTGGAAAACTGAACCCCTAGTGGCCAAATACCAGAACTATGTGAAGAACCCTTCGAAGGTCTACTAGAAGATGTGCATGCAGCATCCAACAGTCCCTGCTGCGACCATCACTGAAAGCAGCAGCTGATCTACTGACTGCAGTCACTGAGCATCTGGCTAACTGAAGGCCGGACTGTCCTGTTCGAGGACATCATCAGATAGACCAAGTGGCTGACATCCAGAAATCCTACCAGTGGCTGGACAAAGCTGGACTGAAAGACACTAATCGTGGCAGGGCAGGAACAAGCTCTGAGCACACGATCCATACAGGCTGGGGTCTACCACACCCGGGAAGACTGCAGTTGCAAGCTGTGCAAAGATGCCACTGATGCCACAATCTAGCACCTAACAGCAGGGTGCAAGATGCTAGCAGACAGGGCATACATGGAATGCCATAACCAGATGGCTTGCATAATACACAGGAACATCTGCGCCTAGTAACTCCCAAGGCTAAATGGGACATGCCCCCATTCAGAATGACTGAGCTAAGATCCTGTGGGACTTCCAGACAGACAAACTGATGATGACTAACCAATATTGAAACGGTGGAGGAAGATGGCTGTAGTGATAGATGTAGCTATACAGAGTAATAAGCTAACTACACTTTCGAGAGGCGCAAGAAGTGTCAAGGGCTGAGAGAGAAACTCAAGAAGAGGTGGAGCGTAAAGGCCACTGTGGCAATCAGAGCACTTATGGCAATGAAGCCTAAGCTGGGCAAGTGGCTTCAACAGATCCCAGGACCAACATCCAAGATCTCTGTCCAGAAGAGCGTAGTCGTAGAAGCAACAAAGATACTGTACAGGACCCTCAAGCTCCCAGGCCTCTGGTAGAAGACCCGAGCTCGAAGGACATGAGCTTGAAGGATCAAGAGCATATGGTCTTGATCCTTCAAGCTCAGGTCTTTTACCAGAGGCTACATAGAAGTCTATATAGAAAATGTATGCAAATCAAATCTAAGAACATCGTAAACATCTTATCTAAGTACCTGAATGTGTCTCCGACTCGGTCTCTAAAGAAAATGAAGCCCTCATGGTCTTCCGCCATGAGATCGCCTGTGTTAAAGTAGGCATCACCCTTGACAAACACATTTCTCATCAGCTTCTTTTCAGTCAGTTCCTTGCTTCCAGCGTAGCCAAAGAATGGGCTAATAGCGCTGACCTTGGAAAGTAAAAGCCCCATCTCACCTAAGAATAACAGAAGTTCAAAATCAATACAAATACTTGTTCAAAACGTTCAAGTTTAAAAGGGAAGAATAAGAAATGAATTTGTATTCCAACCTTACCCTTGTCCACTCGCCGGCAGAAACCATACTGATCTTTCACTGGTTCATCTTTCACAATGTCATACTTCACCAAATCATACTTAAACAGGAGCTACACAAAATGTCAAAAGGAAATAGTGTTATGGTGGGTAACTGATGAACAGAGTAATCAACTATGAGGATTGGAACACCATGTGGATTGAGAGAAGTATCTAAGCAGCTTTAAAGTCCTGAAAAAAAAATCAATACCTTTTGTAGTCACTGTCAAAAAAACAAAACAAAAAAAACTTTATACATAATTTCTACATCTTAGCAGATGGCATTAACTCACTGTAGACATTAAAATGTGCTAGTTTCAATAAGAATAGCTAATTAGCCCACAGATCTGCTTAATGCTAAATGTCTTTAAGGGCATTTAAACATATACATTTGCATTAATATGTAAAGCCAGCACACACCACTTCTAAACAATAGTGCAACAGTGGAAATGGTCTGTAGCACCAAGTTCCTGGAAGTACAGAAAACAGACACTCAGTGATGCAGATCAGAGCTCTTCCTAAGACAGTTCTGCATCGCCTGCACTTCTTTGCAGCGGTTGAGGAGAGCTCACCCACCCTCTCCTATCCTTAACACTTTCTATGTGCATATCTGTTTGCTTGGGAGCTCGCAGTGCCACAAACTGGAAATCTGTAGAGAGGGTGGGGACAGCAGAGAAGATCAATGTGTGTTCACTTTCCCCCATCCAGGACATTCTGCAGAAACGCTATCTGACCAGAGCAAACAAAATCCTACAGAAACCCTCTCATCCCCAACATGGTCTGTTCTCTCTCCTGACATCTCGGAAGAGGTTCTGCAGCATTCGTACCAGAACAGCAAGATTCTGCAGCTTGTACCTTTCCTGCTGTATTCAGAGCCAGGCAGGTATTTTTGTTGTAATGTACAGTGTTGGTGTATAGAAGGAATGACAAAAGTCAGTCAGTCAGTCAAGCTTTTGTTAACCAATAGGTAATGAAACTAAATGCTAAATAATTAATGGATTGGTTCTTACAATTTAGCCCAATGATTTTCACAACTACAGAGGAAATGCTCACATACAAATTATAAACAATATGGAAAACTAGATACAATGAAACTATGAAAACTGTATGAATAAACCCTTGTTTCTTCATATGTTGTTTTTAAGGAGCCAGACTAACATATAACAACCAGTGTTGTGTCTACACTTACACATCCTCAAGAGTAATTAGCTGAAAATTTGAAAACTATTAAAAGAAATTTCAAGAAAGCTTGCCTAAGAGATTTCAGATGTGTTGACGAACAATAGTGTTGATGCCGAATATTGACCTTCAGGTCCATTAGAATTGTAAAAACTCTGCTTTGCTTTGTACATTGTATTTACATGTTTGTATATGTTTCAGTTGACAGCTGGACACATTTAGCATTTTCCTAGCAAAATATAAAGAAACTAGAGAATGCATTTACTAAAGAAAATGCAGTGTGAATTGCTAAAAGCTGAATGACTTGAGCTGAATTGTTGAAATATTTGGGAAAATTGTTGAAGCTGCTAAAACACAATTTTCCTGAAAGCCAAAGTGCAGAACTGTTGAAAGCTGAATCACACAACAATGCAGAAGTGTCACATTTAATCTGCATTTCATGGGAAAAACACAAACAGTACATTGCTAAATATGAAAAATGCCAGCAAAGCATGATGACGTACATGCTCAGCCGAAAGATTAAGGAGAATGATAATACGGAATGTTTTAGGACAAATTAAAATGCGTGTAAAACATTTTGAGTATCTATTAAATAAACATTAGAAACAAAATGACTGATATAAGAAAAGCAGATTTATGGTCAGAAGAATTCAGAATAAATAACAAAGCTCACATACTCTGAATCACTTCAAGACCTCAATCATGTTTTTAAATGTCTAAACTCAAGAATATCACATCAAAAGGTTTAATATTTACTGAGCAAATGTAAGCTGCTCTGTGTGTGTGTGTGTGTGTGTGTGTGTGTGTGTGTGTGTGTGTGTGTGTGTCAGGGAGGGTGAGGATGCAACAGAAAATGATGACTGACTATTGAATAGACCTCAAATGTATCTAAATGTATCTAAATGGATTGAATTGGAATTAACAGATTTTCATATTCTGCTTTTGCATTTGTTCTCTGTATTAATTAGCCTTAAGGTTTGTGTTTTCTAGCGCTATCTTGTTTGTCCTAGTTTCTCACTAATAAAAAGTGGCTTCAGGCTTTGCACAGAACAGGTATGATACATAAATATGTAAACTACTCCCCACTTTTAGACAAATAACTGAAGGTACTATTAATAATTTCAATAGAATATTTACTTTTATAGATGGGTCTAAAAGTACATGAGTCTTTGTTTTTGTTTAATACAAGACATTTGATTGACAAGTTATGTGATCAGATGGACATCTATGCCACCTACAAAGACTTACTTTCAAGACTTATATTTTTCAAAGTATATTAAATTAATAAAAAAACAAATATGGTTATTTGCCTTTTATATATACTCATAATACAGCCACTTTATTAGATACATCTGTTCAGCTGCTTATTAACACACATACAGTATGTTAAATGGACAAGTTCCTAGGATAGTGCTTTTCTATCCCACCTGAGAACTCAAAGTGCTTATCTAATCAGCCAATCACACGCCAACAACTCAGTGCATTTATGTTTTTAGGTATAATCAAGATGACAAACTAAAGCTGAAATTGAGCACCAGAATAGTTAAGAAAGGGGATTTAAGTCACTTTTAATGTAGCATAGTTGTTAGTGCCAACAACACAAAAGAGACAACTCGTCAGGTCAGGACTCTACAGTCCATCTACACCTACAGTGTACTCTTACAACGATGAGGATGTACACATGGGACAGGGAGGGAAGCTGGTTTGAGCGGGGACAGATGAAAAGGGAAAGACCATCTCTCAATCTCTGAATGGAAGCGGGAGTCATCTTTCAACATCTTACAATGCTGTGATTGCAGCCATTCCCCAACCTTCTGTGAATGGTACTCATGGCCTTGATCAATGGTCAAGGTAATTCGCATTTTAGTGATCTAGAAACTGAATGTAATTAGGGCAGTTATAAAATGTATAAAGAAGGTCCAATCTAATACACTTTATATTAATAGACACTCATTATTCCATAACGTTTTCATAATTGTAGACCAACAAAAGAAATCTAAACAATACATTTTAACTGCATGTTACAGAACTAACACTACTTTTAACCATATGTTTTATAACTTCACTTTTACAACTTCTTTTATAACATTGTGGGTCAAATGAAAAGTCACCTGGACACATCTAAGAATAGCTGAAGTCAGAGATTAGAGCCAAATACATGGATCCACTCTTATGTAAGTCCACTGATTAACAACAGCCAGCATTAATACCTACCAAAGCCACAGTAAAGCAACTTCACTACTCATTCTTCTCCACAGTCACAACAGACTTACAGTACATGTATAACTATGTAAGAAGTTGTTTAATAATCTGACATTAGTATTACATGTATGACATATTCAATGTATGACAAGTTTTTAGTTTGTGTAATATCACCTTGATGAGGGTGCTGTGTATTCTACTGGGTTGAGATGATGCGACAGACTTGACACTGAATAATATCCCATATCCTAAATATATCCTTGGGCTACCTTTGCAATACAGTGTTGGTCATTATTTATTAGCACTGTGAAGTGCTGTCCAATCAGTTTTGAATCTGAACCTGAGCAGGTTCTAAACTACTTGCACAAAGGCGGTTGTTTGATTGTTGGGTTTTTCTCTTTATTATTGTAGTCTTTCCTTTATAATATGACTTTGTAAATAAAGCTGAACTGAATCAGTAAATACTAGCGGCAGTCATGGGTAATCCAGTATGTTAAAGATAAATGGTAAATGGTAAATGGCCTGTATTTGTATAGCGCTTTTCTAGTCCCTAAGGACCCCAAAGCGCTTTACACAACCTGTCATCCACCCATTCACACACACATTCACACACTGGTGATGGCAAGCTACAATGTAGCCACAGCCACCCTGGGGCGCACTGACAGAGATCATGAAGGAGTTCTCTCCATGCCCGTACTTTTATGTTCCTCTCAATTTGTTAAGTTCATCTTGGTTTCATCAGGCCTTGAGAGAGGACTTTCAGACCTTGAAAATGTATCTTTTCAAGAGTTCTTGAGTTAGATGGTGCAAAGCTGCTTTTCTTAATCACAGAAATAATTATACCATCATGCACTTTAGATTTAGACTGACATTTTGCACTGGAATAATAGTGGCAATTGATTCAGTGAGCTGTTAAAAATGACCATCAACTGTGCCAGGGGTGGTGGGCATTCAGTTCAATTTAGTTTTACTTACATAGCTCCAACTGTAGATGGGGCTGATGAAACTACCTGTGAGCCCATTATCTACATTTTTGAACCTCTGAAAATGTATGTAAATGGCTGTGACTCCTAAAAAGTTAATGCAGTACTTCTGTAAAACTCCTTGAATGAAAGCTGTCTGAACATTAATCCCGTATTGACTGTTTGCTTTAAAATCCATCTGCAGTGGTTTAGAAAGGCAATATTATTAAAATGATCTTTGCCCAACAAATAATAGACCCAACTGTATTCATGGATGGGCAGAAGTGTAGTAAAGCAACAGGGTTATGTGAAGAACATTGTTAAGAAATGTCAACATCCGCTCGCTTACGAAAAAGGGACATTTCGTCCAGAATCTCCTCACAGACCATAAGTTAGACTTTTTCTGTTTGACTGAGACGTGGCAACAGCCCAATGACTTTTCGCAGCTCAACAACTCCACTCCTGGGTTTGTTTACACCTGCCAGCCTCGTGAGTCCGGCCGTGGTGGAGGTATCACGGTAATCTATCGCAAGATCTTTCTTTCAATGTCAAAATAACCTTTTCTATGCCCAAGAACCCTTGTACCATTTCTTTTCAGAATTTTAAGAAAACCCATCCTGACACCCTTTCTTTTGCTTTCTCTACTTATTTGCATTTTCATAACCTGCTCACCCAAGAGGACTTGGTTTCCTATTATAACTCTAGTCTCAATAATATTCTAAACTCTGTTGCCACACTCTAAACCAAATCTGTATCATTCCCTCAGTCAGCACCCTGCTGAGAGAGTTTACAGCTGAACTCAGGCTTCTGAAAGCAAAAGGCCGACGGCTTGAACGCCTCTATAATAAGAAAACTGGTCTTACTATTCATAAGGAAATGTTTAATAATCATGTTTTGTATTATAAAGAGTGTATTAATCAAACAATATCTGCTTATTACTCCACCATGGTCTGTGCAAATGATGATTCAACCAAGACACCGTTTTCACTGTTCAACTCTTCTTTCAGGTCACCAGATTTTTACCTGCTCATCCAAGACCTGGTTTGTTCCACGTAGCGCTTCCTTTGCATTTCCACTCCCATCACACTCTTTTTCTGCTTTCCAACTTCCCTCTGTCACTGATATTTCAGAACTCATCTGTAAGTCAAAACCTGGTCAAGGCCTGTTTACCCTCTTTGCTTCCCCTCATATCTGCTATCATTTATTCTTCACTTACTACTGGAACTGTTCCTGCTTCCTTCAAAGTTGCTGCCATCGCCCCAATATTGAAAACAAAAACAAAACGCAAAACAAAGCAAAACAAAACAAAGTCTAGATCCCAATAACTTTGATAATTTTTGTCTTATTTCCAATCTACCATTCCTCTCAAAAATTCTTGAGAAGATAGTTGCCACACAACTCCACTCATACTTAACTAATAATAATCTGTATGAACAGTTCCAGTCTGGTTTTCGCCCCTCCCATAGCACTGAAACAGCGCTTATAAAAATAACCAGTGATCTTCTTATGGCAGCTGACTACAGTTTACTTTCCATTCTTATTCTCCTCGATCTGAGTGCTGCTTTTGACACCATCTCTCACTCCATTCTCCTTAGTAGGTTAGTCTCCATCGGTCTCTCCCATACTCCACTAGCCTGGTTGTGGAGTATGTCTCATCGCACTCCGTTTATTCGACTCAAATCCTTCACCTCTCAGCCCTTTCGTCTGGTCACTGGCATATCAAAGCAACCTGGAATCGTCAGTTTTTACCTCCTCGAGCCATTGCTCGTTGATGCAGTAATTCATTTTATATTTGTAATATTTATATTTAATTTCATATTTGCCTTGAGGCTTAACAACACAAAAAATTAGATTTACTGAGGTTCGACTTAGGGCACTACATGCAATAGTTACTATGACAATAATAACATGAATAATAAAACTCACATGTTTTACACAAGAATTGTGGACAAATTCCAAAGCAGAATCTGTCTTTAGTCTTGTATTAAACAAAAATGTTTTTAATCATTTTATTTGATGTTTCAGTGTTTTAAGACCAGCAAGTAAGACTTTAGACTTATTTAAGAGCTTGATGTCATTAGAAATGCAGCTTCCCCTAATGAGCATTCCTTATAAAGAAATTATTTTGTTATGATGGTGAAGTGAATCTGTGCAGTTCTACTGACATGTCAAATTACTTGACATTATAACATGATTTATTATAATCATTTACTTTTGTCTACCTTCTCTTATGAAAGCACACACCAAGGTAGTGCTCGTTTACTAGAGAGTAGCGTGTAGGCTTGGTCACACACACATGGAATAGCTTATTTCCATGCACTTACCCTGTAAAAGAAGTTGGAGCGGCCTACTGATCCAATCTTGCCAATGTGGTTCATGAAACACAGATTTCCTTCAGTGGAGCCATATACTTCACACATTTTGATTTTCCCAAAGCGACTTTGGAACTCCTGCCACACATCCTGATGCAGCCCATTTCCCACTCCCATCCGCACCTTATGAACTTTATCAAGCTCTGTCTGATGGAGAGAAAAATACAAATACATCAGCACAAGATTTCTGAAAAGTATTACGAAATCATTTATTTAAAAAACTGTTAAGTGGGAAATAATTTCCACTTAATAAATGTCTCTGATTATTACACTGACAGGGTGGCATATAAATAGGAAAAGGCTATGTTATGTAATGTGTTTTAAAGAAATGTTTAAGTGCATGTTCAGTTTATTTCATTTTATTTATACAGCGCCAAATCACAACAACAGTGGGAAGGAAAAACACCCTTTTAACAGGAAGAAACCTCAGGGAGAACCAGATTCTGGGGAGGGGCAGCCATCTGCCCATCTGCCCAGGGAATCTCCCAGCAGCCGACACCTATTGCAGCATAACTAAGGGAGGATTCAGGATCACCTGATCCAGCCCTAACTACATGCTTTAGCAAGAAGGAATGTTTTAAGCCTAATTTTAAAAGTAGAGATAGTGTCTGTCTCCTGAATCCAAACTGGAAGCTGGTTCCACAGAAGAGGGGCCTGAAATCTCAAGGTTCCCCCTCCCATTCTACTTTTAAATACTCGAGGAACAACAAGCCCGCAGTGCGAGAGTGAAGTGCTCTAATGGGGTGATGTGGTACTATAAGGTCATTAAGATAAGACGGGGCCTGATTATTGATATATGAAGGGAAACCAATACAGGAGAAATATGCTCTCTCGTTCTAGTCTCTGTCAGTACTCTTGCTGCAGCATTTTGGATTAACTAAAGGTTTTTCAGGGAGTTTTTAGGACAACCTAATAATAATGAATTACAATAGTCCAGCCTAGAAGTAATAAATCCATGAACTAGTTTTTCCAGCCACTCTGAGACAGGATATTTCTAATTGTAGAGATATTGCACAAATGGAAGAAAGCAGTCCTACATATTTTTTAAGGAGGAAGTAATTACTGAGGTTAACTCAGAAAGCTCAATTGAAGAAAAAGACTAAATGCATTTCAATGGTACTGAAAGCAGCTGTAGATAATGGTCTAATAATGATGGTGCATATGTTCCAGGTACTCATGTTTTAGGGGACTATATCTATTAACTTTGTCCTCCTTACTTAGAATGTGCATTTCTAGGGCATGTTGCAAGGTTTATAATTTACACTGTGTAGAAACACAGTATAAGTGTCACAAATATGACCGCCATAAATAATTAAGAATTGTATAAAGAGGATATACAAATAGGGATATCCTTTGTAGACTAGCTACAGTTAGCTAACTGGTCCTAGTCTAAAGTCCTAGTCTCTATGGAATTTGGAGCCAAATATCCAGTGCGATATGATGACATCTATGGTATTTGCTTAGCTGGTGGTATTTGCTTTGCATAATCAAAGTGCAGAACAGGACATTGAGAAATTAGTATCCATCCTTGTCAGCACATATTTTGTGAAAAGGTTCTTGTGTCTTGTGTACGTTTCATTTACCAATCACTGATGAGGACAGTGGCGGCCAACCTTTCACCCACACAGCCAAATGACACAGAACATGGACAAAGAGGACTTTGAATTCATGAATGGATGAGCTTGGCCCTGACACTGTGTGTGCGTGCATTTCTACATGATGTAAGGAGGGCAGGAACAGTAAACAATGGTCCTGCTTATTTTTCTGTCACAGTTGTGAACAGTATTACTTGAATGACTCAGTGGAGCAGTTACAATGACAACTTCCATTAAAAATAATAAAAGAAAAATACTTATTGACATAAACTCTAACAATAACATAGTAATATTATAAGAACATCTAACAGAACATTTTAGGTACATCTATAATTTTGTCTGCTTCTCCTTATTTAGTCCCTTTGCTCTGTCAACCATTACTATATGCAGATTATCTGGACCCTTTTCTAACCTCATGGTTTAGTAACATATTTAGACGGATGAAAATTGTGATGAGATATTAACAGAAAAAAATGTCTGTGTCATTTCCAGCTGAGCCTAGGTGAGAAGAGCAAGTAATTGTTGCATGCACTTTCTGTATGTCACCCCACGCCAAAGCCAAACATATTGCCAGGAGTGAGAATGCATCTGACACAACATCTGTCCTGCCCTGATCTACTTATATTATCTAGAGCTGTTAAAAAGTTTGAATTTCAAATGATGATGGTTTTACACCATAATGTAACAAGAATAAACTAATTTAGGGTAGTGAGTGGGTCCAGCCAGCAACAGGTTACCTTTGTCTGGTTGCAGAGGTACCTGCAGAGTTCACCAATATACTGGAAAATAGTAACATCATGTTTTCTGCAGTCATTCCAGAACTGAGAGGCTGAGAACTTCTTCTTCAAGACTAAGGTTGCACCTATGGTAGAATAGACAACAATGCAGTTAATAACACTGTTATGGGATGAAATTAGAATGATTCCTCTTTTTAATACATCTGTTAAGCTCTGTTTTATTATACTGGCCCACAGAAAGACAAGTACAAAACATAATGCAGTAGTGACATGCAAACTGGGAGCTGCCTGAGAGCTGAAGTCTCTGCATTCCATTGTACTATCCACAAGAAAGCCTACATCATGACAGTCAAGTGCTCAGTGGGTATAATATGATACTATGAGGTTTTTAAAATAACAGAGTTCGTGATCGTTCTTGATTGGATTTAACATGGAGGCGGCTAAGAGAAGCTAACGTAAGAGACATTAAAGTTCTATTTCTAGTCCCTGTTAGTATTCTCATAGCATTTTGGACCCTCTGAAGGTTGGTACTAGAGGCCAAGGTAATGCCATCAAGATTAAGGATATACTAACCTGATTTTTGGATTGGCTATAGGCCCAACCCTTACCCCCCAAAAATCAGATATCACTGTCAATTCTTTCCTTGGTTAGAAAAAAAAACAAAAACAAACACAACAACAAAAAAAACCCAGCCTTCGCAACATCTAGCCAACCCAATAACACTTTTGAGGACTTCAGTATAAAAGTCTACAATCAACAGACCCCATCATAATTGATTTTTAAGAAAGTTTGCAAATGGTGCAAACCACTGATTCCACTCAATAACAGAAAAACCAGATCAGATTTTGCCCTATAATTTCCTTCTTTTAAATTCAGATAACACTGAGGTCATTTGTACTTGGCCCTAAAAATCTTAGACATATGGGATCTAACCCAATGCTTAGTCTGCATGGCATTGATTTTGATCAGGATATGTGCATATTAACTATCAGGGCATTAGCTTTACCAAGGATTGTTTTCAGAACTTGTCAAGATGTTGATCTCAGAATGTGAAGGATTCAGCATCACTAACTTTGGCATAGATGGAACAGATCCGCAAAGCAGTTAATCATCAATACTATGAAACAACAAACAAAAACTCCTCGAAATTACTCCATAAGCAGAAGAGAATGAACCGACTGATGAATTCAAAAACATACGAGATTACTTTTATGTTCAAACTGCAGAAACAGTTTTCAGTGTACTTAACAACAATAATATTCCCATCTGAGAATCTTGCAGCATAAAATAAAGCTGCTTGTTAAAGTGAAACATGAGATCTTCAAAGAGGTTTGGTAGTTACATTGTGCTGAGTAGACAATGTCTGCAGCTCTGAAAAACAGCCAATATTCAATATTCAATGCCAATAGAACCAACTCTCTGAAGCATGGAACTTAAATCATAAAAGCAGCAAAAGCAAGTTGCTGGGTGTCATAAGAACACGTCTCTGTGTAATCTTATCATCTTGAATTATAAAACAGTCCAAGATAAATCTTGCTTACATCCTTAAACAATAATGTCAATAGGGCTCATTTACTAATATTTGCATGGAAACATCTTAACCTGTGCAAAAAGTTCACATGCAAAATTACCATCGATTACCATATCTTTTTTTTCTCACAGCTATACTTACTACAGCAAGTATAGCTATACTGTCAGACCCTAATCGTGAAGGGATTAGCAATGCAGAGATATTTGTAGACCTACCTAGCTCTATAGTTCCACCTACACCAATCAGGGATGCTGCGCTGTGATAGAGTGGCAAGGTGACATAAATTACATCATCTTCAGTTGCCCCAAATGCCCAAAAACCTGCTGCTGCCTTCAGGCTCTGGAGGTGAGAGATCACTGCAGCCTTAGGAAGACCTGTGGGGAAATAACCGCATAACGTTATATTTGGGACGCTACATTTACAAAATAGCAAATAGCATGCTTTTGATTGAATAAGCGGCCATCTGAAGAACAATTCAAGCTTGAATTCTGCATAAATGAAGTGAACACCTTTTTGGGATGCGAAGCTCTCGGTCCAATAATGAAAGAGGAGGGTATACCATAGATGCAATAATGCCAGTCACCAACCTTTCAACCTTTCCCACTCTGTGCTGTCCCTGTTTTAAAAGCCCATCCCTACCTCTGACCTTGAAGTCGAGGTTTCTGAGATTTGAACTGTCTGAGTAAGTAAATGCATCTATGCCGTCAAGTTGAAAATCCTACATTGCCTAGTTCTCGAGTTATGGCACTCACAAACTCGGGTGTCCATGCCACCTGCGTGTCCCGCCAGGGTGGCAGCAATACCTCAACTTTTATGGCTTAAGGGATAGAAATCATTGTCCCCACTGTATAGATGGGACAAACCCTGTGTTGAACCAGTTTCTGTGTTCATGTGACAAAGAAAAACACAATATGACAAAACTATACATAGATAGTTGTACTTTATTAAGCAAACTGTGTAACCTTTCATAGTGCAGGCTGGTAAAAGTAAATTAATGTTAAACTTAGTAACTAGTAAAAACATCCATCAGGCAGTTTGAGCAATGACAAGGAAATTAGGATCATTTGTCCTTCAAAATCTTTTCAGTTCACCAGTATTTCTGGCCTAATTTAAACACAAGCAGCAGTTTATTCTTCAGTATCACATTTATGTTAAGATCATAACTCTGACTCAGCCATTCCAATAAGCCAATCTCTTTTAAACATCAGTATATGGATATCCCCAAATTATTATGTTCCCCTGACTATCCTTCACACATGGGATGATGGAATAATGAGTCTGGTGTGTGGTGTGCACCGGCTTTCTTGCTCCAAACATTTCAATGTTTTCACTAACTTGTTGTGCAACTTTAGATCATGTAAATCACAAATACAGTTTCCATGTCAAATACTGTAGAATGTATGAATGAGTAATTTAAACTGTATTAAAAATGAAAACAGAATTTTATCACCTTCATGCTCCCCCAACCGACACAACCATCCTGCCCAAATACAGGCTTGAGATTTTAGGCTCTCTTTTCTAGGCAACTGCTTCTGATCTCATCCACAATGCTCGACACCAACACATGAAGCGCTTTTTTAATAATATAATATAATATTCTTTGTGAGTACTGAACTGGTCATCACACTTTCATCAGTTTGCTTCTCAAACCCTCAAACCACCCTGCTTATAAACCACTTGCACAGCTATATAACAAGAGTATATCAGATAGAGTAACATTACACTTTACAGACTGCATAAAATAGAACATCCACTCTTCAAGAGTAATTTTATCGAAAACAATGGACAACACCAATACTTCTTAGCCAACAGGCTTCAGTTCATCTCAGAATGGTTAAAACATACCTTCTTAGTTGAGCCCTGGCTAGATGTTGAACAGGCACTATGCAAGGATCTAGAGATTCCAGACCTACCATTTATTAGCTCAAACATCAAAAGACATGAATGCTTTAAAAGTATCAACATCAGCTTTTCTCTGACAGCATGGTGGGAGTTTCTAAAAATAACGGAGTCTTCATTAATCCCATGCAAACGTACACCTATCTGGAATAACCCTGACATATTACAAAACAATAATATGATTAATTTCCCAGAATGGAGTTGTAAAGGAATTAAATACTTAGAACATATATTAGAGGGAACAGAATTTATTCCATTTGACAGACTAGTTGCACAATATGGGATCAACAAGACAAGATTTTTAGAATATCAACAAATTAAATCCATAGTAAAAAAGAAATTTAACCTCAGTCAAGTTGAATTACAAACACCACTAAGTGCGGCACATTTTCTTACTCTTAAATCCCCCAAATTATTATCTAAAATATACAGAACACTTTCTAAATTAGATGAATCAATATCCCTTCCTATTGCAAAGTGGGAAGCAGATTTATCAGTCAGCTTAGACCAAAACTTCTGGTCTCAGATTTGCTTAAAAACCTTTAAATTAATTAAAAATCCCAGTCTGCAATTAATACAATACAAAATACTACATAGAGTGCACTATACAGGTCATCGGATGTTCAAGATGGGCTTTACATCTTCCAACAACTGCTCACACTGTCAAGGCAATACACCAGACAATTACATCCATGCTCTTTGGTTCTGTCCACCAGTGCAAAAGTTTTGGCGCGAGATATGTGAAGACTTATCAAAGTGTCTGAAATGTAACATTCCAACTTCCCCCTCAGTGTGTTTGTTGGGCAGCTTAGATAATGTCACTTCAGAAAAGAATATCGCCCATATGCTTTTCACTGCCCTATGCATAGCCAAGAAAACAGTCCTCATGAACTGGAAAAATAAAAATAATCTTAATTCTAACCAATATAGAAATTATCTATTAGATTACATTAGTCTTGATACAGCCTCTGCCACCACATCAGATCAATTGCTCTGGACTCCTTTTATCAGCTCCATCACCTAGTGGGGGTGGGGGGTCATAGTTTGGTCCTGCCTTCACTGTTGTGATTGGTGTGGGGGTAGGGACAGGCTTAGGGCGTCGGGGGGTTCCCCTAGCAGATCGTTACATGGAGAAACCTTTGGAATACAAGCGCGCTGATCCACACAGGTATGCACACGGGTGTTCACTGCTCGTAGACCCAAATTACACCTTTCTTGGCTGCTACTTTGAAGCACATCTGTCCTGCGTGCTGCACAACAACATTGAATATTTAGTATTTACTGCTGTTTACACTTAGCTAGATTAATGCGATGGTGTTGTGTTTAGTATGTTGCTTTGTTGGTTTTTTTTTTTTGTCTTTTTTTGCTTGTTTTCTATTCTTCTCTCAACAGGTGATCCAGGAGATTTTTATTTTTTTTCTCCCCCCCTTTCTCACTGTCCCTCTCCCCTTCTGTTTTTCCTTTCCTTCCTCTTTCTTTCTCCCTTTCCTATCTCTCACTCATGTCTGTCCCGTCTGTAACATCTGAAAATAAAATATAATAAATAATAAAAACAAAGATCGACCAAATGGACCAATACGGCAATGCCACGATGATCCATTTGGCAAAGTAAATCCATTGGGTATCCTTGTTGGTCTTCAGACAACAATTCTGATGGCTAAAGAACCAAATGGGACAGGCGAGAAGAGAAAAAAAAAAAAAAGAAAAAAGAAAAAAAAAGAAAACAATGGACAACTGGTACAATTTGTCCCAACATATAAATAAGCACCACTCATTAATTAATAATTGGGGGTCACTGCACCTAGTGCTCCGATTATCCCTGGGACCACTGTTACCTTCACCCTTTACACACTCGAGCTCTTCTCTAAGCCCTTGGTATTTCTTAAGCTTCTCATGTTCCTTATTCCTGATGTTGCTGTCATTTGGTATTCCTACGTCTATCACTACGGCCGTCTTCTTCTGCTTCTTGACCACCATTTTGTCCGTCTGTATCTGGAAGTCCCACGGGATCTTAGCTCGGTCATTCTCGGCCAACCTAGGGGCCGTCTCCCATTTTGATCAATTTCTGTAATGTTGCCTTCTGGTAGTGTGATCCCCCTCAGTTCGGACTACTGTCCCTCTCTTTGTTATCATCTAACTACACTTCTCCAGTCTGAATGACATTCCAATGTCGTTGCTGTATATCCTGGTGGTGTGGATCAGTGAACCGATGTCTCATTTACTCTTGGCACACAGCTTAATGTCATCCATGTAGAGGATTGCTCCATTCACTCTGGCAGTCTTGGCTGACTGTTTGGTCTACCAGTAGCTGGGGTTTTGGGCCTCTGGTACTCTTGCTAATTCCTTTCTGTGCCCCACTCATGTATTGAGCCATGTGCCTGTTCATCTTACTGGACCCTGTTCAGGGAGGTTGCTGTGGTCTGCTCTGAGACCGACTAACCAGTAAGCATTGCCGTTATGGGTTGCGTCCTTATCCCATATGCTCTTCCAGTATTACACTGTCTTCAGCCTTGGTGCTGCTCTTCTCATATTGCTCTGCCAATGAGAGCGCACCTTGGCTGGTGCCGTGGAGAACAGCTGGTTTATTCTCCTGCCTGGTGTACCTCTTCAAGTGGCAGGCCAAGGCTGTGAGTTTTTGCTTGGCAGTTTCCAAAGCCTCTGGTATGGACAGCTTGCTTCTTAGGCACCTTCTTCTGAAGATTCGATAGTTAGCTAACCTCCCTCCGTGCTACTTTGATCTTGGTCTCTAGTCTCCTTCTCCAGGTGGGGTACTGCTTCTCATGGCTGTTCAACTTGTAGTCAAGAATCTCACTGCTGTAGTGTACATCAGATGGTTAGCCTCGGTAATGGTTGCAGCAGGTATTGCCCGTAGCTACGCAGGATCCAGGTGTCAAGCTTCGCCATGATCCCATCTCTCAGGTCATTTCCTCTCGCACTCAATGATCCTTCTTCCAGCGCGCTTGGGGCTTGGTACCCAATCTCGGATGCGGGTGACGATACACCCCCCCCCCCCCAATGACCTGTCGTCCTGGCTCCCCCTTGGTGTAGCATTTGTGTTGTACCTTGTCAATCTCTAACCATATATATATACACTCACCAGTTGTTCCTGACGTAAAGATGTAGAGTGTAGGAGTTTTGAGAGAAGTGGCAGCATGCAGTGCTGCTGGTACAGGCTTCTCAGATGCAGATTCAAGCTTATCCAGCAGAGAGTGCACCTCCGTGTGTTTGGTCCAGCTCCTCATTGCCCACACCTGGATGTTGTCCAACAGCAGACTGTTTAGGATGCCATCCAGGTCTTCCACTAAGTCTAAGACATAGAGACACTTATATCATAAAAGGTTACCTTGACTTTGCTTACTCCTGTAAACTAAATTGATCCTAAAACTGAAAATTTAGGTTTAGGAAGGTTTGATTGCAAATGTACATGTACAAATGTGTTTTCTCAGTGAGACGTAGAAGCATCTTGCAAACAGGAAGCCAATTATATACCATGACACTTAATCTCACAGAATAAAACGTTTAATTGTAGTTTATGGATCATTATGTGCCTTTTTTTTTTTTTTACCTACAGTGCAAGTAGTGACTGTAGGTGAAAATGGAACTGCATCAGTGTTTGCAAATATCTTTCTGTATGACTGACCTTAAAATTCCTGCAGGAAGTTTTTGTCAGGTACCTGAACGGAAAGGACTTAAGTCACACATGTAATGGTTTCTTCACAGTGAAGCTGTCTATGTATTCCATTATTCAGAAGACAGAATTATAGAAATAGTAGAAGCAAAACAATATTTCTAATAATTGCAAACATAATTTGTAATTATGTTAGCATAGCAGCCATTTCTTCAGCATAAGAGAAAGTTGGTAATTTGTTTTGTTTTTTTAACCTATACACTACGTGTCATGAATTTAAAGAAAGAAAGAAAGAAACAGGAATCCTTGGACACTGCTCGCATAATAGACAGGTTTTTGACGGGGCTCCCACAGAAATGCAAAGCAGAAGGTGAAGCATCGGCAAATATGCTTCCAATAAGAAGATTTTACTGTAAAAACAAAGGCGGGGCCTAGCAAAAAAAAGTCTGGGTTCACAATTTAAAGCTGTTCTACGGCAATGGAGGTTGATCAAGCCTTGAAAGCTGGTGCTGCTGGATTACTAACAACCCCCTCTGTCTGTATAAAAGCAGCGTTGGCACCCACTGTGTGGTACCATACCCGAGTGAGCATCAGCTGAACAGTACTTTACAGCAGAAAGTGGTGTGTTGCTACAAACATGCTGAGATTGTAGAAAGATTGCCAAGGGTGTGCTCAGCTGTTAAAGCTGCCACAAGGTGGCTACTTTGATGTGTCAAAGGTTTAGAATACATTTTGGTATATAAATTGATATAAATTGATTCTCTGATTTATTTTTTAACTCCAACTACTTATTTGTATTTTGCTTTCATTTCAGAATCCAATGAGGCATTAAACTGCACGATTTTCAATAAAAAACTTGAAAAACTGGGGTGTGTAAACTCTAAAAACTAACCACGGTTGTAGTGAGGACAGCATTTCTGACAACATCATGTTTGTCTGGTTGAGCAATCTGTCACTCTGTCACATGATTACGACATGGTTAATCCAATTACATGTACAAACAGGAAACTTTCAGTGAAACTTAATTTGTATTAAACATATATTTGCTTATCACCAATTTTTTTGATCCATCCATTGAATTTCTGAATAAATTCCATCCCAAAGCAGATTTGTGGATTTGTGGAATGATCTATATTTAAATTGCAGCTAACATTACACAAACTTATAATAATCTTACAAGGGATCAGCAAGTTACAAGATTTTAATGAGGAGCTATTAAGTTCATCAAATTTTATTTTGTCATCTATTATTCATGTGTTACTCACAGGTGTTGGTTCACTTGTGAGTTCAGGGAAGTAACTAAGTACACTGAGTCAAGTAATATGCATAAGTAGCATTAAGTACATATGATTTTCACTTAAGGCTACTTAAGGGAAAAGTTAATTAATCATGACATCCATAAGTGAAAGTAAGCCAGGTTTGATACCTGCAGTTCAGAACATGAAAGTTGTCAAAGATGTGCCTGACTATCAGAACTGGGAAAAGTTACAATTACACCAAAACTGCATGCACGTTTTAAAACGTATATCTGCCATTAATAAATCCGCACTTTAGTGTTGCGGCTTCATTACTTGGCCAATTAAACTTTAAAGAGGCCTAATATGAAACATTATTCGCAGTACTTGAGAGGTGAAATCCTCACGTGTTTTACACTGCTTAACAAATTCATTAGCTCGCCTGTCGTAAAAACAAAGAAAAGGAAACAAATATTTTACAAATTTGTCCAAACTTGAAACTGAATTCATGTTTTTATACCAAAATTTGAGTAGTCAGAAATGAATCAACCATAACTTCAGGTGCTATTTTTATGTTCAGAAATGCAAGTATATAAATGAAATGTAAAATTCATGAACAATAACAATAATTATATTTTTGCATAAACTATATCATATAATGACTTTTCCTGTGACTGTTTTTGATTTCAGTACGTTTTTACAGGGAATACATTGTAAAGACAGACAAAGCTCTGGTGGAGGGTACCAGGTTACTTGTGGCTGGTGGTATAGCCAGTCAGGAGAAGATAGCCAAGACTGCCCAGTCCCCAGTGTCCACCCTTACCTAACTGGAAAATGTGGTAAAACTGGTAACAGCCAGCCTGGGTTCTGAAGATGCAGAAACCCTGGTGGACAGCATACCTGTTTGTTTCTATACTGGCAAATATCTGCTACTTTATTTGTGTAAATTTGCTTCTTATGTAAATCTACAGTGCTTAACAAACGTATTAGATCACTTCTCCTAATAAGAAGAAAACAAATATTTTGGAAATATGTCAAAAACGTGTTTAAAACAACAACAAATTCACATTTTAGACCCGAATTTCAGTCTGCAGAAATTAGTCAAGCATTACAATCAACCACTAAAACGTTTTTTCCCTGTTCAGGAAAGCAAGTAAAATATAATAATAAATAATAATAATAAATAGTAATAAAATGTAAATAAAATACCATTTAAACTAATGGACGATAGAAATGATATTTTAGCATTAATATATCATTTTGAACTTGTACCTACTAGTGGATTAACTTAATTATAGAAACACACACAAAGCTTACTGGCAGAATAAGCTCCTGTGCTACATTGCAAGGACAAATTTGAGACAAAAATAAAAGATATTGCGTAATATATATAGAGAAAACTATCAATACACAATATTAAAATATCGAGAAAGAATGTTGAATGCTGTACATGAAGATAAAACTGTTTCTAGAGCCACTGTGGTGTATACCGCTTCAATGAAATGAGACTTTTACCTGAACCAACTATTAGAGTTTTAGCTCCACAGGAGTTAAAGCAGTGCAACAGAGACTTGGACTTGATGTTAGTGTTGAGGAAAGCAACCGAGCAGCCGACCTTCGCTAACCCGAACCAAACGCACAAAAAGTCGGGCTCGTTGTTCATGAGCAAGGCAACGCAGTCTCCTTTCCTCAAGTTGGCTTTCTCCAGGAACACATTTGCCAGTCTATTGCTACGCCGATCAATGTCCCGGTAGGTGTGGACGTTCCCGTCGTAGATTA
This sequence comes from Copadichromis virginalis, assembly GCF_057382275.1. NCBI lineage: Eukaryota > Metazoa > Chordata > Actinopteri > Cichliformes > Cichlidae > Copadichromis > Copadichromis virginalis. The sequence goes on from NC_140624.1 coordinate 62,601,880, forward strand.
CAAACGGTTTGTCCGGGATGCGCTGTACCTGCTGGAGGAACCTGTCCAGGACCGTGCGCACGCTGGAAGTCAGCTTGAATACCTCCAGTTTCACACCGTATCTGACGACTTTCTGCAGAAAAAGAAGATCTCTCCAAAAGTATGGGAAGCAGAGTTTTTGCAGAACATAAACTGATAAAGCAAGAGCCACGAGAACGGACAGACATCCCAGACACAGAGTCATGCTCACGGCTAAGGACCACGAGAGGAGAGGAATGTCACACTGAAAGGTAGCCACTGCGCGCACTTCAACGTCCCAGGTAATAAACACGGTGTGGCAAGTGGCGTAACAGGGACCGTCCAGAAATGTCAATTTCCGCAACATAAGAGTAGAAGATCACAAATGCTGCCTTCAAAATAAAAGGTGATTAACTTACAAAACATCACCTGTGGCGGTTTGCTTTTTCAAATGATCTCTCACGCATGCATGGTGTTAGATGGAAAGAAATTAAGATGCATGTGAAGATTGTGAGACAGGAAGCCCTGAATGCATGTGTAAGACCTTGGTGTCAGCAGATATTTTATATTAAAGCACTCTGTTCACAAGTGGCATCCCCATCTTTAATCAGGATTTGTGAACTTCCATCTAAAATCATACCGCCAATAACCAGGATAACTGTTATTTAAATAACTAAAGCTACTGTGCAGTACAAAAGGAAAATATGCTCAAGACAAATGTATTTAGCCTGAAACTGTTCAAGACAGAAGCCCCGAATCGCATTTTATTTTGAAGGGCAAACTTAAATATTTCCTGTTTTACTGCCTACTAAAATCAACATGACCGCGTGTTTGTGGAAGTGAAATCATGTGACAGTTGTTGTGGAGATGAGTGGGAGGGCATGCTGAGCCTCACCCCTTATTTAAAAAGATAATAGAACGACTGTATTCTGGAAGTAAATAGTGAGAAGCGGCTGGTACATTCTGTCTGCAATGATATAGCACAGCTGAAAGTAGTAGGGAAGTAAGGAAACCAAAGACAATGAGTTATTTTGACCTTCCGCTGCAAATAGCCTCATGTGTCTAAACTCCACAATATTGAACAAAACATCAGTTATTTGGTATATTAAGTAAGACCACTTTTAAAAGATATCACTAAATTTAACTACTGTAATCGTCTCCGCGAGAGGTGGATAAAAGAGGCTATGTTAACAGCAGTGTTGGGACTAACCCGTTATTAAGTAACGCGTTACAGTAATTACGTTATTATTGTGGTAACGAGCACGGTAACTAGTTATTATGCCAAAACCGGGAACGCGTTACTCGTTACTGGGATTTAAATAGGCTCGTTATTCGTTACTTCGTGTGGCGGCATCGCGGAGCTTCCACAGATTCAGTAACATTAGCAAGTGGTGGAGGCCAGCAGGTGGATGAAGGAAAAGGGACGCAGGAGCAGAGACCCGAAGCAGCCGCTGGTCCGAGAGTGTCAGGTGAACTGAACTTCAGGTAAGAAGTTATAACCTGCAGTCCATCTGGGTCAGATATGAACCAAGTTTAGTTGGAGTTTATTTTCGTTATGCTGACTTTTTCGTACTTCGTGCTAGCTAGCATGACGGAGTTTCTATACAGCTGGGTGGTGCTATGTTACTGATGTTGAACTTTATTTTGTTCATAAGGTTAATTATTAGAGTTGCCAACCGTCCCATAAAAAACAGAATCGTCTCGTATTCAGAGAAAATATCATGTATTTCGTATTTAGGTGAAAAGGAACAGTTTGTCCTGGACTTCAGCTACAATGAAAAAGACACAAAGCTGCAGTTATTCTGTGTCTTTGCTGCACAGCTGCCTCTTCTTCTCTCATCCTCTCACCCTCTCTCTCTCCTGATTCTACTTCAATCATGAAACTGATCAATGATCAGCTGATCGGCTTTTCTCTCTTGTTTATTTATCGCCCACTTTGCGCCAGAAAGAGGAAACCAGCGGATGTCGCGCTAAACAACAGCTGCACTTTTAAGCTTGATCAGCTGTTGTTAGAATTTATTTAATATTAATTTCTACTATCAGCTGATGTTTGCTGGAGCCACAGCTGTAAACCTGCTGGTCATGATATGGTTTGGTTATGTGATGAGAGGGAAACATGAGGATGAAACCAGGAGATGTCCTTACTGGATCATCAGAGCTGTGATGGAGAAACAGGTTTACCTTTTAGTTAACATGAATGAGTTGAAGGGAAGTTATGAACTGTTTCTGAGAGACAAATAACACCAGGATCCTTTTCTAAGTAGCTGACAGCTGGTAACTGTGCAGGGGCGGGTCTAGCAAAGTGTTGCCAGGGGGCCAGGTAGGGCATTAAAAGGGAAAGTGGGGCACAAAGAAATACTTTCTTATTCTCATTTAAAATGTCTCACTTGTAAAAAAATAATTATCTGAGTCTTGCAACAAACAATTGATAAATTGATACATATATACCATCAGGACAGTGTACATCACTGTCACAACAGTGTTTATTTTTATTCAAAGGCTTTATGATTTTTCCCTATAATGGCGGCCGGTCTCTAGTCAAAATGCCCGGGACGATTTTTCTGTCCCAGTCCAGCCCTGTAAGCAGCTCATCTGCAGTCTGGTGTTACCTACATCTTCCTATTCAGAAGGCAGAATTTCCGAGTTCTGAGTACAATCGAAAGCACCTCGACTGCAGTTTTTGTGTTGGATGTAAAAAGCAGGCTAGGATAGAATCAGGCGTGGGATTTCTCTCGTGGAAATGTGCACATTATTTTTTCCTTTCTATTGGTAGGTGGCACAGTGCACTTGTGGCAAGTAAGCAAGCTAGAAGTGTCACGGTCTGGCTGGGGCAGACCGTAAGTGTTGCAGAGGAGGACTCAAACGCAGACCAAAACGTGGTGTGGATTAACAAAACAAGCCGTTTATTGAGGTTAGCAACGAGGGTACAAAATAATAGGGCATCGGTGAAAACTAAACAATAACCTAAACTGGGTGAACTAATAACAAAACATGAAAAACCTTAAACATAATGAACTGACATGGGTACCTGGAGATGAGACATGGATGAGCAGACGACCTGACAATGGCATGAAGAAAACAAAAGGCTTAAATACAGACATGAGGTGATCAGGGGAAGTGGCGACACATGGGGGAAAACAGCTGACAGACATAAACCTAATGACAGGACCAGGAGAGGAAAGCTAAATACAATAAACAAAGAACACATGACATTGTCAGAATAAAACAGGAAATACTAAAACATGACAACACAACTTAACAGACCTAATATGTGATGAATAAATACAAAACCCCAAAACATAGAAAACCCAGGAACAATAACTGCCTAAACTAAAGGCAGATAGGAAATAACACAAACTAAATCACATAACAAAATGAGACAAATACAAACATGAACTCAGAGCGCTGGGTCAGAGACCCAGCCTGTGACAGAGCCCCCCCCCTCAAGGGCGGATTCCAGACGCCCAAAACCTCGAAAAACAAAACCAAAAACAACCCACCAAGGGCGGGCGGTGGGGGTCCAGGACGGAGGGCCAGAAACAAGGCCAAAAAAAACCAAAATGTCCATCAAAATCACAGGAGCGCAGGGAACAGTTCATGACTCCTCAGGGGGCCGACCCGGAGGGTGACGGTCCAGAAAATCATAGTTCATGTGATCAGGGGGCCGGCCCGGAGGCCGACGGCACAGAAGTCCATGGTCGAACAGTTCCGGGGGCCGTCCGTGCGGACGGCAATGGTGGCGACATGGAAACCGTTCAGGGGGCCGACCGTGCGGACGGCAACGGCGTAGAAACAGTTCAGGTGGCCGACCGTGTGGACGGCAACGGCGTAGAAACAGTTCAGGTGGCCGACCTCGACGGCGGTGACGTCCAGCAGGTGGCCGAAGATTCCCGGGTGCAGAGCGAGGCTTGGGCGGCGGCATAACAGCCGTAGGACCAGGCGACGCTGAAGCAGAGGCTGGACCAGGCGTAGCAGAGGCCGGACCAGGCGAGGCAGAAGCAGGACCAGGCGAGGCAGAAGCAGGACCAGGCGAGGCAGAAGCAGAAGCCGAGGAAGACTCGGATGAGGCCGAACCAGGCGAGGCAGAAGCTGAGGCTGGAGCAGGCGAGGCAGAAGCAGGAGCTGAGGCCGAGGCCGAGGCTGGACCAGGCGTAGCAGAGGCAGAGGCTGGACCAGGCGTAGATGAAGACTCTGACGAAGCCGGAGCAGGCGAAGATGAAGACTCTGACGAAGCCGGACCAGGCGAAGCTGAGGCTGAAGCTGGACCAGGTGAAGCACAGGCTGAAGCCGGGCCAGGCGAGGCACAGGCTGAAGCTGGACCAGGCGTAGCAGAAGCAGAAGGTGGCTGGACGAGCTCCTCGGGCCCGCCAGCAGACGTGGCATGAGGCTGGAAGGGCTCCTCGGGCCCTCCAGCAGACGTGGCATGAGGCTGGTGCGGTTCTCCTGAACCCCCAGCTGACGAGGCGTGAGGCTGGATGGGCTCCTCGGGCCCTCCAGCAGACGAAACTTGAAGCCGGCTGGGTTCACCCGAACCCCCAGCAGACGAAACTTGAAGCTGGCTGGGTTCTCCTGAACCTCCAGCAGACAAAACATGAAGCTGGCCGGGTTCTCCTGAACCTCCAGCAAATGAAGCATGAAGCTGGCTGGGTTCTCCTGAACCTCCAGCAGACGAAGCATGAAGCTGGCTGGGTTCTCCTGAACCTCCAGCAGACGAAGCATGAAGCTGGCTGGGTTCTCCTGAACCTCCAGCAAACGAAGCATGACCAGCAGGTGTAGAGACCACCGGCTGGACAGAAGGCTGAGCAGGTGATGGAGCGAATGACTGAGCTGAACAATGGGGAGCTGGCTGAGCTGCACAGTGGGCTAAGGGCTGAGCTAACGGAAACACAGGAAAATGAACTATGGATTGGGCTGCTAACAGAGCTAATGACTGAGCTATAGACTGAAAAGCATGCAGTAGTGATGGTGGTGTTGGTTGCGGACTGAATTCTCCTGAGCCTTCAGTAGAAACAGGAACGGGTGCAGGCACCTGCTGGACACTAGCCACTCCCACCCGAGGAGTAGGTACGGGTGCGGAGACGGGCTGTATCCTGGCTGACCTCACCCTGGGGACCGGCATGGGTGCAGGGGTGGACTGGTTCACAGCCCCCCTTACCCCGGAAGCCGGGACAGGCACCGGCAACGGCTGGGCAACTGCCCCTCCCACCCGAGGAGCTGGTACGGGTGCAGAAACGGACAGAGCCTCAGCTGGCCTGGAAACCAGAGCAGGGACCAGCTGGGCCTCAGACTCCCTCACCCGAGGAACTGGTACGGGTGCAGGGGTACGCTGGGCCCGAGCTGCCCTGGCAGCAGAAACACGAACAGGCAAAGGAGCAGGCTCAGAAAAAACAGTCTTAGAAACGGCAGGCTTAGGGTTAATATGTATTGGGTCGACAAAAACGGATCTATCAAAAATGAATCCGCCGTCCACTTCATGTTTAGCAGTCTTAGTATTAGCAGTCCTTGGGTTAACGGTCTTAGAGTGAGCTGACTTGGGGATGACTGAACCAGACTTAACAAAACCTGAACTGACAGATCCTGAACTGAGTGTTGTAGACCTGGTAGAAGTGTTAACAGTTTTTCCTTTAACCGCATGTGCAGACTTAAGCGAGCGGGAATTGTCTTTCATCCCTCCCTGCGTAGAGGGAGTAAAACAAAACGGATCCTCCCAGTCCACGTCGTCATCCATAAGGGAAATTCCCCATGGATCGGAAGTGAGCCGATTGTTGTTAATGTCAGACGGGACGTGAGAATAAAAGTCATTTTCACTCACCACCGTGTGCTCGGCATTGTCCAGTTTATGGCGACGGGTGCGCCGCTTCCTTCGAGCGGAGGAAGCCGGCGGAGCGAGCGACTGAGCCCCCGGTGCACAACACGGCAACAACGAGGCTGGAGCGTGAGCGCCTGTAGCCACGCGAAAAACTCCCACTTGAAGCGGACGAGGTTTGGAAACAGGCGGGGACTCACGGCAGCTCTTGGGACCTCCGAGAGCTAGCCGAGTCCCGTGGAAAATCCGCTCATAGTCGGGGGCGCGCCACGGCTTCCAGCGGAGCTCCTCCTCCAGCTGGGCGAAGGCTGCCTCCCGACGCTCGTAAAGCTCACGGTCTGCTGAGTCCATAGTGGTCAGGTCGTACTGTCACGGTCTGGCTGGGGCAGACCGTAAGTGTTGCAGAGGAGGACTCAAACGCAGACCAAAACGTGGTGTGGATTAACAAAACAAGCCGTTTATTGAGGTTAGCAACGAGGGTACAAAATAATAGGGCATCGGTGAAAACTAAACAATAACCTAAACTGGGTGAACTAATAACAAAACATGAAAAACCTTAAACATAATGAACTGACATGGGTACCTGGAGATGAGACATGGATGAGCAGACGACCTGACAATGGCATGAAGAAAACAAAAGGCTTAAATACAGACATGAGGTGATCAGGGGAAGTGGCGACACATGGGGGAAAACAGCTGACAGACATAAACCTAATGACAGGACCAGGAGAGGAAAGCTAAATACAATAAACAAAGAACACATGACATTGTCAGAATAAAACAGGAAATACTAAAACATGACAACACAACTTAACAGACCTAATATGTGATGAATAAATACAAAACCCCAAAACATAGAAAACCCAGGAACAATAACTGCCTAAACTAAAGGCAGATAGGAAATAACACAAACTAAATCACATAACAAAATGAGACAAATACAAACATGAACTCAGAGCGCTGGGTCAGAGACCCAGCCTGTGACAAGAAGACTGGCAAAGTTATGGAAGCAACACATTAACAAGAGAATTCTGAGTAAAACCAAAGTTACTTTCCCTAGTAACTAGTTACTCTGAAAGTAACGAGTAACTTGAAGTAACTGAGTTACTTTTGATAGAAGTAACTAGTAATGTAACTAAGTTACTAATTTAAAGTAACTTACCCAACACTGGTTAACAGCCTCTCTGATCTATTACTGCACAGCTCAATAGGGAAATTGAGTAGAAAGCCACACTAATGGCCAAATTATCTGTTCAAACTGTAAGAAGACAGAGCTCAGTATTAAGGTAAGCGGCTTAAGCAAAGTTTGCCACTCTGTTTATTTAAAATAACCAGAAATAATTATATGATAGGGTGTTTTTTTCCGTTTTTGTGTGTGCTGCTCCTTCTTGATGATTGCACTGTCCTTGTTAGGTTCACCTCTATTATTAACTGATAATTTCCATATGTTTTTTTGAATTAATCTACATCTTTCATTCCTTTGTGACTTGTCATGTGTCCTGTGTATTCCTAGAATTCAGTTCTCTACCATTTCTTTTCTGGAATTTCTCCTTCTGCTGGTTTCAATCTGTATTATTTGGACCCTTTTGTTATACAGTACTTTGCAAAAGTCTCCGAATTTCTTTAAATTGTGCTAGTAACTAGTAGTGGTGTGATGTGCTGTGTTGAGAAATCCAGGAAGTCTTTTATGTAACGTACAACAAGGATTGCTTCCTTTATAAAAGCGCCCCCAAGCCAGTAGAAGCAAGACAGAATACACTTGTCTGGATAATAGGGAGATAGGTGGAGAAGTGAATTTTCAAAGAGTAAAGATAGTGAAAGTAAATAAGTTTAAATGCCTGAGGTCAGCCATCCAAAACAACACACATTGTACAAGAGAGTAAAGGCATTTTGGAGTGGGTGGAGATTACTGTCAGGGGTAATATGGAAAAGTGGTAGTAACAAAACACAGGAGGCACAGCAGGAGGTAGAAGGGTAGAGGATGTTAAGATTTTCATTGGTACTGAACAAGGATGGATGTGATTAGAAATCAGTATATAACAGGAATAGTAAATATATTGGAGAAAGGATGTTGAATATGAAGCTGCAGACAGGAGGAAAAGAGGAAGACCTCAGAGTAGGTTCGTGGATGTAGTGAAGCAGTACATGCAGATTGTTGGTAAGCTGGCACCACTGATGTGACACCGAATTTCTTCAGGAACTATAACCAGAGGGTGACTCTGGAGGCCAAGGCCACTCAGGTCAAGAGTGGTGTTAGTTTATGGTTACTATTCAGAAATTATCTTCTGTTTAACTTTTGCTATGGTAAAAATATTTACTGTTGTTTGATAGAGCTCTGGGTTTTCCCCAGGAGGCAACCTCTTTAAAGGTTCACCAGCAGTCACATTAAATTAAAATTTCTGTAGCTTAGAAGAATACGAATGAAACAGAGACCAGAGACCTACTTATACAGCCCGAGAGTCACCTTATTTGGGCCCTATCACTATTTAAATGTTTATAATAATAAGAGAGGGGCTAATAATATATTTAGAGAATATTTGTTCATAGTAGTTGAAGGAAACGGTTTCCAGGGCCTAATCCGTGGATCGACTTCCTTCGAGGCGTGGACGTCTATCAGCAGAGAATGTCCCTTAGTCTGTAACACAGTCAAATATATTCTCAAGTAATATTCAAGCATGCCATTCAGCGTGTTAGTACGAGCTCGGGAGCAGCTTGGGAGAACAAGAAAACAGAGACTGCTTCAGATTGTCTTCCCAAATTGACTCAACTTTATTCACAAGTATAACAGTTTATATAGAGGGTAAAATTCATGAGACAGCAGATTTATCAGTTTAAACCAGCACAGACCAAGATAAGGGAGCGTCTTCCTGCCCTTGGGTGAAGAAGCATCCTTTGTGTAGTTTATCAGTTCAGCTACAATTGTGATTATCTCAGCGACATATTTTCAAGGCACAAAACAAAGAGTTCTTACATTAGTGAAATCTGAAACAAACCATTTGGCCTTCAACAGGCGTCTAAAAGATTAAGAAACTAATGTAGCTGAGGGAGTGATCTCTGTGGTATTTCAACCTTGTACCAGCCTGTGATTCTCACACATCAATTCTTGGGTCAAAGAGAAAAATAACTAAAACAAAGGGGCCTTATTGAATGACAGAGTTTTCCTGTATAATGTCACTATAAAACAATATCCAGTAAATGCTAACCGTAGTGCTAAAATACCTAACAGTTCCACTCTTTTATTATATTTTAAAATAATAACTCAAATAGAAAGGAAAAATCACAAATGTAATAACATAATATAAAAAGCAAATCATAAAATGTAATAGTTCACAACCTAATGTTCAATATACACATCAGGAACATCATTGGTAACATCTGGCACATCCTCAGGATCAATTTGTGCTAATTGCAAATACATTGAAGTAGCTGTACTGGTAGCTATATGGGTTATAACGTGAGGAGTGTACTAGGTGGGTGTCTTGCCAAGTGGAGCATGAGGTATTGTCAGCAAAATGTGGCTTGCAGAAATGTGAACAGGGTTGCACTTTACAATACGAAATAGTAAATAAAAATCCTAAGGTTAATGCAGTAGATATGATTAATAACCTAAATATATAAAAAAGACAGTTCTTTAGTCGTCTCCTGGCCTGGTCCCAGGTTCGAGAGACCCCGTATAAGCGTCGTGTGATGACAATGGGCATTTCATTTTCTCCATTATCAGGATGAAACGAGTCTATCTTTATCAGGTTAGACATTGTGTGGTACTCTAGGCTTTCTGTTCCTGCTGGATGTTCGAGTACCTTGTTGTTGTTCAGGCGGGGGATCAAAGGGCTTTCTGAGTCTTGGCTCTTTCAGGCGTTGTGTGTTAATCAGTGATTGTGTGTGTGTAGGTGTATTGGATCCGGGCGCTGGCTCGCCGGAGATGTCGTCTGCTTGATCCGACGCCTTAGGTGGTTTGGTGGGGCTGGTCTTAACCCTGCTGGCATGAATCCACTGAGGTTGTCCGTCTGTTAGGATGCTGGTTCTCGTCACTGCAAGTACAGTCTGGGGGCTGGAACACGCGGCCTCCCCGAGTGCCCTTGGTTTTAGCAACTTTACCAACACCGCATCTCCTGGTTTCCACGGATGGGTTGGATCTATGGAAGGGAGAGGCTGAGAGAGACAAACTTTCTGATAGTTATTATTCAGTGTTTCTACCAGGTTATGAACATAGTCAGACAATGCAGTGTCTATGTCCCCTTCCAATAGCGGTGCCCCTCTGGAGGCTGACCATGGTGTTGGAAACGGTCTTCCCATGATTATTTCAAATGGAGATAATTTGGTTGCTGCGGATGGAGTCATTCTAATCTCGCAGAGGATTTGAGGAAGTAGTTTGATCCAGGTCATTCCTGTTTCTATCATTGCTTTAGTCAGGCGATTTTTTATGGTCCTATTCATTCTTTCTACAACTCCTGAACTCTGAGGATGGTATGGCACATGATATTTCCAGTCTATTGCTAGAGTTTTAGCACACTTTTGAATTACTTCTGATGTAAATGAAGGTCCTCTATCACTGTTAATTTGGTGAGGTATTCCAAATCTGGGTATTATTTCATTGCACAACTTTTGACAGACTACTTCTGCAGTTTCTTTTGATGTTGGGTAAGCTTCTACCCATTTACTAAATTGGTCCACTATTACCAGTAAGTACTTGATGCTTCCTTGTGCTGGCATGTGTGTAAAATCAATTTGTAATGTATGAAATGGGAAATCTGGTTGTGGTAAATGCTGATGTTTTGCTTTTGGTTTTCCTACATTAGTTCGTGCACATGTTAGACAGGTTGCTAATATGCGTTTTACTGCGTGTGATGTTTTCTCGATTACAAATCTTGATTTTATTGCTCCTATTACCCCTCTTTGTCCGACATGACTCACACCGTGAAAATGGTGGACAAGGATTGGCAGTAGTGAAGATGGGAGGGCAATCAAACCCTCAAGGTTTTTGTATAAGCCGTCTCTGTTATCTAAGGTACAATCATTACTTTCCCAGTAAGTGTAATCTAAGGCAGAGGCTTGCTCTTGTATGAATTTTAGGTCAACATTTGTTTCTAAATAGTCTGGGAGTGTGCATCATAAGGCGGCGGAGCCGTAGGTTGAACGGATGGGCATATAAGGCTAGTTTTTTCTGCAGTGGATTTACTAGAGCCTACACTGGCTTGATTTAAAGCATTTACGTCTGGCTCGGGTCCCTTTTTCCATAGCGGTAGCATGCGATTGATCACATCACGACATTCTATCATATATTTTTTACAGGACTTTTTTAATCAGCCTACTTTCCTTATCACAAATAGTATTTAACATTTCTACTGACCTGTTTTCTGGCGATAATCGTTCGGGATAGGGCTCCGGAAATAAATTAGGATGCATTAAACTTACAGTTCTTAAGTTCGAGACGAAATCAGTCACGTAAGCACTTCCGCATGTTCTGGATACGTAATCATGGAAGTCTTCATTGATTCGCGAGCGTGGGTTAAACGTAACCGGAAGTGGGAGTCGTACTGAGCCGCTATTTTTATATTTTATTTTTTTCGGTTTTACAGTTAATTTTGATTTTTTTATCGGACCCGTCTAAGGTCTTTGAATTATTCTGACCCATGGTCAGTGATTTCCAGAGGGGTTTAGACGCTTTGAAGGATTTAAGTTAGTTTTTATTTTTGCTGTGGCACACCTGAGGCTACTTGATTTTTTGCTAGCAATTTTGTCTTTTTAGTGAGCAACTTCTCACTTTTTAACGAGCAACTTCTCGTTTTATGACCCCAGGCAACTTCCTGTGTCCTTTCTGCTGGTGAGCAACTTCTTAGTTTATGACAGCAGGCAACTTCCTGTGTCCTTTCTGCTTTAATTTACAAAACAACAGGCAACTTCCTGTGTTTCTATGTGGGCCACTAACGAAGGCTCCTCAGCGTATCCCACTTGTTACTATGTGGGCCACTGAAGAAGGCCTCGTCAGTATCACTTCTACCTCTTCTTAAAGTCAATAAAGAGTTCTTTTACTGATGGCATGAAGTTGGCTTTAATGTTAGTTGTAAGATCTTGGGGTTGTTACAGCTTCACCTTGATCACAAACTACGCCACCGTCGAACTAAAACATAACATAAAATCCAATGAGATAGTAAGACGAGTGAATTAAAGACATAAAATGATCTATATAACATACAAACATACCTCGCTGGCTGACCCATGCTTTGAGGCAGAAATGAGCACTTTACAGATACTTTTAAGAAACAACTTTCTCTGAATTAAATTGGCTTCTCTTGCTTCAACTTGCCATGCTCACACATCAACATGGGCGTGCATCTCCCTCAGGTGCACCAGTGGAACCAAAATGCAGTACAATAGTTCCTACATGAGAATTTTCACAATAAATGACCTAATGGCATATAAAATATGCATAGTGCAAAACAAAATACATTAACTGAAAGTAAGGCAGTAAAACTCCCACCAAATCACAAAACTATTGTGATTTCTACATAAACATTATAATAGGAACATGTTTACAATTTAACATTCATTCTGCTTCTAGCAATAACACAGTTTTGTGTACTGGCCTATCAAGGTACACTGGTTTGACAGTCCTTTTCCTCTAGTTAAGTCCTTGATTTCTTTGCTGAATGTGTCTTCTTGTGCAAGTTTTATTATGAACAGTTCTGCCCTTTGTCTGTCTTCAACACTTGTGTTTTCACCTTTTGTTTGGGTGAGTCCTTTAAAATCCTTCACAAATTTCTGTAGACGAGCAATAGCTTTAACCGCTCTTCTCCAGTCTGAGAATTTGGTGAGACGGTCTAGTATTGTTCTCCTTTCTTCTACTTTGGTGTTGAACACATGTACTGTTTTTAGCTCTGGATCATTGGGCTTGACTTCCGTAAACTTGCCATTTTCAACAGGTAGCTCGCTTTGCCACAAAAACTCTGGACCTTTAAACCAGTTAGAGTTGAGTAGCTGTTGGACACTGAGTCCTCTTGATGCGTGGTCTGCTGGATTACTTTCAGATGGTACATGATGCCACTGTCGTGGGTCTGTGAGTGACCGTATCCTTTGAATCCTATTTGCCACAAACACGTGAAATCTCTTTGCATCATTATTCACGTATCCCAACACTACCTTGGAATCTGTCCAGAAGTGTTCTTCAAGATCACTTATCTCCAGTTCATTTCTTAACATTGCACTTGTTCTTGCGGCAACTACTGCAGCCGTTAATTCAAGTCTAGGGACAGTAGTGACCTTGGTTGGGGCTACACGTGCCTTTCCCAGGACTAGGGCACAATGAACATCACCCTTTGATGTTACTGTTCTTAAATAACTACACTCTCCGTAGCCTGTCACACTAGCGTCTGAAAAATGGTGTAATTCACACTGTGCAATGTCTGTGTTTGCAGGTAAGACATGTCTTTGAACTTTCACCTTTGGCAGGGTTTTGAAGATCTAGGAGCCAGGATTCCCACTGTGTGCTGAGATCATTTGAGAGTGGCTCGTCCCATCCAACTTTCTCTTGACATAGCTGTTGCAGGATTTGCTTTCCTCTTAGGATGAACGGTGCCACAAATCCCAGTGGGTCATACACTGATGCTATTGTGCGCAGAATTCCTCTTCTTGTCATTGGGTGCTCTTTTACAGTTATTCTGAACTGAAATTCATCAGCAGAAACGCACCACTGAACACCAAGAGCCCTTTCCATTAATGGCTCTCCAAGTGCCAAATCTAAATCCTTAATACTTTCTGCACACTCTTCTCTCGGCAATGACTTTATCACATTTTCACTGTTTGATATGAACTTGTGTAATCTTAGTTTACCTGTGCTACACAGTTCTCTTGCCTCTTGGACTAGTTTTATGGCTTCTGACTCTGACATAACACTAACAAGTCCATCATCTACATAAAAGTTCCTTTGAATGAACCTTACAGTGTTTGGAGTGAACTTTCCCTCACCTTGCGTGGCTAGATGTTTTAACCCAAAGTTGGCACAGCCAGGAGAAGAAGCAGCGCCAAAGAGATGAACCTTCATTCGAAAGACTGAGGGTGGAACTCTTAGGTCACCATGCTCCCACCACAGGAAGCGTAAGTAGTCCTGGTCTTGAGGTGTTACATGAAACTGGTGAAACATGCGTTCCACGTCACACATTACAGCAACGGAGCCCTTCCTGAACCTACAGAGCACTCCCACCAAAGTGTTTGTGAGGTCAGGCCCTGTAAGCAGGTGCATGTTCAGCGAAGTGTCTTGATATTGTGCAGAGCAGTCAAAGACTACACGTATCTTGCCGGGCTTCTGAGGGTGGTATACCCCATGGTGGGGGATATACCAAACAGGTGTATTACAGAGTTCTTTCTCCGGCACTTTCTCTGCGTCACCACATGCTATCATGTTCGCCATAAAATTTGCATAGTCTGTGTAGTACCTTTGGTCCCTTTTGAATCTGCGTTCGAGACTACTTAAACGTTGCATTGCACTTGGCATGTTATTGGGAAGATCTGGCCTGTCGCCCTTGAAAGGCAGTGGCATTTCATAGTGTCCATCTAGCTTTTGCTTTATTCCTTCTTGTAGCTTTGTAATAAAGCGGACATCTTCTTGCGAAATGCTTGTCTCTTCCACTGCTCTCTCTGTAAAGTCTGATTCAAGTGCTTTGATTACATCTGGAAATGTTACTTCCTTTACTTGTGTCTTGCAGATGTAATGAACCTTATTCTTTAGTTTTGTGGGTGACTCAGTCTCTGGTATAACTTGTTTTACAATGATGCGGTGACTTACTCCAATTACATCATTACCTGTATCACATGAATCACAGTAGCTGATGATGCTCCAACCCAAATCTGTTCTCTGAGCGTATGGCTGGTTTTCTTCACCACATACGACCTCTCTGGGCATTAAGGCTTGTGTGCAGTTGTACCCTAAAAGGAGTCCTATATCACAGTCCAAAGGGGGTGCAATATGTTCAGTGAGATGCTCCAAATGTGACCATGCCCTTGCAGTGTCTGGAGTAGGAATATGACTACGATTAGCGGGTATAAAGTCCCGTGTGTAAACAACTGGTACAGTGAGTTTCTTCTTGGAAAACAGTCCTCTTATTTGCAGAGCTTCAAGTTTTGTGCATGGTACAGTAGTTTTCTTGGATGACATTGTAGATAGATTGAGCTTAACTTGAGTTTTGGTTGTGTCCAAGTTATTTGCTACTTCATTAAGAATAAATGAAGAATCACTCTGTGTGTCCAGCAGAGCGTAGATCAGTACTTCTTTACTTGGCTCATTTTGTGTGGATACGTAGACTGGGACTATTGCAGATGTCTGTGTGTTTTTACTTTCATGAGTCACTCTATTAGATGTGGTCTCATTGACTATGTCTTGTGACTGTGTTACCTGATGCTGAGTTTCCTTCAGTTCACTTACTTGTTGCTCTTTAGGTGGTTCTTTCTTTGCCTCTTGTCTTTGTCTTTCTTCATGCAGGCATGTAGGATGCCGTTTTGAGCATGTGTTGCATGTCATCTTGTTGCTGCAGTTCTTGGAGAGATGGCCACTATTTAAACAGCCAAAACATAATTTTTCACCTTGAATGAATTTGACTCTCTCAGCGACAGGTTTCTCAGTGAACTTACGACACTTGTGTAAGCCGTGTCCTGCTCTTTTACAAAACACACAAGAGACCATGCTTCTTTCAGTAGAGTTAGTTGTGAAGATTTTCACTGTATCTTGTCTCTTAGGAATGGGTGTAGGTTGAGGTTTTGTCTTTGGTTGGTCAAAGTCACTTTGTCTTATGGCTTGGTATGATGTAATGGGATTACATGCGATACTTGCCTCCATTGACAGGAATGTTACAAAGTAACTGAAACGTGGGAATCTTTTGTGCTCCAGCTGGTACTCTGTAGCCTTTCGGTTCCACCTGTTACTTAACCAATCTGGTAGTTTAGCAGCAAGTCTTTGATTCTCAATGCCATCATTGAGAATGTTCAGATTCTCATTATTAGTCATTGCAGATTGGTAGCTTTGTAAAAAGTCCACAAACTTTCTTAGCTCTGCACTATCCTTTCCTGTGACCTTTGACCAGGTGTGTAACTTGTCTCTAAAGGCCTTAGCAATGACAAAAGGCTCTCCATAACGTTCATTGAGCATATTCCATGCTGCCTCATATGAGTCTTCAGAGCCAATCAGAAAATAGCCATCTAAGGCTTCCTTAACACAGCCACCAACATACTTCTGTAGAAAAAATATCTTTTCGGCAGTGGGAATGTTCTTTCTCTCTATTAGAGTCTGAAAGGACGCCTTCCAATGCTTAAACTTAAGTGGATCCCCACTAAATACCGAGGGCTCTGGAATAGGCAGTCTATTAGCTGACATAGCTTCTGCCAAAACCTTTACAAGCTCACCTGTGCTCTCATAAGTGACATTTAACTCTCTTCGTGGTTGTAAGGGTTGATTAGCAGTAGAGCTGGGCGATATGAGATTTTTTCATATCACGATATGTTTTTTTCATTTCAGGCGATAACGATATCTATCACGATATAAGCCAAATAACTATATTTGTAAGATTTAAATGTGTTGTTGCTCACAAGTAAAATGTGAAATAATCAGCAGCTTGTTTTTATTTAAATATTTATTTCCCATAATAAGTTCAACAGGGCAGATGTACTTAAGGAACATGAGACTTTTTCAGATAAATAAAGGCAAATATTGCAAACTACACAAAAGGCAGCCGCTAAAGCGTTTAAGTTTCAAAATAGAACAAACGAAACAGACTAAATTGTCAATTCCACTTAGAAACAAAATATTAATTCTAAAAAGAAATCTTAGTTTGTTTTACAGAAGAACAGACAAAACTGACTAACTTTTGTCAATATCAAATAAACTGAGAACTAAAAGGAAATTCTCAATCTCTCCTTGTTGTATAGCTGAGCTTTTCAAACAGTTTTAACAGTTACTTTAGTCTGACAAAAGCCGAATGACGAATTAGCGCTTCCAGTCAGAGACTGAGGCTACGTCCACACGTACACGGGTATTTTTGAAAACGGAGATTTTCCGTTTTCGTTTAAAAAAAAAATAATCCCGTCCACACATAAAGGCAGAAATGAAGGAAAACGCTGCTATGAACATGCCAAAGCAGCAGGTGGCGCTAGATTCCTAACCGTGCAGAAATGTTGGCCAATCAGAAGTCTAGAAGCCTCGGTGGGAAAAGTAAACAAAGCTGGGGCATAGAAGCAGAACCGAGTCGTATGTGTGGAGGGACAGTAACTGTGTGTATATGTAAGCATTTAAACACTGCAGAGAGTAGAATTAACAGTAACAGTATTGTAGAAATTCATTTCACCGAAACAATAACGTGGCGCACAGTGTGACGTCAAAAAATGCGCACACCTTTGACGCTGCGTTTTCTCCGTTTTTCTAGTCCACACGTAAATGCAAAAACGGAGTTTTCAAAAATCTTCGTTTTCAGTGACCAAAAACGCCGTTTACGTGTGGACGAAAGGTGCAAACGCATAGAAAAATCTGCGTTTTCAAAAATACCCGGGTACGTGTGGACGTAGCGCATGCACCAGTTTATTGTATTTCCAGACTTGCTTTCGGCACAATTTACAGTGCACGCTACTCTGTTTTTTGTCAGACTTGAAATAGCCGAAATACCTTCACACTACGGAACTTCTATGGCTCTTCCGTTCGACAATCTCTCCGGCATTGGAACCATCATCTGTTTTCTCTTCGGTCACGCTCGGTTGATTTTTCTAGTCGGCACACTCATTTCCTCCATTACCCGGGCGGTACGGTGGCTGGCTGCTTCCCAAACAAATACACATGTGCGGCTTGGCACTTGTGCTGCGCTGCGGCTGTGATTGGTTCGGCTCTGCGCTACGTAATTTGGATTGGCTGGTTTTTTTTTTTAAGAGGACAAGAGCGGCGAGGTCTATCGCAATAGTTTAATTTTTCTATCGAGAAAAAGTTATATCGCGATACATATCGTTATCGTTCTATCGCCCAGCTCTAATTAGCAGTATTCTTGGACTCTGTTACCTGTAAGTTTGCAGGGTTTAGAGTGACTCTTTCTTGCTTTACTGAAACGTAGTCTTCCTCATAAACTTGTAGTTTTGCCTGTGCTGCCTTGAGTCCTTTCAGATTTTCCAATCTTTCAATTTCTCTTCTTAAGTCCTCAACTGACTTCCTCCTTGCAGCACTTTCCTCTTGTTGTCTCTTTATCACGGCCGCTTTCTCCCTTTCTCTTTGTAACTTGCGCTCAGTTTCCTCCTTTTCCTCTAGGAGACGTTGTGACATTGCAGCAGCTGCTTGCTCTGCGGATATGCGTTTGTCTTCTTCTTCAAGCATTTGCATTCTTTCTCTGTACTTCTCTTGTTCTGTCATTATCTGAAGCACAGCCTTTGTGGCTTCATACTCTGCTGCAGCTTCTTGTCTTTTGGAGGAGGAACCATTAGAAAGAACTGTATTGGCTTTAAATGGACTATGAACTGAGACACTAACAGAGCTAGAGGATGTAAATATAGAGCCTGCATCAGGCCATACAATCTCCTCTTGAGTTTCTCCTTTAATGTGACATTTGATCTTTTGCAAAACTACTGTAGTCACTGATGTGCATTTGTCTAGCTTGGAACGCATATCATGAGGTGGTCCATCCATTGCTCTGTATTCATCATAAATATCATTAAGCTTGGCTGCTTCTCTTTGTACAACGTTCATGTGACCTTCAAGAATGTCAGGTGGATCTCCTTTTATAACAGATTTTTTTGCCACCTTGATTAATGCTTTCCATCTGTCATAAATACTGTCAAAGCGACGTTGCAACCCTTGTAACCTTTGATTATGGAATTCTTTTCCTTTTTCTGTGAGCATGCGAGACCTTTCACTTCTACGTTGCTCTATTTGCACTGTTTGCTCTAAAGAGGTTTCATCCACTTGCCTTGCAGCTTGTTCTGCACTGGGAGCTTCAATTTCTGTCTCATTTGTGTCTGACATTTTGTTTTTCTTGTAATGCATTTATTTGTTGATGCAAAATCTCCCTTTAACTTGACTTGAGTAATGAATTGTGAACTTGGGTGCATTAATTCCCTTCTTGCTAACTTGTGATGCTGTTGTTGTCAGGCTTAACACAGTTCCTTATTGTTTCTCCTTCCTTGTGTCATCTTTCCAAACATAAACTTTAATGTCTGGCTTCTGGACATCTTTATGAAGAAGCAACTGTGAACTTGTGTGTCCATTAACATTTGCAGCAGCTTGGTCCTTGGTGCACTGGCACAATGTTGCCACCAGGGGGCCGGGAATCATGCAGGTCCGAGTTCGACTATCACTTCTACCTCTTCTTAAAGTCAATAAAGAGTTCTTTTACTGATGGCATGAAGTTGGCTTTAATGTTAGTTGTAAGATCTTGGGGTTGTTACAGCTTCACCTTGATCACAAACTACGCCACCGTCGAACTAAAACATAACATAAAATCCAATGAGATAGTAAGACGAGTGAATTAAAGACATAAAATGATCTATATAACATACAAACATACCTCGCTGGCTGACCCATGCTTTGAGGCAGAAATGAGCACTTTACAGATACTTTTAAGAAACAACTTTCTCTGAATTAAATTGGCTTCTCTTGCTTCAACTTGCCATGCTCACACATCAACATGGGCGTGCATCTCCCTCAGGTGCACCAGTGGAACCAAAATGCAGTACAATAGTTCCTACATGAGAATTTTCACAATAAATGACCTAATGGCATATAAAATATGCATAGTGCAAAACAAAATACATTAACTGAAAGTAAGGCAGTAAAAGTCAGCGTATCCCGTTTCTATGTGGATCACTGAGAAAGGCATAACACAGTCTTATAAAATAAAAGACGAGTGCCTACCTTCGTCAGGATCCCACTTCTGACACCAAAATTGAAGGAAACGGTTTCCAAGGCCTAATCCGTGGATCGACTTCCTTCGAGGCGTGGACGTCTATCAGCAGAGAATGTACCTTCACCTATCAGCAGAGAATGTCCCTTAGTCTGTAACACAGTCAAATATATTCTCAAGCAATATTCAAGCATGCCATTCAGCGTGTTAGTACGAGCTCGGGAGCAGCTTGGGAGAACAAGAAAACAGAGACTGCTTCAGATTGTCTTCCCAAATTGACTCAACTTTATTCACAAGTACAACAGTTTATATAGAGGGTAAAATTCATGAGACAGCAGATTTATCAGTTTAAACCAGCACAGACCAAGATAAGGCAGCGTCTTCCTGCCCTTGGGTGAAGAAGCATCCTTTGTGTAGTGTATCAGTTCAGCTACAATTGTGATTATCTCAGCGACATATTTTCAAGGCACAAAACAAAGAGTTCTTACATTAGTGAAATCTGAAACAAACCATTTGGCCTTCAACAGGCGTCTAAAAGATTAAGAAACTAATGTAGCTGAGGGAGTGATCTCTGTGGTATTTCAACCTTGTACCAGCCTGTGATTCTCACACATCAATTCTTGGGTCAAAGAGAAAAATAACTAAAACAAAGGGGCCTTATTGAATGACAGAGTTTTCCTGCATAATGTCACTATAAAACAATATCCAGTAAATGCTACCATGGTACTAAAATACCTAACAGTCTCAGTGTGTTTTTCTCATACTTCCTGTTTTATTCTGATAGTCACTTGTCCTGTGTGCATCATGTTCAGATTTGCTTCCCTGTCTCAATTAGATCATGTATATATAATGTCTGCATTTCCTCCTGCTCCTCATCGTTATTTTTCTCTAGCTGCGTGTTCCACCTGTTTGTATATCTGGGGCCCTGCCAGTGAAGTTACAGTGGTCCCTCGCTATAACGCGATTCATCTTTCACGGCCTTTGAGCAATTTTACATGCTTTTTGTGTGTGTGTTGTTTTTTTTTACAGTGCATTATATTCTGTGTCGTGATTGGCTGTAGACCATTGTCAATCAATCTCGTGCTACAGTCCTGTACAGTACAGAATGCGTAAAGCTTGTCAACTTTACATAAATCTTTGATTGCTAGCAGTGTGACTCTGAAGGGCTGTACTGTATGTTTGTAAGTTTTCTCCCCAACAAACACAACAATGTTGATGAAACGTTTTTCACAGTCAAAGGCATCTGTGGGTGCCTTTGGTTTCATTCTGTAATACTGGACTTATTTTTCTACCAAGGTTTGAACTTTGAGAGTTTGAGAGAGTCATGCCTGTCTGAGACAAGTGTATAAAGTGTGTAAAGTTGGCTACTTTGCAGATTTAACCTATCGCGGGTTATTTTTTAGAACGTAACTACCACGATAAACGAGCGACCACTGTATTCATATTTACCAGCAAAATAAAGCTGTTTTGAGCTCAGTCCTGTCTCTGAGTCTCCATATTGGGTCCGCAACTCTGCCTGCCATACACAGCATAACCTAACAGGTGATTTAACTTCCCATATTTCTGTCCGTCACTATGCTTTGAAGTCAGGGAAGGAAAAGACAAATTCATTTTCATTAACATCAAGTAATCCACTGATTTGATTTGATTTGATTTGATTTGGTATTTGCCTATAAATGGTTTGTTCTAAAAGAAACTGCTAATAGCTCAGGGCCAGAATCAGGATCATTTTATGATTAGTTTGCCAAAATATAATAAAATTTTCTTTTTTTATGCTGGTAACTATGTCCTATAGGAATAAAACTGCTTGCCACAATTTCACATTTCTGAATAAAAATGGCAAACAAAGCATTTACCTTAATTGTCTTCTGCCAGTATAATTTCACTCAACATGTATCTCTTTGAATGAAGCATATTTAACAGGGTAGATTTTACTTGCCTGTTTAATGAAGTGCTGCTGTTCAGCAGCTTTATGACTCCCTTCATATGTCGTGTCCACTGTAGTGTCCGCTGTAGTGTCCACTGGTATACTTCAAGGTGGTTCTAGATCCCAAGCTGTTTGCTGAGTAGAGCCAAACCATATCTAGCTCAATCTCATGCACTAGCTCAGTTTCCTTCTGTGGTGGCAGATTTCTTTTCTCATGCATTAATCACATATTTTAATCATATCACTTTAGAATAGCAAGAGCACTCCTGTCACTTAGTTGTATGCATGTGCACTACAAGTGGGCCTTATGCTCCACACACACAGTGAGGCCATTGTAATGGGAGACATAAAACAGATAGTGAGACGCCTTCTACTTATCAGGGATTTAAATCCTTAGGTGATGGCTAAGCAGAAAACAAGGTCATAATTCTCTCTCTGAGAGAGAAGGTTTTAAGGATGGGACTGAAGATATAGAGATGTTGTTTGTTTGAGAGTGTTCTGGAAAGGTATAAAAGAGTCCAGGGCGGTGTCCATCCTCATAAAAATGTTTGGCGTTTGATCTGAACGATTTCTCCACATTGCAATGTGTTAAAAGTAAAAAATAAAGTATACATTATTATTATTATTATTATTATTATTATTATTATTATTACATTAATACATTACTTGTCAGTTGCAGGTTATTGTTAAAATTTCCACAACACTTCCTCGCCAGAAAGGTGTAGTTCCATGTCTCAAGAGCTAATTTCAGCAGCCAAGGATTGGATCACCAGGGCTACTACCTTTGACTGCCGCCTGACTCACAATTTTGTAAACCAGTTTTACACTGTGTGTATGTCATTAATGCTTTTTATAACAAGATGTTTCTGCTAGGGATAAATATAAATAAACACAAATAATTAACTGAATCGTCAGAAACCTTGAAAGCTTTTTAGAGTGACTAGAGATTTGAGACTTTGAGATTCATCATGTGAAGCTACCTGCTGTGGTGACTCCTTGTGTGTAAGGGGTCAACCAAAAGTAACTTTTTCACTGTGACAGCACAATGATGTATTAGTTAGCACTTCACAGCAAGAAGGTTCTGAATTCAAAAAGTCTTTTTATGTAGACTTGGTTGCATGTTTTCCTTGTGCCTGTATGAATTATTTCCAGGTACTCTGACTTCCTCCTAGGAGCCGAAGGACACACATACTTGAATGTTTCACTCTTTGTCAGGAGTGCCATGCTGGTGACTTGTCCACACGGTGACTGCTATGATAGGCTCCAGCTCACTGACTGAAAGTGCAGATGTTTTGTTATAATGTAGATGACATTTTGTAAGGTATAGAAATTAGGGATGTCCGAGCTTAGTAGATTTGCCAAATAATCATTGCTATTGGCACCAGATGTACTAATACTAATCTAATTGTTTTACATTTTAATTGATACCCAATGTTTTTTTAAATAATTTTGTCCTAACCAGATGGAGCATGGCTGGTGAAAAAACAACTTAAATTCGTTAATCTTGGCCTGATCTTTTTATTGACATTGTTATTGCTAGTTCTTTTAAAGGCTAAAAAAATTTAGCTTTCTCTAAAAGTTGCATGGACTTTCCCTTAGCAACAGGGTGAAGAGTTCAGTCACTCAGGACGGACTCTGAGTAGAGTCAAAAGGAGCCAGTACAGGCAGACACCTCCAGGTTTGGCAAGGTGTCCCAACCAATCATGTCCTATTGTAGTGTAAAGCGCTTTGGGGTCCTTAGGGACTAAGTAAAGCGTTATACAAATACAGGCCATTTACCGTTGGCAGGAGGCCCTGGCACAGACCTGGGACTCACTGGAGAGAATATATCTAGCCTTTATGTTTCCCCAGATAATCTGAAGGAGGTGGCGAGGGCGGTCTGGGCTTCCCTGCTTAGGCTGCTGCCCCAACAACCCGAGTTCTGGTAAGCAGAAGAAAATGGATGGATGATTAATCATTTTGTAATATTAGATTTTGATCTTTTATTGAAGTGGATGTCATGAATTTTCAACCAGCGTGCATCGTTAATATTGCACAGCGCAACGCATCACACTTTTCAGTCGCAGTTTATTTGTTTTTCGGATGTTTATTTCAGGCATTTTTCTTTCACTGTAACACGTAATGTTAATGTTGTTAATGCATGATGCGAAGTGCCGTACAGTTAAATGGCATGATCCATTATTGAAGAATCCGATTAATGGTTTAAAATGCCTTTGTTTAGTGAGCTTTTGACATTAAATGGTTTTTAAATTTAGCTTGTCGGTTAGTCAAATTTATTTTAAAGAAATAAAAGCATGAATAATCATGAAGATGTCCAAAAATCTTTTGTATATATTTTGTATATATTTAGCTTGCATATTCTAGCATGCTAAAAAAAAAAAAAAAGCAAAAGAAGGCCAAGGGAAAAGAAAAATGTAATTATTGCCTCAACAACAGCATCAGTTCTCAAGTCTTTAACAATTAAAATGTGTTTATTTTTCAGCTTGTACAGTTTTGTAGTTTATGATTAACAGCAGTAGAAGGACACTATATATCACAGAGATCGTCTAAATTATTGGTATATATGTCTTCTTTCACCTATCATAGTGATGTGCAAACGGGTGTAAAACTGCATCACCACAAACATGTGTTTGCTCACTCAGTTGATGATCAGACAGCCAAGACGTGGTTTGTGACACATCATACACAAGAAAAAGTACATTAAAACACAGAATATGATGATGATGAGTTTATCATGAGGCGAGCTGAAGGAGAAGTACAGCCTGCTGCTAGGGCAAGACAAACATCAATCGCAGAGTCCTTTGGTGTTGCAGGCAGATACTGTTGCAGAATTTTGGAAAGCGACTTATGTCTAGACTTAGGTTTTTGTGTCTATGTTTAAAAGACGAGAATTCACCACATCCTTAGAATTACAGAATCCCATTTGTTCACATTTTAGCGCACCTAAAGTGGATTATATAGACTATCCTGTATCTTTAAACATATATAGCATACTTACAGTAAAACAGCAACAGCAAGGGGTTATATAACAAATAATAAAATGACAACGCCACTTAGGGGAATTTCACCCCCAAGAACTATAAAGTCTTCTTAAAAACCAGAAAAGGTCGCACAGGTTTAGGGATGCACAACTGAGGCAGATTGGGTCCAATATTGATATGTCTTTAATTAAGCTTATAAAAATAAAAAAAGAATAAGACAATAGAAGTTGACTGTGGTATAGCTTATTCTATAACAGTGTCCTGGATTACATAAAACCATACACTGAACTGGACTTAGGAAGGCCTGAGAATTGCTGGGAATATGTAGTGGCCACCAGCTGCGTAACGACACCAGGTATCCGTACGGCTCGTGGCCCGCACACCTTGACAGTGCCTACAGGGTCCTCTGGCACTTGGTCAGCAGACTGGTGACACTGATGCAGGGCCTCCAAAACTGGCCCTGGTGCCTGGGACACGGAAGGTGAATTAAACAAAGACCCACCATATGCCCCAAACAGCTCTTGATAAGAGCGGTCACATTCATCCCTAAAATGCCAAGAACAGAGGGCATGGCAGCAGGAGTGTCTCTCAGTACAAGGATCCAACAAGAGGACATTTCCTTTCCACACAGGAGTACACTGAGCTCTAAATAACCAATAAAACGAATGGAGAGCCCATTAGCAGCCCAAAGCTGCAACCAATGGCATGAATGAAGGCATTCTTGTCCCCAAGGTGCAAAATGTGTCAAAAAGAAACTCTCTGTGATGGTGGAAACCATAGACCCAGTATCCACCAAGCACGGGACAGTCACCCCATTTATCAAACCATCAATCTCAACAGACAGCAACTTAGGGACTTGGTAGGGACTGCACTACCAAGTCCAATATTGATATGTCTAACCCTAACCCTTTTATAAATTTATAAAAATAAAAAAAGAATAAAACAATAAAAGCTAAGTGTGGTATAGCCTATTCTATAACAATGTCCTGGATTACATAAAACCATACATTGATCTGGACTTAGGAAGTGTGGAAAATAACCCACCACCAAAGGTTCCACGGCTACTGGTGTGTCCTCGCTTCACTGTAATAAAAACACAACACAACACGTTAAAAGTCAAAGAAAAACTCTAAAAGAGCACCAAGTTCGTTGCGCACAGTCAGGAGACAGTGTACATTTTAATAAAACAAGAAACCAGTCACACGCACAACCCTTTAAAACAAAATACAGAATACACAGACTGAATAGCTTGCACCACACGAGTAAATAGTGGCCTGTACTCCGGCTACAGAGACAACTAAAATGTTTCTCAGCTTTGTTATAATTTTCAATTCAGTCACATTTTAAATGCAGGTATTACATTTTCAGGGTTTTTTTATTCCTTGTATGATCACTCTTCATAAGTAAGAAGTCTGATGGCTTGTATACATTATTATGGTATAGTTTGAAATACACTACTTGTGATTTAAATTTTCCAAACACACAGTTTCACACAGCCGATTCCAGCCTGAATTTTACTTGGAATCAGATCGGAAAGGGAAATCAGTAGCCTCTCACATCACTAGTTTCGTAAGCCACGTAAGACGGCGGCAGGCGTCACGCTGGAGCAGACGTGGCAAAGCACCACGTCATCACTGTGGGTCGGCGCTTTATTATTATTTATGGGTGTATTGTGTTAGTACCGCCAGCAGGTGAGTAGTTAAGTTACTTGTTCTGTAGAGATTATCATAATAGTGGCACGTGTCATGCTGAGTCTTTTTTAGAGAATTAGATAAAGATGTGTATGGTACTTTGTCCGTTTTGCTGTTTTTCTTTGGGGTTGTGAGGCACGTGTAAGTTGTGAACAGTCTTAAAAAACGCTACACTGCATTCATTTGGATCTCCTGTCGTTCTGTGGCGTGGCAGACACGGAACAAACCTTGTGTGTCCGCGTCAGACGATATAGATCCGCTTTGTTTCAGAGCACAGCGCTTGCCTCTTCGTGTGCGAAACTTAAGGTTTAACCCTGGGTTTTTGTACTACGAAGGTGGTTCATGTCTTACTGGGGTAAATCGCTGTAGTAGGTTGTGCTGCAAAGCCTGACCTGCAGCAGTCTAGATTCCAGATTAGAAAGGACCATGCGTGAATTCATGGTCTGCTGATCAATCAGAAAATATGATCACGCTTCCTGGAAGACCTCTGTGGAGACCGTAAGAGGGTCTTCTGTTTGTTTCTGTTGGGATCAAACAATTTTATTACTATATGCTCCTAAAACAGCGCATCTGATAACCTGCTCCCAGCATGTTATCTTCTGAGTTTTGGATTAAAATGCGTTGCAATACAGATTATTTTCTCTGGGAATATGTTTTACATGCGCAGCTTAATGCCCAAGTTTAACAGGGAATCTATGTGGGAACCTATGACGTCACTGTAAACTCCTGACGTACCATGTAACCTGAGGTGCACCTCCCGAGAATGTAATTACACAGTGGGTCAGTGCAGACTGCAGCTGTTATGATTGGTTTGTTCAACGCGCTTGAATCCTTATTTGCATTTCTGGCTACTTTTTCACCACAGTTGTTTTTTTGTTGTTTTTATTTAACAATAAGATAAAATCACTGCCTCAGAATGATCCATCTAAGGACTCACAAATCTACAAAACCAGTCAAAACTTTGGACACACCTTCTCATTTAATATTTTTTAAACTTTATTTTCATGACTATTTGCATTGTAGATTCTCACTGAAGGCACCAAAAAATAAATGGACACATATGGAATTATGTAGTAAACGAAAACTTGTTTTAGGCTCTTCAAAATAGCCTCCCTTTGCTTTGATTACTGCTTTGCACACGCTTGGCGTTCTCTCGATGAGCTTCGTGAGGTCGTCACCTGAAATGGTTTTCCAACAGTCTCGAAGGAGTTCAGAGATACTGAGCACTTGTTGGCCCTTTTGGCTTCACTCTGCGGTCCATCTCATCCCAGACCATCTCAATTTGGAATGGTTGTAATTAGGTTTAGGTCAGGTGATTGTGGAGGCCAGGCCATCTGATGCAGCACTCCATCACTCTCCTTCTTGATCAACTAGCCCTTACACAGGCTGGAGGTGTGTTTGGGGTCATTGTCATGTTGGAAAAATAAATGATCAACTAAATCCATTGGGATGGCGTTTTGCTGCAGTATGCATACTGACATAGGAGGGTGCAGCCATGCTGATTCTGTGTGCACTACACACAGGCATAAATGTGGGCAACAACACTTTTGTTTTCATAGGCTCCTCGAATCCTCAAAGGTTCTCTGCAGAAGTCTAAATCAGGCACAAGTCTACCTTACTTAAGCCAATAAATGAGGCTCAAACTGTGCGATGCATTGTCACAGGAAGGTGCATGTATCAATTTGTTGATTTAGAAAACCGAGGATACCTGTTCAATCAATAAAAAGAAGTTCACAATAATCTGCACTGGACGGCAGGCAGGCCAGTTCAGCACCCTTACTCTTTTAATACAAAGACATGCTCTTGTAATAGATGCAGTGTGTGATTCAGCATTGTCTTGCTTAAATATGCAAGGCCTCGACATCATCTGAATGGGAGCATATGTTTCTTTAAAATCTGTATATACCTTTTAGTATTGATGGAGCTGGTCTACCTGCAAACAACCATGGCATCACCAGTGCAATACTTTAGTTTATATCCACTAACTTAAAGCTGAAAGTCAGTACTAAAATATTGATTGTTTGATAGACAAAAAACATTGGTAGTGTGCAAAAAAAAAAAAATAGAAAATTGTGTCTGTGTTCATATACTTATAGATTTAACTTGAGAAATTTCTAAATTTCTTCCTTGGTGTGAAAAAAGGTTTAATAAACATTATTGTCAGTCAAACTTTATGTGCTATAATTCCCAGAGTGTACGTGCAGGAAATGAACAATTGACCGACAAGTTGAACACAATATAATTCATCACAACATCTTATTGCAGCAATTCTGGGCTGAAGTTAAAATAAATACTACAGAGAATATGATGGAAGAAAGTGGGATTGAGACTACACCTCCTGCCAGCCCCACCCCTCTGACTGTGGGTGGCCCAGTCGGAAGCCTGCCCACCACTGCTGGTAAGACATTTGATGTGCAAATCAACATTCCCTTTGCTTGTAGCTTAGCTGAGTCGAGATTTTAAATGTCATTTGCTACAGTTCACATTGTTGATACAAATTCAAGATTGGTAATACGTGTAAATAAATTTTAATTGTGTTGATGTGGACATTATGGATACAACATCTATCAATTTTCTACCACTTATCCAGAGCTGGGTTGCAGGGAAGTAACAATAACAGAGAAGCTCAGCCATGTGGCTCCGCTTAGAAATTCTGTTCATAACAGAATCAATGACAAAGTGCATCCCTGATGAAGTCCAACATCCTCTGGAAACAAGTCCAACTTGTTGCTGGCAATGCTAATTAAGCACTCGCTGTGGTTGTACAGGGACTGAATGGCTTGTAATATTAAAACTGGAAAATTAATATTCAATTAAGACACTCACTTGCAACAGTATTGATACCGATTGTGCTGTCTTTGCCTTCTTCAGCTGGCACACAACATGACAGCCAAACATGGCCCCTCCTTTCCTCAAAAGCTATAGTAGTTAACATTCATAACTCTAAATAGCAGTTTAGGAGTAAGAAGAGTAAGAAGTAAAACTCTCATTTCAGCAATATCAAAGTATTACACAGTTATCATAAATATTTACCTGTGCGGTGTGAATGTTAATATTAGCAATTTTACTTCTAGCAGTTACCTAATAGCGAGATGTTGCAAGGTAACCCGAGCAGAGTCTAGAGAACTAATTCAAGCAAATAAAGAGTGAAATCAGACGGGTTTCAGGCCTAAAGAGCAGAGCTGAGGATATAAAGACCTGCAGAGTGAGAAAATGGCAAGCAGATGAGTAGAGGGAAAGCTCTCTCTGATTGGATGTTTCTCTTTGTTTTTCAGGTCTGTCCACTTCGCTCCCTCTCCCAGGAACAATCAGTTCCCCCTCAGTCTCGACTTCTCTCCCCAGTGTCCCACCACTTCCTGCCTTCAGCAGCCCTCTGGCTGCACCGCTTTCCCTTTCATCCCAATTTCCCCCCGCCTCAACACTGGCCTCACCTTTCACCAGCAGCTCTCCCGTCCCTCCTGCTGCCTCCTTCTCTTTGCCTCCTCAGGCCTCTTCCATCAGACCTCCTTCTACTGCTTCCAGCATGTTGCCCCCTCCTGTAGGTCCACCTGTATCGAGCTTCTCCGTGGGTGCAGGATATGACATCACACGGGGTCATGCTGGTCGAACCCCACAGACACCGCTGATGCCAACATTTTCCAGTCCTGCTTCTATACCAGGTCAGAGTGAAAAATGTGAAGCTCGGGTGAAATTTTCGAATCTGATAAACACATTTATGCTCTTTTAAAAACTGGAACCAAATCAGTTTGACACCCAGAATACCCACATACTAGCCAACACTAAATATTACTATCAAATTAGATACTCATTTGCAACAGTATTGATACCAACAGAGGCATCTTTGCCTTCTCCAGTTGAAAAACACCTTCACGTTATACCTGAACAGGCAAGCACACCTCGCTTGACTAGCTGT
This sequence comes from Copadichromis virginalis, assembly GCF_057382275.1. NCBI lineage: Eukaryota > Metazoa > Chordata > Actinopteri > Cichliformes > Cichlidae > Copadichromis > Copadichromis virginalis. Next base: position 62,632,054 of record NC_140624.1, read on the forward strand.
CATTCACAACACTGAACAACCCTTTTGAAAGCAATTTTGGAAGGTCCGTGAAACTCCAGTTTCTACACCACTGGCACTTAACGTTTAGTTAAGTTATCATTAAGGATGCGGCTCGTGGTTATGGCTAATAACAAATCAAAAACATCAATGTGGGAGCAATGCTATCAGAACTGCCCATCTATATTATTATAATGGACCTAAGAACTGTTGTTTCTTATGAAGTCCCAGTAAAGTCAGCGGTCGAGTAGCAAGCCCCAAGTATGACTGGAGGTGCATTGAGTGTGAGAGAAGCTGACCTGAGAGAGAGGATCATGGTGAAGCTGGAAACCTGAACCCTTCATGGCCGATTACCAAGACAAATGTGAAGTACCCTCTGAAAGTCTGCTAGACGATGTGAATGCAGCATTATGGACAATCCATTACTGGGATGATTAGGAAACTAACCAGCCGATCTACATTATGACAGTAGTGATCACAGAGATGTTTGGCCACCAGATGAACAGCCACAAGGAGCAGTGCCCTCCATGGAGAAGGAGACTGGAGGCCAAGATCAAGGCAGTGTGGAAGGAAGTCAGCCAACTATTGGAGCTGCAGAAAGGTGCAATGAGGAAAGGGGTACCCAAGAAGTACAGCAAACTGTCCATACCTGAGGCCTGGGAAACTGCCATGCAAGGACTCACAGCCCTGGCCACATGCTTGAAGAGGTGTTCCAGAGAGATATGAGGCAGAAGAATAAACCAGAAGTTCTCCACAGAACCATCCAAGATGTACTCTAGGTGGCAGGTGACCAATATGAGACGGCACAGAGGCACTAATCATGGCAGCACAGGAACAAGCTTTAAGTACAAGATAGACGCCCGATAGTGTGGTACCACACCTGGGAAGACCTCATGTGCAGGTTTAGGGCCCCTGAGACACATAACAACAGGGTGTTGAAAGCTGAAATGAATGTCCCTTAACTTAGAAGTAAGACATAAGGGTAATAAATCATATTTTTTACAGTAGTCCTCAAACTCACAGCAGATTTCCAGAGCAGAGAAAGATCTAGCGTTGTTAGCTGAATTCCAAGACGACTGTGTAGTTAAAGTCTGTCAGACTACAGAATCAGAGACTGGAGAAGCAACTGCATGGGCTACCGCAGCAGCAACCTCACAATCTAGCCAATAGGGAAGCGCAAAACAGAACAGCAGCAGATGCTCAGAGGACAATTGATTTATTTAAAAAAAAAAGTACAACTTGTTAAAAAATGTTCCATATTTTCAGGTGTGGTGTCCAACCCCATGCTTCAGCAGTCAGTCATTAGAGGAGGATTAGATACTGGATCTTCAATCACGTTCCCGGAGGAACAGGAGGATCCCAGAGTGTCTGGAGACACCAACAGTGGTGGAGGCATCTGGGGCTTTTTTAAGGTAGAATACAAATGTGTGAAAGGGGACTTTTGAAGCTTGATGTTCCCTATAGCTTTTTTGCGATATGGTTGGACATATTTTTCAAACATAAAAAGTCTTTACAATGATGAAGTTCTTCTTTAATTAAAGTTAATAGGAAGAGTTGGTTAAGTGTGGTGTGTGTGTGTATATATATTTTTGGGTAGTCTTATTCTGTGTGTATTGTGTCCCCTCAGGGAGTAGCAGGAAACGCTGTAGTAAAGACAGTCTTAGACAAAACCAAACACTCTGTGGAGTCCATGATCACTACTCTTGATCCTGGCATGGCCCCATACATCAGTAAGTTACCCTGTTTTACCCAATTTAAAAACAAATGTACAAAACATTCAAATGTTCTTAATAAATGTTTCTGTGTTGTTCATCCTCAGAGTCTGGTGGGGACATTGACATCGTTGTGACTTCAGATAAGGAGATGAATGTGGGGGCAGTTAGAGATGCTTTCCAGGAGGTTTTTGGGCTGGCCATGGTCACCGGAGAGTCTGGTCAGTCAAACATTGCTCCACAGCCTGTGGGCTATGCCGCCGGTGTCAAGGTCAGTGGACTTCGCTTTTACGTTACTTCATTTCTTTCTCGTTCAACTTTTTTCAAGCATCAAATGTTTGTTTTCCTTGAATAGGTTTTATAGCTTATTTATTTATAAATGACATGGCTTTTAAGACCATCACGTGTGAAGATAAAAATGTATATAAATCATGCAGTGCTAGATTTGTTAAGAGGAAATATTTTGAGAACTGAGTCTTAATATTGTGGGAAAAACGAAACACAAAATAGGTTGCTTCTGAAAAATTGTGTGTAACCTTTTGGATTGCATAGAGAGTTCCACATTTTATGAGTCAAGGCTCATTTTAGTTAATATCTCTACGCACAGTAAAAGAGAAAAATGTTAATTATGATGATGTATTAGTTTATTAAAATATCAGTCTGGTCATTTTTAAGTTTACTTATTTTTTTCTTAGTTCAAAATAAAATGCTGAAATATCCCAGTTACATAAGTATTACTAGTGTCTGAGTTTGTTTCAGTTTAGTTCTTGACAGCACTGATGTTTGCAGCTTCAGTCATACATGTGTGTGTCTGTCTGTCCCTGCGTGTCTGCAGGGGGCTCAGGAGCGCATTGACAGTCTGCGTCGAGCTGGTGTGATCCACGAGAGACAGCCAGTGGTCTCTTTAGAAAACTTCATTGCTGAACTTTTTCCTGACAAGTAAGAAGGTTTTGACTGACTTCTGAAAAGAAAGCACACACATTCTTAGAGGCCTAGCGGACTTTCTATCTCACAAACAGTGCACAGTACTGCTGTAAACAGCTTGGAGCATCCCATAAAAAACAAAAAAATGTGTGGATGCTGGGCTACAACAGTTTTCATCTACAACAGGACAGAAATGCTTTTTGACATTTCTATTCACCTTTCATCTTCCATTATTTACTTTATAATTAGTCATGTGTTGAATAAAATGCAAGCCAAATATTCACATGTTTGATGCAGTTTGATGTTTTTTTGTGGCAACAAACAAAAGCGTTAACATTTAGTTAAAAGCTCTAAAAACAACAACAAAACCTTCTTTTTGTTTCCAGGTGGTTTGACATCGGATGTTTGATCCTCGAGGACCCTGGTCAGAACATTCACATCGAGCTCTTCACTCAGGCGACCCCTGTAGCATTAGAGCACGTCCAGCAGGTATCATTTGGTTTACAAAGGAAGAGCTTTTCTGGTTGAAGTTTAAATATTTAAAAAAAATGTTCAGGAAAAAGAAACTTTTACAATTTATAAAACCAAACAGAAGTAAAACTGTGCGGGTGAGGGTGGCGTGGAGTTTTTTGGCTGTGTATACTGTATGTATGGTTGCTCCTGGGGCCTTGTATCTGTACGTGGAAAAAATGGTGGTCATGGGGAATGTTGAAATGAAGCCCTGCCTGCTTAAAAAGGCCTGTTACCTTCTGTAGTCAAGCTAAACCAACACTGCTTGAGTAAGTATTGTAGGTTTCCCTTAGTTTTTGATTTGTTATACAGTGGTCCGTCGTTATATCGCGGTTCAGTTTTCACGGCCCCGCTGTTTTTTTTTGTTTTGTCACAGTGCGTTGTGTTCTGCGTCCTGATCAACTGTAGACCATTTTCAATCAATTACATCGTGCCGTGTCTCCTGTACAGTACAGTTGCGTCCAGCTTGTCAAATTTACATAAATCTTCGCTAGCAGAAGACAACAAACACAAAAGGATTATAAGGAGCATTAAGTGAAACCAAAATGTCCGATAAGTCAAACTTTACTGAACTCATTCTTCTTGCTTCCTCTACTTCCGTACCATTGATTCATTAATGTTGAATTCTCTCGCAGCTGCTCTGTGCCCATGTTCTGGACCTGAAAACAGGGTTTGATCTTTGGTTTCATTCGATAATGCTGGACTTATTTTCGAAGATTTGAAGTTTGAGAGTGTTTAAACAAGAGAGAAACGTGTGAAAATGTCGATCCCCTTTCTGAGAAATGTGTATAAAGTGTGTAGTGAGGGGTTTTACAGCCTTAAACCATCTATAATAATTGTAAAAAATAAAGTTCGCTACTTTGCGGATTTCACCTATCGCGGGTTATTTTTTGAACGTAACACCCGCGATAAACGAGGGAACACTGTACACTCTACTGACAAAAGTATTGGCTTGCCTGGTTTTACACTCAAACAAATTTGAGTAGCATCCCATTGTTTATCCACAGACTTGAATATGTTGTCCGCCCAACCTTTACAGCTGTAATTCTTCTGGGAAGGCTTTCCACAAGGCAGGTAATGTGTTAGTGGGAAGGTCATGAAACTGGCAAACATATCTTGGGATGCTAGAACTAAACCCAACTCCTGAGCAAATAAGAGGGACCCATTGACAAATGTTTTTAAAAGCAATCTTCACGCCTAAGTGTTTGATTTTTATACACCTTAAAGTGATTGGAATCCCTGAATTTAATGATTTGGAAGGGTGAGCAAATACTTTTGGCAATATCCTGTCATGCTGGTAGAAGATAAAGTTTCCCACCTTTTTCAGGCTCTACAGTTTTCTCTTGACTTTTTGTCTTTGAACAAAAAATGTCAGGTTGTACCGTAGAATTATTTTATTCAAAATCTCCCATGTAGAAACCTGCTACAACTCACAGTGTTTTTGTAACCTTCCCCATATAGGCTCAGTCCATGACCCCTCCTGACTACAGCCTGCGCTGGTCAGGTCTGAGTGTTACCGTGGGTGAGGTCCTGGAGCAAAGCCTTCCCAACATCAACAGAACAGACTGGCACCAGGCCATGACAGGCCTAACCCAACGCCAGATGATCCACAGTGCTTCCAAAGCTCTGGCTGGTATCTACAAACAGCAGTTGCTTCCCAGGACTACGTCAGGCTGAGTGCGTCAAGTTTCTGTGACATACTGAGAGGAGGTGGACAGTAAACTAGCTGATGGGACATGAAGGTTCCACGTACCTCCCTCCATCCGTCTGTCCTGCACAACAAAGCCAACTGCACATTTCGTTAAAGATGTTTGTGCCCACAGACGTTTTGCTGGCATTCTCGTGTATTTTAATGGGTTTTACTGAAAATTTAGATTCCATTTTGTTACGATCAAGCTATAATGCATTATGATCCTCTCCATCCTTTTTAAAATGTTTATCAGTATAAGCACATATTAAGGCAAAGTTTAGTGTTTTATTTAGGCATTCTTATTGTTTGTCCCATTTGTACTTTTCTGTACCCTAAGTCCAGTTTAGAGGGAGTAATGCAGCAACTACCTGATGTGATTAGGCTGAGTGCAACATCAAGAAGCCCTACAATATAGGAAAAAATCTTTTTTAGGGGGGAGAATTTTCTACCATGCCCTAGGGCCAGTATTACCAGCTACTCCCTATACAATGTACTAACTGCATGCCAACATTGCAGTTATCAAACATTAATTGTTATGATTTACTTTTATTTGTTGATACAATGCTCAATTAATACAAAAATAAATATATGTGACCATTTAACCCAAACAAAAAAAAAAGAGCCATGTCATTACAACATATCTATACATAAAAATCTTAATTTCACATATTGTTACCTTGATAAGTGTGACCTAAATTAACTTTGTAGCAAACAGCCGACATCTTCCTGATGCTACTGACCTCCATCAGCAGGATAGTACATCCTTCAGCATCACAAAAACTGCTAATGGATGGCTCAAGGACTGTAGCATGGAGTGTTGAGATTGGCCCAAGCCTTCCCTGATATAAATCCAGTGGAGGGCCACGAGTCATATTTGCAGATTCATTGGATAGCCACCCAATTAGTGAAGTATTTTGATTTCTTGTCCTACATAAAGACCATGACTGACGTGAATGCTAATACAAATTTATACATAAAGTGTTTCTGTCCCATGCAGCTAAACCATAACAATGATTTACTTAATTTATTTCTTAGGGCTTCAAGTGGTAAGAAACTGTCAGAAACACTAGATCTAACTTTCTGTCAGTTACAGTTGGGTGTAAAGAATATTCTTATGCATATCTTGTGCTGTGCCTTTTTACATAAATCACTTTTTAATGCTGATTTGGATGCCCCCCTCCTTAACCAAAGGATATATCACTGCTATATAATACTGTGCAGAATTCTTAAGGAACATTGGAGTTTCCTGAGAAGTCCAGCATAACATTCAACTCCAAAAACATTTTTTCTGTTCATTACTGGAAATAAATGACTATCAACAGTCTGGAAGTGTGTTTGGGGTTATTCTCCTGTTGAAAAATAAATGATATCCAACTAAATGCAAACTGGATGGGATGGCGCTGCAGGATGCTGTGGTAGCCGTGCTGATTCAGTGTGTCTTCAATTTTGAATAAATCCCCAACAGCGTCACCAGCAGACCACATTATCACACGTCCTCCACGTGTTTCACGATGGGAACCATGCATGTAGAGACAGTCTATTCACCTTTTCTGCATCACACAAAGACAAGGCAGGTGGAACCGAAGATCTCAAATTTGGACTCATCAGACCAAAGCACAGATTTCCACTGGTCTAATGTCCATTCCTTGTGTTTCTTGGCCCAAACAAATCTCTTCTGCTTGTTGCTTTTACTTAGTAGTGGTTTCTTGCCAGCTAATTGACCACGAAGGCCTGATTTGTGCGATCTCCTCTGACCACTGTGCAGTTTCCACTGAACAGTTGACGTAGAGATAGTTAAAATATCAATACTACAGTCTAAATATCAGGAGAGCAAATCAATATGCTTTCAGATGTGTGGCTACATGTTGTTGGAACTCTGTGTGGCATTTATCTGGGCTCTAATCTGAGGTGCTGTCAACTTGCTATTTCTGAGGCTGGTGACGCAGATTAACTTATTCTCAGCAGCAAAGGTGACTCTTGGCTTTGTTTCCTGGGGCGGTCCTCATGTGAGACAGTTTTGTTGTAGCGCTTGATGGGTTTTTGCAACTGCACTTGGGGACACATTCAAAGGGACACATTCACATTCTCTGCATTATTGTAGAGTCTTTGCCTTGTGAAGACCATTGAGGCAACTGTTGTTGTGATGTGGAGCTATATAAATAAAATTGAACTGAACTGAATACCATCATAATGAAGCCATGATGGCTTCAGGAAGATATGAACAAAGCAGTTATTAGTTGTATTAGTTGCTTTTAAACACAAAAAAGAAACCACCTTGAGGCATTCCAAATAGATTTGACTGGCGGTTCTATCCATACAGTTTTATGTAGTGATGAAACGTGAAATTAACGTATTGGTATTATTGCGTATTGCCCAATACCCAATCCCAATACCTCAAAGTAGCTGCCCAAGTGCCAGGAGGTGTTTCAGGTTGGGTGCAGGTTGGAAGACTTTGATTAGAAATTTGGAATTAGTGGCTGCTAATTTTATAGCAGAAAAGTTACACTTCACATTTCTTTTGCAAAAAGTTTCCTTTTCAAAATAAATAAATGAAAACGTCAAACCAGGCTACCTTTTTGACATGTTTTTGACATGTGACGTGTATTTTCTCCATAATTTCTTAAAAATGTATTTTTCATTTCAAATTTCTGTTGTCTTTTCGGTTGGATTTCATCCATTTTGAGTTAGTATACTGTTGTTATTATTATTATTATTGCAAAAATCTATTTTTCGTTTATATTAGTGAATTTAAATGTTATTCACACCTAGTTTTGTTAATTTTTAGTGTATTTTCAGTTCACTAAAAATATTTATTTCTATTGTTGTGCAGTATTCACTGTTGTAATACTGCATTCTGCCACTGGGGACAGCTGTCCTTTTCCTCATACATGGAAAGCGTTTCCGTTTCGTTTCAGCACAACAATCGCAATGGCGGCAGCTGGAGAAGCTAACGGAGGAACAGGCAAACTGGAGTTGTATCCTTTATTGTTGTCAATATTTACCACTGAGGTCTATGAAAACTTTAATGATATTTTCTACTAGCGAAGGGCAAAGCGAGGCTTCTTGAAACATTCGAAGTATTTGTGCCGGTAATTGTATCGAGGTTTCGAAATAACCTGAATCTGAATCTGGGCTCTTTCTGTTTGGGTGTGTTAGGTTGACTTTTAAGCTTAATAGGAGTTTGTGTCATCAGGTTTGTTCTACACTGTCAAGCGAAGCTAGAAGCTGGCATAGAGTTTGAAGTTTAAACATTTTTAAATCATCCTCTAAAGAAACTTTCCTTAATTTTATTTACTACTCACCGATGACTATAACTACTGTGGATGTTGTAACATTATGTTTGAGTCTGGAGTTTTGGTTATAGTTAGGGTTGCCAACTCCCTGAAAAATAAATAAGGGACACCTCGTGGCCAGGGCCGGGCGACCCAGTTGTCTTCACCCTTCCCAGTGTGGTGAATTTTCTAGCTCTTTTTTTGTGTGTGAAATTATTTTTTTAACCATTTGACTTGAATTTGATTTAAGTAGATGTGTATTCTTTGTGATATGAACACATGTGAAACAAATGATCATTTAGCCATTTATTTTTAGCTCAAAATGACAACATTAACACAATAAAACAGGTCTCCTTCTTAAACAGAAGCCTGTCATGCTTAACTTTTGAGAATATAAGTAAATCTTTCTTTAACTCTGTCCTGCTTAACTTAAAATAATAGAAAACAATAGAAAGAAAAACATTCTTGTAACAGTGCACATTTAGTGCATTTAGTACAATTTGCTTCAGTTGAGGTATTATTTCAGCTTTTCTAATGCTAATCAGCTGCTCCTGTTTGTAAACCCGCTTGTTCCCATGATTACGCATCTTAACTCATCATCATTATTCATCTATGTATTACTTTTATGTATTAGTCATCAATTTGTTGTAATCATCTATCCTTGCAGTTGTTTATTACACAAAATAAGTTATATTATCACACTTCTGGCCACATAGCGCTGATATTCACTGCACATGCCCATATTAACTTTTTCCAGCCAGGTGTTTTCCTTTTCCCATTCTTCCCTTTCTCTGAGGGGAACAAACATTGCTGCTCTAATGCTGGGCTCACACTGTGCAGTTTTAGGCCCATTTTGAGCCGATTTTTGAGTGATCGGACCGATTTTGGCCTTCATCGTGCATCGTGTAGTATACGTGGGGTAACGAGAAGTGATTAACACCTCACGACCAGCTCCCGATCAATCAATCGCTCGTGAGGGTCTCACCACAGCCGCTCACACTGCTCGCGCGCAAACACGTAAACGTTGGTGTAAAAGATGGAGCAGCACAGCTGATCTGGACACAAGCGATGGAGGCACAACTTGTAGAACTTTGGAAAGCTCATCCGAGCCTTTTCGATGTGGCATCACAAAATTATCACGACCACAACAACCGTGAAAATAGTTGGATTTACATCGCTGCCCAATCACAGCTGCCTGATCATGTTTTTCATTAGCAATTTAGCAAAGTTGATGGTGGTGGTGTGTCTGTGTGAGTGTAAGACGGAGAGAGAGAGCGCGACAGATTTTCTGTTATAACCTTCATTTTATGGAGGCACAGTGTGAGCACTCAGGTCAGGCATCAGAGCATCGGGCGGAATAGTGTGAGACCTGCATCGTGACCTACCAACTTCTAACCCCTGCGAGTCAATCATGCAGTTTGAGCAGGAGCTGAATATCGCGACTGAAAAAATCGCAGTGTCTGCCCAGCTTTAGGTGTACTGTCGTCCGAGACTTGCACCGCAGTGTCGGCGTTTGTTTCCCTGTTGGCCATGCTTCTTGTTGTGGTCATCTGTTGTCTTCCGGTATTTTCTCCGCAAGCGACCTTTCCTCGACCAATGAGATGAGCGGTAATCTGAATTGTCATACTCGAATTGTCATAAGTGTGCTGTCAGCTCATTGGTCACAAAGCAGGAGAGGGGCTGGGAATTATGTTTTCAAACAAAGCGTTAATTCCATTAACATTTATAGACTACTTTTGATTCTCACTGTATTACGGGACAAAGTGCGTCCCTTATTAGCTCAATACGGGACGTGTACTTTTGTTTCGAAAAACGGGACGATTCCGTATTTTAAGGGACGGTTGGCAACCCTAGTTATAGTGAACCTGCACCTTCCTGTTGTTTAAGAGATATTTGCACAAGAAGAGTCAGTGAGAATAAAGAAAAGGGGTGAAAAAAATGTTAAGAAATAGGTCGCTTGTGATAAATGGGTGTGTTTTTCAAGCTTTTATTTTTAAAGCATAAATATATTCCTTATGGTGGGGCAGTGTGTCAGTAACAGATTATAGTAAGGATGAAGCCTTTTTAATGCAGCAAATAGCATTTTCCATTGCAAGTAGGGCAAAATGAGAGAACAGAGTCAGAGATGAAAAACCCGGCCTCTTTTATTTTTCTCTTTTGTCTCAGCCATGTCCTCAGTCTTCCTTGACCCTCGTGCAGCTCTCTGGATGTTCCCTTCCCATCATCTCGTGAGGCCACCATCGCTCTGCGGTCGCTCTCCCCGGACAAAGAGCCCCGGAAAGGCGGCATAAGCAAACTGATTACAGTGTCTGGAAGCACGCTTTCTGTGTGAGATTATCTTCCTTGGCTCCTTCATAGCCTGTATCAAACTGAGCCCTAACATCTGTGTCCTTTTTGTACTAAAAATCCTTCGCTGTGTTTCAGGAGGTGGAGCGCTGATGAAGCACGAATCCTCAGAGTGTCTGTGAACTCGTTTCTCGATCATCTATCCCTTGTTATGGAGACCATGGAGATGTTTGGTCCACCTGTTGCCGTATGATGTATAACAAGTGATTCTGGACTCTGTTTTTGATGCTTGGAACTAACTGAGGTCCTACAGACTGGACTGAAGTTTGATTAAGTGAGCTAAAGTCACTGGCACCTTCGAACACAGTAAAAGGTGGTTGATGAAGTGGAACTGAGGGGGAGATCATGACACTGGCTCAGTGCTCAGTTGAATAATTTCTACAGCTGTGATTGAAATAGATTCACAGAATGTATCTGATGGGGGTATAACCATAATAATTCTTTTCAAAAATAAAAATGTATGATTATACAAATATTTAAAACTAACTGAGGTTAGTTTTAAATATTAGTAAGTTCAGTCTTGCTTTATTTGGCTACAGCTTCTAGATGCCTTTTAATTTTGTTTTGCCGGCAATCATAAAGTTACCATTTTGGACAGCTAAAAAGATACTCTCACTGAATGTGTATGTGTTCAGATGAAGACTTCTCATCCAAACAATGAATTAAAAATCTGTCCAGCTATCACTACGTAAACCAGTCCGAGGCTTAGACCATCAAACTGATAGAACTTTATAAAAATGAGAACTTTTTGGCACTTGTTTTCTCACACAGTTACTTTTGAGATCATTTATGTACATGTAAATAAAGAGTTTGATTACTGAAAGTAGTGCTGCAACAATTCAGCAACAAATTCGAATAACTCTATTATTAAAAAAAATTCAACACACGTTCTTTGCTCCGATGCTTCATTTAGTAGATGGCTCTGTAGCGTGCCATTGTCACCATGGAAATGTGAGTGTTTTACCCACATTTGCGATTAAAAACATACTTGCAATAGACACTAACTTAGGAGCAAGTTGTGGACCTAAGAGCAGACCACAGTAACCTCCTTGAACAGGGTCCAGTAACCATCACAGTGGCAGATATCTAATAAAGGGTCTCCAGTATGAAGAGTTGGACAGCAGCAGGTCCCGACATGCTTCACGCATACTGACTGAAGAAGCTGATTCCACGAGCATATGGCAGCACAAATGAACCAGCTGCTAATCGTTGAGAAACACCCAGAATTGCTAACTGAAGGTCCCATCAAACTACAAGCCAATAACCTGCCTGAGCACCACATGGAAACTCCCATCAGGAATCATAGTGGCTAAGATGAACAAGCATATGGCTAAATACATGAGTGGGGAACAGAAGAGAATAGGCAGGAACACCAGAGGAGCGAAACACCAGCTACTGACTACAAGACCACCTGTGATTTAGTGCCCCACACCTGGATCCCAGAATGCCTAGAATTGTACAAGATCATTAGGACCCTAAGACCCTTCATCGAGAACTCAATGGGGATGTGGCGTACAACGCTAGGGGCAAACTTCAAGCCCATAGCACTGTAGCTCTGTCCCCACTGCTGTTCTGCTTAGGCCTGAACCCCCTCAAGTCAGATCATTGACAGGAGTGTCTACGGATACTGACTATGGAATGGAGCAATCATCTGCCACCTCCTCCATGTAATAAGCTCAATGCCTTTTATCCATTACCTGCTCCTACATGACGTTTGTGCAATCAGAGTAAACTTCTGTCATGCTACTCTTCTCTAATTTTTACTGCACTACCAACTTCTTAACCATGTTTAAAAAGAACAAAATATACATAAAATAAGTACATGTTCTTTAAAAGGAAATACTCCCCAGAGAGTGGCAGCTCTGGAAGTTTGTGATCTGCTACAGCAGCATGACAAAGCAACATTTCCACGTAAGTGCTTTTTGTTTATGCCATGAAATGTGCACCATACATTCACTAATGTAACAGGCAAATAACAGGGCTTCATGTTCTGCTTTCTTAGCAAAAGTGAATTCAAATTTTAGTATCATTTTAATTCAATATTAGTTTCCAAGACATACAACATATACATTCCTGTTTTTGTTATATAACATGAACTTTTCAGAGTGATGGTTAACAGCCCAATAGAAAACTTTATATTCACACTGCTATACACTGTAAGTAAAACTGATTACATAAAACTTCATATAACAGACTCTTTGCATTAAGTCTGTGCTCCTCAGATTCACAGCAGGAGATAATTCATTAAAATCAGTCTTTTTCCATTCATAATCCTCATGTTCATCTAGAACTTGTTTCTCTGTGTGGCCTTAAAAGTCGTCATCATCACATATGTCCAGATACACATCGAAGGCCTCTCGATTGCAGTTTCCATCAGGGGTGAACACATACTTATGGAAGGTCCCGTCCACACATATGGCTGCAGGAGACAAAACAGAACTACAATGACAATTTTCTTTTTTAAAGACACACAGAGTGTAGCACTGTGGCTACAAAAAAATAAAAAAAGGCACAATGACACAAATTCTTGTTCTTGTTAAAATATCAGATGCCATATGTAAATACAAGTGAACTCATGCTAAGTGTAAAACATGCGTCCATGGTGCATACAGTGCAGAATGGTCATTATGGGAGTTTTCTGGACTACTTTTTTTTTTTTAAAACCACAAAGGCCGACACACACATGATCCAGGGCTGCAGCTACCGATTGTTTTAGTAATCCAGCAATCCACTGAATATTCAAGCTATAAAGTTTGTTTTTCTTCACATGCCACTATCGTATTTTTTTTTTAATAATTGCAGACATGGGTAAAATGTTTGTGTTTACATCCTTAAAACGCATTAAAAACAGCATCAAAGCAAAGAATCTTATGAATTTTGGTAAAACTCCCATCACTATCAAATCCTAACCAATAAAGAAAACGGGATCAGCTGTTTGAGAGTCTATAGGTTGGTGTGCTTCCAGTGTGGTTCTCTCCCCTCCCCATCTTGACTCTCGGGATGTTACACTGTGACCGACTTCTTTTTCAGATTCCCGATAAGCATTATTTCGCCGCACATCTCCTCCTTTATTGTTGAGCCCCAATAGCAGGGTCTCTGGTGCTATGCTACCATGTCCTCACGCCGGAAGTCCCGGCTCTTCCTTCTTTGTTTAGCAGTGAACGAGCCAACCATAACATGCTAGGTGTGAATTTATGGTTATGTCACTGTAACAACCAATGCAGTCATGTTGCTGTGTTGTGTATATGACAAAAGACAACATTTATATTTTGACGTTTCCCTCACCAATGACTGAGTTGACGTTCTTGGAAGTATTCTTTCCAAAAGCACAGATACAGGCACACTCAGCAGGCACAGTAAAGCTGGCCAATGACCATTGGCTGTCCACATACTGACCAATCACAGGACCCACCTTCCCAACACGTGCCAGCCTGTGGGATGAAGAGGAGCAGAGGCGTGAGGATCACGATGGTGTGTGTGTGTGTGTGTGTGTGTGTTTTAAAAGGACTCAATTAGCAGAAAGTGGTCTTACGCAGAGCGACGGTTGAGTTTGGTGTCTTTGAGTGCAAAGATGTGAACTGTGCCTTTGTCACTGGATGCGCACAAGAAGGATGAGTCATGGCTGAAGTTGATGCTGGAAAGAAAAACCACAAGTATCATTTTACAACTGCCAAATGTAATGTAACCGAGCTACAGGCCATTCTGTAGCTCGGTTACATTAAAACCCTCACCTCATATTTCATGACTTTTCCTAAAATCAGTTTATTCATCATGCAGAATAAATATGGAATAAGAAGGCCTTTTTCTTTGTCTTTAATTTCTCTGATCTTGATGGAGGAACAGAATTAATGTATTGTTCTATTGCCAAAAAAAAAAAAAATCCTAGTTTTTAAGATGTAAGATATATATTAGTTTAGACTATTGTAATTCATTTAATTAATTAAAGAAATTACCAGAGAACATAATGTGCCCATTAACACATAATGGGCCAGATTCAGCAACCCCTGTTGATGTTACAACGTATGGTTAATATCAACTGAAGCTGTGCAGTGGTGATCTTTTTTTGAATGAAATGTGTAGACAGATATTTTTGTAACTGGCTCTATTCATATACATTCATAGGAGTTTTAGGAAGAGGGCGTTTATTTATTTATTTTTGATTTATTGGGTGAAGGATCTCTGTAACGCTAAGTGTGCTCCTTGCTGCATGCACTGAGGTCTGATTCTGAGAGGTTTTGAAGACACAGGAACATTGAAATATTCTGGAACATCGGTGCACTACCCATTTACTACTTGAGTGTTTACCAGTAAAGAGTGGCAGGGTCTGTTCCTCTGCGCAGCTCCACCAGTTTGTCCCTGGTCGTTGTGTCGAACAGGCGGATGAGGGTTCCTTTACGAGAGGCTGAAGCTGCCACGCTGCCGGGCTGGTTGAGTGCCACACAGGCAATCTCGCTCTGATGGGCGTTGATAGTAAAAGGGGCAGATGATGTTCCAGGTTTGGTGTTGGACAGGTCCTGAATAAAAAGCAACATGTTAGACTACGACTTTTACGACACAGACATTTTCTTCAGGAGAAATAAAACGTCCTGTTTGTTTGTGACTTACAACCAGCTGCAGGCTGCCACATTTGTGACCTGGGAAGACCAGAAGCTGTTTCTCCAAACTGGGACACAAATCACAAAGACCTGAAAGAAAGAATTCACTGTATTCAAAATGCTAAGCAGGATGTTGCAATGGAAAAACAGCTCTACACAAGTAGTATGATACCTTTGGGGTTATCTCTGGTGTCAAACTCAAAAAGCTTGACAGGGTTGTCTGGAAAACTGTACACATAGATCCTGTTCTTCAGCACAATGATGATCCTAGAGGGAGCAAAGGCAACTATCATTTTGACAGTTCAGTGACAATAAACAGCATGTGTGAGGTGATGTAAAACTCACTTGTCGTGTCTCATGCGGACAGCCAGAACAGGCTTGGTGAAGGTGAATTCCAGCACCAGTTTGTCCTTAGGATCCCGTGACTCCCGAGCATCGTCCCAAATCAACACTGAGACATTGACATTGTTTTGTTAAAAACTTATTTTTCCATCATGTTTTTAAGGTGCACTCACATATCTTGGGTATAGCAAACACCTCTCATAATAATGACCCCCCCCCCACACACACACACACACACACACACACACACACACACCGGTCAAAGCTGTACAATGCACGTCCTACTTTAAACCAACTCACCAGATATTTCTGAGAATTTAGGATTGACTCCACCTCCAATTATGGCCAGCAGGTTAGAGCGATGCAGCATGGAGCACAGGGCTACACTGCCAACCTGCTCATGGTCTGCAAATGACACAAACACATATTCAAGTCCTTTTTAGGGAAAGGTGCACAAGAACAATGTTTTCCTTGTATTCTCGTTATGAAAGTCATCGTTTTCCCAGCATTTCAGCCACTTGAGGTACCACGAAAAACATTTAAATACACTAATAAAAGTCTGAAAAGTATTAACATCTATAAACACATAACATGTCTGAAATATTCATGAAACATTTGAAAATAATTACCAAAATGTCTTGAAAAATATTGGTAGCATGTCTAGAAATAATGAATGAGCTCTCTCTCAGGCACTGCTCTACATGTGAAAGCCGGGTCAGAGGACTCACCCAGGTGGCCCTTCTCCATCAGCGGCTCCACGTTGTAAATCCTGACCCCCGTCTCCATAGCGCAGCAGAAACAGCCTGGTGATGATTAGAGGACAGAGAAGATTTAAACCTATGAATCATTCTTATTCAGCTTTGGCAAATCTAACATGTTAGCTGCCTGGAGCCGTTTACAGCCCAGTAATAATCCTCCAAACTGAACCAGGTGCTGGGGACATCAGGGGCTTTTTCATTGTGTTGCCTCCATAGTTCTCTGTAATATTCTGGATATTTATAATTGAGCTACTTGTATATATTAAAGTTATTTCTTATATTTTGTAACTTTGTAATCTATTTTATTATCTAATTTAGTTCAGTCTGTTGCTGTTCCTATCGTCTTGGAGCAACTGTAAACACATAATTTCCTTAGGAATTAATAAAGTATTCTGACTCTGATTCAAGTGCTACATGATAGTGCTAGCAACAGCAACAGTAACAGACTCAGACTGATTTTGCTATTATATACTAGTTTAATATATTCTTTCTAAATAATGCTGTTTATCTTCTATATTATCTGCACATGTCCAAAACACGCCTCTTTAACTCTGTCTCCAAACTACTCAACCCACACCTTCCCTCTGATCTACACATTCATCAACATATTGCAATACATTTTCAGTTTAGACAGAAGATAAGTCTCAGCGCTGCCTTGTTGGGGGAAGGCTGTGCTCACCAAGCAGTGACCAGGTCAGAAAATCAGACGATTAACCGGCAAAACAAGTAATCACTGGTAGTTAATGAACGTGTGGATGGATATCAGGAGAATAACTGAAGGTACATATAGATTTTCCTTTATCACACATTTGCCTGGTTCTGTATTTCTTACTAATTCTGTTTTTGTATATGTAATATGTTTAACCACAACCAGCTTAATACATGTAGTTTCTGTCTGGCGGTTAGCTCGTAAATCGTTCTGGGTTTTTCACAGCAGTGTTCAGTTTCATCTATGTGTATTATTCTAATATCATAATTTACCAAATTTTCAGAGAGCGACTTGTAAGTTAAAAGACATAAGAAATCTTACATGGATTATTTCCGAGACAACTTTATGTTGAAAAGCTCTGAAAAGAATGTAGTTACAGAACAAAGCCATTTCCCTTGAAGGCCTTCCCTTTGTGTAGCCAGAGAACGTGCCACCGTTCTCACACCACTTTCTCTAGTTTCATTGTACCCATTGTTATCTTGTTCTTTTGGGTGTGCATTTTCCCCTTTGACGTTAATATGAATAAAATTTTCGAGCCTCTGTAAATCTGCCAGGTTTCTCCTCAGTAACTCAACTTAGTTTGGTTCTAAAACGTGCACCAACTCAGTTCATGAACAAAGGCAACTTACTTTGGTCCTGATTGAACTGCAGGCTGTTTACTCCTCTCTGCTGGGCCATGGCTCTCAAACAAGCTATTACCGGTAAACTGCAGCAACCTGAGAAAGATGGGACAAAAGAATAGGACGGATCTTCAGCCCACAGTCTTCGTTTTTCTCTGGATGCTTTAAGCTGGCAGAGGCAGCTAGCCACATTAGCAGGAGGCAGAAGCGATCATTTGTTGGTTTTCTCTGGATTTAAATACATATGCAAGTCTTACCATAAGGCGCACACCAAAAACGAGACGAACGATTTCAGGCGCTGATCAAACGTCGACTGAAAACAGAAATATTGCAACACACAGGTTTGTTTTTGTTTTTCAAGGAAGACGTCACCGACACGTGCTTCCGGTTAGGTTCCGCTTCCTGTTAAAAAACAAGTAAACAAAAGAATTTCTATTAAACGTTAAAAGACTAATTGCATAATCTGAGTTCATAATTGTAATAAACATATTCATATCAATTATTAGCCAACCAGTTTATTTTCATCAGAATAAGTGGTCCTTCAAACTGGAATACTCACACTGGTTTCTGTGGGGCCTTCTATCTTTTTATACCGGTTGCCAAACACCTTCAGGTGCATTACCGCCACCTTCTGGACTGGAGTGTGGATCAGAACAGCTTTTACACCCATGCTCTCGTGAGAATATGGGTGTTGCTCTTTAAAACCCAAATATCGCACTATAAACTACATCACCTGTATTCCTTTGTGATATTTCTTTTACCCTTAATTGAAGTCTATTTTTCTAAAATTCAGAAATTGAGTGAGTTCAGTGTGCACATCTGATCATCAAGCCTACCATTTCTTCCCCCAGAAGCCAAAAAAAGTGCAAACAATAAAGTCTTAACAAATTCTGGTTAGAGAGAAACAAAGTATTTTGGTTTATTGAACAGTGGAGATGAATCCACCAGATCCTGGCCAGCATATTTTCATTAATAGATGTGTCAGTGATGACAACTAGTTTGTTTGTTGACTGCTAGTGTCATTGTTCAGGTGCTGGAGTAGGCAGATAGAACCACAATGCTAGTAATCTGGTTCTCATAGCCTCCATCGGTGGCACCGAGATCAGACATCATCCCAGTCATGGCTTTCCTTCTCAGTTTGTTTAAGGGAATCTTGGAAAAATGAGAAACAAGCAAAGATTAAAAACAGCATTTTTTTAAACTCATTGAGTCTGCATGTATAGAATTACTAGTTAACTTTGACTTTTTAAAAATATAATAAATGGTTGTCTAATAAATGGTTTTAATAAGCTTTTAAATCTCTGGAAGTTAAACTGCTGCTATCATCTTCGTTGTACATCCAAATGCATCCTCAATAATCGAGGCAAGGAAAACCCAGAAAGGACATTCTGGGATCATCAGGTCATCGCTTTTTTTTTTTTTTTTTTTTTTTTTTTAATTTTAATTTTGCAAACTCCAGATGAACAGAATCAGCTTTCAAGGGCATCTTTGTTGTCAGTTCAACATCATTTGACTGCCATGTCTCGGTCAGACATCTTTTCTTTGTTTGACATTTTTCCCTCTCTGTAGTTGGTTTGCATCTTTTCAGTCCTTAATTTCTGAGACTTTAGCAGTTTCTTTAACACAGCCCCCCTCTGGCATTTTGTAATCTGTTCATTCGGGTCTTAAAGTCTATATTCTGCCACACTAGTGTTTTGGCCATTTCTGCTGGCTGACTTACATTGTGAGTCTGTTCAGAGTGAGACTTATTATTAGGTCTTTAGTTTCCTTCAGTTATTCTTATACTTGCTATTGAGGCCAGAGCTCAGGTATCTATTCCAGCTTTCAACTGTTGAATGCGGTAAGTAACAAATTACAAAGCCCACCCTATATTTCCTTACAGATTTTCCTTTATGTTGGTATTATATTGGACGGCTTACAGAGTGGTTCAGACTTTAACCAGATGTGCTACAAATTCTGGGTAAACACAAAGGTAACTGCTGATGTCCTTTGCCAATACATTTCATTGGCATATTTTATACAGTTAGGTCCATAAATATTTGTACAGAGAACTTTTTTTTTTTTCTAATTTTGGATCTGCACACTACCATAATGAATTTTAAATTGAAATGCGGTTGAAGTGCAGACTTTCAGCTTTAATTCAGTGAGTTACATAAAGATTGCATGTACGTAATCCCTTAATTTCAGAGTGCAAAAGTATTTGGACAAATGGAATAACTGAAAATAAAATATTCATATCTAATACTTGGTTGAAAACCCTTTGTTGCCAATGAAAGCCTGAAGTCTTGAACTGATGGGCATCACCAGATGCTGGGTTTCCTCCTTTTTAATGCTCTGCCAGACCTTTACTGCAGCAGCTTTCAGTTTCCGTTTGTGGGCCTGTCTCAGGTTTTCAACAAATGAAATTCATGCTCAATTGGCCATTCAAGAATACGCCACTTATTTGCTTTAATAAACTCCTGGATTGCTTTGGCTGCATGTTTTGGGCCATTATCCATCTGTATAATGAAACACCACCCAATCGATTTGACTACATTTAGCTGGATATGAGCTGACAGCATGTCTATGAACACCTCAGAATTCACTGGGCTGCTTTTGTCCTGTGTCACATCACCAGTGAACGCTAGTATCCCAGTGCCACTGGCACCCATGCACGACCAAGCAATGACACTGCCTGTGCCATGTTTTACAGGTGATGTGGTATACCATCATTCTGGTAGAATCTGTCCAAAGAATCCAAATCTTTTTGCATTGCTGAGTTCACTAGTACTTTCCTTCTTTCTCAGGATGTACCAAATTGTACATTTAGCCACTCCTAATATTGTAGCAATTTCTATGATTTTTTTTTGTTTTGTTTCCGTTTTCACAGCTTCACCTGCACAGAAAATGTCTTTTACCGCATGGTTCACAGCAAAATCTTCCAAATGCAAGCGCCACATCTCAAATCAACTCTAGGCCTACTATCTTCTTAATCAATAATGGGATAATGAAGGAATTGTCCACACCTGCTCAGGAAATAGCCTTTAAGTCAATTGTCCAATTACTTTTGGTCCCTTTAAAAAAAATAAATAGCGTAGCACATGTTAAAGAACTAAAACTTCTAAATCCTTCATCCAATTTGAATGTGGATACACATTATGTCCATGTCAACAATATGAATATGTTTTAGTAAACAGGCAAAACCTGTGTCAGTGTCTAAATATATATACATACGGCCCTAACTGTATATATAAATCATATGTACATATAAAATGATTAAAAATGCAAAATGGTTGTCACAAGGAAACTCACTTTTGCCACTTGGAGGGAAAACAAAAGTCCTATATTAGGCTGGGGTGCTCTTTTTAGCTAATGGATCTTTACAACTCACTTGGTTTTGGGTAAGACTTGAATTCAGAGGCATGGCTACTTTGACAGGCAGCTTGGCTGACAACTTTTTGATGGACAATCCCAGACATTTTGTTGGATCACTTTCTCCACATTAGCACCAAACAGCGCCTCGGTGCACCTTGCTAAGATTCCACATGCGATCACTTCTGGTTCCAACAAAAATATGGTGGCCACACTAACTTTAAAGCTTCAAAATGTGGAGACCACAAATGAAATTTATGTGCAGTGAGCAGAGTTGAGAATATACCACAGCTGTAGAGACGTCGAACCCTTTCAATGTCAGTCTTTGTCAGTTTATCTCTCTGTCCCATTTCCTTCACATCTTTCTTTGGGAAGATGGTGGGCAGGCCGGTCGCTGAAAAAAAATCCCTGACACAAGAGTAATCACCTTGAAGTACCACATAACCTTTACAGAGAAACGGTTTGTTATGCATTTGTCATTTTGGGTACTGTACCTTCCATAGTGCATGATGGAGGTAGCGTCATATGGAAGAGAAAAGGTCTCGCCATCTTGCATTCTGAAGTTTTTCTCCATCCCTGAAAGACATGTGATACTTTCCCTGAGTGTAAACAATCAATAACCCCCAAAAAGTTTTGGTAAATGCACAATGTGCAGTAAACTGTGGTGAAGCTCATCTTCCAAGATGAGAGCTGTGTTTGCCTCACACATGTAAACAGGTTCATTTTTTTATGTCAAATAAAGGGAAAGCTGGAGTTTGAAAAACACATACATACAAAACACTTTTTCTTATTGTACAAGTTCCAAGCATTATGACCATTTAGCTACCATAGCGTTTAAACAGTACAGATAATATTTGAGGAGAACCCTTACCTGGCATAATGTTGCTGTGAATAACGGTGATGTGCTGTTCACGGTCCATCCTTGTGTGTTCATGGTGGAAACCCAGAGCATGAAGAATCTCATGTGCAATGTTACCTACCATGCACTGGGGCCCAACAAAAACAGGCTGCTCGCCACCCTTTAAGCCCACAAATGACGCACAGCTAGAACAAAACTGCAGGTTAGTGTCCTGTTTTGTTTTTGTTTTTTTTTCTTTTAAATGAGACATCCATCTTTAAACATTAATATCTGAAAAATAAAAAGCAGTTGTTGCTGTACTTAATCTTGCCAGCAGTGAGGAGAGTCTTTTTCTTTTTAAACCAGCGTTATGTGCCTTGGTCAGGGTGCTTAAACTCACTTTCAACTGATCCATTTCCATCCTCACAGTCATGAGCTCTGAGGCATGACTGAAGTACCAAATTCACCATTTTTTCTTTTGTAGACTGACATTGCTGAGTGATTCTCTGTTACGTGATAGCAGTTACTAGATTTAGTGAAGCCTGATATAGGTTCTGAGTATGCTGACCTGCAGTACAGGCCAGAGGTTTCTGCAGCCAGGATGTCATATTGTCATGTTAAGATACAGAAACTGAATATTTCAGAAACCCAATCAGAACACTAAGTGCTGCAGAAAACTTGGGGTGTTCAGCATACAATCTGAGCTCCAACTGCAGTTCAAACAGAGTTTAGACTGAGCTTCAGAAAACTACATACCCTGTACTGGTTTTGAAGAGCAGGTAGTTTTGCTCGATGGTTCGCTTGTGGAAGGATACACAGGTGTGTTTGGACACCATCTCCATAGCAGAGAGAATATCATCTGTGCGACTAGCTGAAAAACAAAGTGGCAGTAAGACAGACTTCTCAAAGATCCAATGAAATGCACATACTGTGCTTACCTAAATCTGGGCTAATGATATAGGGTATCTCCAGAGTTGGCCAGCTACTGCTCACTGCATTCCTGTCATTCTGCAGAAGAAATGAAATACTTAGAGTGTTCACCGACTGCCTAGTCCACATCACATCTTTGCTCAGTGTTATGAAGCTTAAATGACCTCAATGAACTTTTTCCTACGATTTTCTGGTCTTAACTGCCATGTTCATGCCCTTCTGAATTTGTTTTGTAAATTATGGTTCACATTAGACTCAAAGGAGGCAAGGCCCCACCTTGTTGTTAGTTTCTGTCATTCTGATCATGTTTGGATTCAGAACACTAGAATTATGGTGGCAAAAATGCTCAGCTGGAAGTTTACCACAGGTCCCACTAACATGGCTGTGGTTATGTCCATAATTTACAAAGAGTACGATTCTTGCAAACTTTTTTCCTAAACTCAATGTGCAGACATTTCAAACCAAATTTTGTGTAGAAGTCTGTCTGTGGATCTGTTGCCTCAGTTTTGGCATGTGTTCTCAGGTAACTCACCAACAGCACCATGTCTCCTTCTGCCAAAGCATAGTTTTTGTCCATCAGCTCTAACAGAACGACAAGAGGAGATCAGCATGAAGCTACAAAGTGCTACTACAAAGTTGTATTGTTCAATCACATTCACTTATTTTCTACCATTAGTTCATGTGATAACTTTAAGGTTTCCAGTGCTTGTTTTGAAAAGGTTTGACTATTAACTACAAATGATATCCTAAAAACTTCATAAATAACGGCTGATAAAACATTTATCAGCCACACCCTTGAGGTGCTTCCTAGTTAGCCAAAATGATCTGATCCATTAATAATCAAACTCCATCTAGAAGAATTAACTCAGCCCATATGACTAACTAACACTGAATAAACCTAGGTAGCTTGTGGCTCCTGGTTGCGCACAACTGACTGTGCGCAGTGAGGTACAGCATCATGTATGAAGAAAAAATATGACCAAAACACTGTTAGGGCTCACCTTCTAAAGTTTCTGGGTTTTCCTCCATGTAATGCACCGCCTTGATTAGCCAGTCATCTTTAAGAGCTGTAAAAACACATTTACACAGCATAACGCTCAAGAGTGTTCTGATATTTAAAATACCAGGACACTCATCCCTCCAGGCTTAAACGTGAACACATTATACCTCGTTTGGCTTCTTGTAGAGGACTGCAGTACACTGAAACACAACAGGAGAGAAAAACACCCGCTTGCTTATTTAAAGAGGAAAAATGTAATTTAAAAAAATAATCATGTTAGATGCTGACTTTTTACCGTCTTTCAGATATTCTGCACACACAAGAGCAACACAGAGTATTTGCAGCATGTTGTTTAAGGTCAGGACACAAGTGAGGCTTCCAGCTCCTCATCCTCATTAATTGCACTAAATAAAATCAGCTGTGAGCTGATGCTGCTTCCTCCTTCAGTCCTGTGAGGCTCATAGGAGGAGGTTTCACAGTTTTAATAAGGCAATACATAAATACATTTTAATATGCTAGTTTATGGTGTAGGGTTTCACACATCTATTCAAATTTTTCTGTTGTTTTTTTTTTTTAAGATATCACCAAATCACAACAACAGTTACCTCAGAGTGTTTTATAGTGAAGGTAAAGGCCCTATAATAATACAGAGAAAACAGAGGAAACCACAACAGTCAGACGGCCCCCTTTTTCCTAATTTATTAATATTTATACTATATTAATATTTTATTATCAGCAGTGGAGAAAGTATAACTTTCCAAATTACACAATACACACACACACACACACACACACACACACACACACACATTTATATATATTTAGTTTTTTTAATGTATTTTTTATTTTTTAATTTCTTTATTTTTTATTATTGCGCTCATATGCAGTAATGACTCCACACCAAAGGGTGGCAGACCTGCGCCATACACATGCGCACAAATCACCATTAAGAAAAAGAAAGTATTTCCGGTTTAAAAACCAAACACGGGCTGAAGACGTGGGGAGGTAACGCTATTTAGCCGAAGTTTCTTGACATTTGTAAAGACACTTTTATCAAAATGTCGAGCAGACAGGGGGTTTGGTACGTGCTCAGTGGTCGTTGACGATAGAAGAGAATAGGCTGCGGTAGTGATGCATGTTAATGTGTTAATGAGCATGTGGTTCAGCTCTACATGCGCTGGTTTGAAGCTTTGACTGATTTGGAAATGCTACACGTTCACTGCTGCGTTTAAACAACGATGAGCGGTGGAGGGGACATTAGAAACTACGCATCCTCCTTCGAAAACTTTGTACCTTGGACTGATTTGTTTTTGGACTGGCACTTTGTATTGTAAGGTTAAGCCCCAACAGCAATACGGAGAAACCCCAAACATCAGATGGCCCCTATGAGGGGAGGAAGACAGGAAGCAGACATGCAGTGGAAGAGAGCAAGAGATGAATAATAATTCATAATTAAATGCAGAGAGGTGTATTAATGTATGGTTAGTGACGATGCAACCAGTGCATCATGGGAATTCTGGTAAGATACCATATTTCTAATATGTTTATGGCTGAGTACAAAAGTCTTAATTTTCTCTGAAGTGAGGTGACTGATTGGAATCTTTGCTGCTGTTTCATTCATTATGAGGAGACTTGGAATGTTCAGTGTTTCCTCCCTGCTTCATGGTGCTGGGAGAGATCTTCAGTTGCTAGAACTCACAGACTTTAAAATCATACCTCCAACACTGTGATGTTAAAATGTCTGTCATCTCACGTCACAAAACAAAACTGTCTGAAATCTAACAGGACAACACATTTAACACTAGAGCCAGGAGGGATCATTTTAACTCCTACCTGCAATAACAGCAGTAATGATGAAGTTGTTCATTTTCATCTAATTTCTGTTCCAATTTTAAGTGGGATATGACAATATCAGTATTTAAGATTACTTTATAAGGTTATTATGATCATTTTACAACAGCCTTCATGTCAAAAGGTGTCCAAATAACAAGGGCTACGTAACCAGGTTTACTAGTGGGGCAGCCTATTACTAGTTTAGCATTAATTTCTACGGGGTCAAAATGAGGTAGGGGTGACGCCTACTGTTGCTTTAGAAGTCATGGCTGCTATAATTGCAGCTGACCAATAGATGTTACTGGTAGGATCCATCTTTGAGGGTTTTAAGCTTCAAATCATTTTTCAGTACAACCAGGAAGTAACCTCAAAAGCTTACCAAGGCTTTATTCACCCATCTATATCTGAATGCTTTTATGAAGACGTTTGGAAATATTCCTGTTGATGAAGTGTATGTCACCACGTTTCCTTTGAAATCCTTCTTCTTGTGCTTCAGTGTTTTGTTTGCAGTCATGACGAGGTGGGCGAGAGCTAACAACGTCCACAAACACAAACCAGCGGAGGCCACCCCCTGGAGTCAGCTGAGAACAAGACGACCACCAGGAGCCGGAGGAGGCGACGGTGGCAGCAGCAGCACTGCTGGCGTTAAAGGAGTAGCTGAGAGGAATCCTCTGAGAAAGACACAGCCCAGTGGGTCTGCTATAAAGAAACCCAACGGCAAGAAAAAGCAGTACGTCAGCGAGGATGTAAACGGCTTCCTGGAGTATCTCCAGCAAACGGGGCAGCACCTGGCTAAAAAAAGTCAGGAGGGAGAGCATGAGCTCAGAGAGGAGGTGCAAAATGCTCTAAAGAAGGACAAGAAGAGGGAGGACAGGAGGATAAAAAGACAGACCAATAAGAAGAACAAAATGGTGAGTTGTTGAAAGTCTGAAACATTTTCCCAACTAAGACTTTTGGAAACTCCCAACATGTTCACAGTAGTGAAGTAGTGGTAGTAATAGTAGTAGTTCACAGTTCATTGAATTAGAATACCTACATTTGGTCTGAAAAAATAAAGTAGACACAAAAAGTGAAGAAAATTGTGTTTGGTCCATTATTTCTTTGTTTCAACAATATATAAATCTTATACAACTGGAAAGCTTGTATTTGTAAGGAAATTCCATTTGTGGTTTGAGCTGTAATCGTCTTACATCAGTTTAATGTTGTAAGGTAAAGATCCCACATAGTGCTCTCAGTACTCTTGCTGATAGATGGAAAAAAACCTAAGTTTTATCAGTTTATACATGTAATGTAAACGGAATTGGTCCTAGTAGGGAAACCTGCGGAACTCCACAAGGTTAACTTGCATGAACAAATTGGAGTCTATTAGATATGATATAAACCACTGCAGCGCAGTACCTGTAATACCTACAGCATGTTCTAATACAATGTTATCATCATTTGTAACCTTCACTAAAGCCGTTTCTGTGCTGGGATGAGCTCTGAAACCTGACTGAAACTCTTCAAATAAGCCATTCCTCTGCAGGTGATCTGTTAGCTGTTTAACAACTGCTCTTTCAAGGATTTTTAAGATGACAGGAAGGTTGGAGATTGGCCTATAATTACCTCAGACAGCTGGGTCAAGAGATGGCTTTTTAAGCAGTGGTTTAACTACTGCTACCTTGAAAAACTACAGTACATAGATTAATAGAGATTGGTTCGTCATATTTAAGTTTGAACATTAATTAATGGTAGGACTTCTTTGAGCAGTTATGAACAGCACGCAAAGGTGATCCTACAAGTGTTCTATGGGTTTAAGGTGAGGACTGCAGGCAGGCCATTCTATCCACTCCTGAATTCTGGGGTTAGTCTCTGATAAACCACGCTGTTTGAAGGCAAACATGTTCATGTTGGAGGATGGAGTTCGGTCTTAGACTGTGGAAAGTTAGTTAGCTGGTGAGCTATAGTTCAATAAAGATAGGGCAGGAGTGTGAGATACTGCCACCCGTGGTCATTTGGGGAGCACTGCAGTTGTTGAAATCTGCCACCACAGCCGTGAACATCACACCTGTCAGGAGGCTTCATGGTGGCTACACCTGATCTGGAAGTGACACTTTGTTCTCATTTCTTTAGCCGTAGTTGTCCAGGCTTTCTGAAGCTCCTTCAAAGTTTCAGTTTGGACGTTGGCTGCTTTTTCACTCTGCTTTAGTGTAGTTCGTGTTCCTGGCATTTTGACAGGAATCTATTAAGCCACTTCACACTGACGAACCAGTGTTGTGCCTACATGTAACTTTAGGCACAGCTTTGTTACCAGCAGCTCATCACAAAAACACACCACACTGTTTCTTTAGTTGAATCTATGAAAAAATCCTAGGATAACTAAAATAAGATAAACAAAAACAGTAAATCTCTGTGATCAATTTGGGAAGCTGTGAGTTGACATATAAATATTGAGCTCACACACTTTTCAATGAAAGTGTTCAGTGCGCATCAAACTGGTATATTTTAAAACGTTTTTAGAAGTTGTGATGTTTTTTTAAATCTTCGTGAACTTATAGAAATTCTGTTGACCCCGATGTGATCTATGATGCTCCTCTGAATCCTCACTCACGTGTCTCTTCTCAGTTCTGTTTTAACTGCAGGAAGCCCGGTCACGGGTTGGCAGACTGTCCAGAGGCTGACAGAGATGAGGAGATGGGCCGAGGCATCTGCTTCCGCTGTGGCTCCACTGAACATGAAATCTACAAATGCAAAGCTAAAGTGGACCCTGCTCTGGGTGAGGAATAAACACAGAGACTAACACCTGAACAGCTGTATCAGATTTGCCTGTAACACTGCTGTAACCATGCTGCTTCTCTCAGGTGATTACCCATATGCAAAGTGCTTTATCTGTGGTCAGACTGGACATCTGTCACGATCCTGCCCTGATAATCCCAAAGGACTTTACGCTCAAGGTAAAAAGACAGATATTCATACATCATGTCCTCGATAAGTAATTTCACACTCGCATGAGAGAGGATAGCTGGTTCCATGTTGGCAGTTTACTCAGTCTTTAAGCTACAATGGCAGGAGGTCTTCATCTAACCTTTTAGCTCTCTGAGGTAGTTTTAATCAGAAAGGAGAACATTAGCATTCAAGTGTTTGTGTTTTAAAGCGCCTTGAGGCAACTGTTACTGTGATTTGGTCCTATATAAATAAAATTGACCCAGCATGTTTTTATGCATCCGGTTCCTAAATCTGTAAAGCAGACCTATTGTGCTCATTTCTAGTTTTATATTTGTATTTTTGGAAGCTAGCTTTGCACCATTGAATGTTTAAAATAACCCTTTACGATGACAGAACTGCATCTGCATCTTGTGTTTTGCAGGAGGTTGCTGTCATATTTGTGGCTCAGTGGAACATTTTCAGAAGGACTGTCCAGAGCACCAGACTCCAAGTGAGTACCTTTGGAATTAAACGTTTGCTTTTGGGATTTCAGTGCACCTGAAAAATGATCCATTTTAGATTAGTTTGCAAAATCACTCAGAAGTCTGATATTAATTAGAGAACATCTTTGGCTTAGGAAGCTGAAAATGTAAAGGTCTGTAGGTCTATAACAAATGTGTTTCTAGCCTGTGGTGTGGTGGGTAGCTAGAAATAATGGGAAAGGATTTGGGCGGGGCATGGCTGATGTTTCTTATTCTTTCCCTCTTCATATGCTTCCAGATAATCATGTGACAGTGGGCTGGTTGTCCAACAACATGAGTGCAGACCATGAGGAAGTGCACATTCCAGTAAAGAAAGCCAAACCCAAGCAGCCTAAAGTGGTGAAGTTCTAATCACAGAACTGAGCAGTGCTAATGTGTGTCCCTCGTTGTACTTCTCTGACCCACCTCAGCTTCTGGACTTCATAAATGGACAGGTTACCCACTAACAGGGAATGAAGTCTTGTATACCACTGTATATGAATGAGATCTTTTTAATAAAAAGTTTTCCACAGCTACTTTTGATATGCTATAGTTAAGAATTCTTGTTGCAGGAAGTAGTCATAAGTGGACACAGACTAAGGCCCCTGCAATTTCCCTCAGCATATGGATTGCCCGCTCAAACAGTGGATTGTAAATTAAACAATCAGGATGTGATTGAAGGGAATTTTTATTTCACCAAGAATTTTACAGTCATCCACTGGGTTGTCTTCAGTTGTCCAATTACTTTTGAGCCTCTGAAAATCACAGGGTGTATAAAAATGGCCTAAATGGCTTGTGCAATACCTTTGTTATTAAAGCTGTCATTAAATAAAAAGTCTTTGTACAGCGGCTGTTACTTAAGGACTGTATGTGTGGATGTGGACTCCACTTGCTGCATAATCAGCACATGTGTGGTTGTGATGCTTTGTGGAGCTGCAATGTGGAAGCACGGCCACTCAGAGGCAGTACTAAGTCTTTCTAAGCTTCTGTTATGGACCAGTTAAGCTTTGGCCTGCAAAATGTAGAGAACTTATAGTCAGTAGGCTGCAGGCCTTCCTCTAAAAAATTGTGTCTTTGATTCTCACAGCGCTGAAAGTCCTGTTTTTGTTTTGCATAAAAATCTGGTACAGTGTCAACAACCAACATCTTTTTCTCTTTAAGGGGTGTTTTAAAGCTGCAAGGAAAATTTCCTTCTCATAGGCATAAGGGAATAATGTGATAATATTGCAGTGTGTTTTCAGTTTTCACAGCTCACCAGGGGGGCTTATATGACTAATCAATAAGAATGTCAGCAGTCCGACTTGATAATAAACGGAACCTCAAACATTATACACTGGCAGCTACAGAGAGGAGGCTCACAGGAAGCTTGAGGAATAACAGATCATTTTTTTGGACTTTACTCAAATGTTCACTCCAGACTTTTTCTTTCAAGATGAAGATAAATCTTTGTTTTCAGTGCAACACCAAGGGCCTGTGTTGCACTGAAAACCTCCCCTGAGAGCACGAAGAAAAGAAATTACATCATTGATGATGCAAAAGGTTTCTTGGAAATCCAGTGCAGTCCTCGGCAGACAAAACTGCTTTAGTTGATGAGAAAAATAGTGGCTATCAATGCTGACCTGATGTAGTGCTGGCCTAGAAAGATCTTTCTTCTTGAGTTTATTTATATTAAAAAGAAAACGCTTTACATATCAGAACATAATAATCATCTACTCAACAATGAATTACAGTACTCCAGCCTAGAAGTAATAAATACATAAACTAGTTTTTCAACATCGGGATGTTTCTAATTTTAGAGATATTGTGCAAATGGAACAAAGCACTCCTACATATCTGTTTAATATGTGCATTGAAGGATATATCCTGGTCAAATACAAGCCCAAGAAAAACATCAGCAATCTAATTACTCTGGAAAGAGTTACAAAGCTCTATCCGAACAATCTAAAGTCCATCATTGTAGCCCAAGAAAAATTCTTCACGAGTGGAAAACAATTAAGACCCAAAGGTCTGACTGTGCAATGTTCAGAGAAACTGCAACAACCCTTCTTGATCTTGGACTCATTACACTACAACTTGCAAAGGTTTGTGCAATTATGACTTCTAAAAGCAACATGTCAGCACAGAATCAGAATACTTTATTAATCCCTAAGGAAATTATGTAAAAGCACAGTGTAGCTTTGCAGAGCTGCATCTAAACAAAACATTAAAAACTTCTGGAACAATAAAACCAAAGAGATGTTTGTCCATAGTAACAGCAGCACGTTTGGAGTAATGGCACAAACACCTCAGACCAGCTGTGAACACAGTGGTGGAGGATGATTTGGGCACCTTGCAGTCACTGAGCGGAGCATGAACCAAAGTTTTCTAGAGTCAAATGTGAGGCCATCTGTATGAAACTGGGTCATCTACAGGGCAGTAAATGCAAGCACAGCAGCAAATCTACAAAAGAATAACTGAAAAAAGAAAGAATCAGTGCTGCAGTGGTCCAGTCAAAGTCCAGACCTCAAACACGCCCGTACGCCTGAAAGGCTGTGATGGGACCTTCATTGAGCTGTGTATGAACAAATGCCCACAAACCTCAATGAAAAGAAGCAACACACTTACATTAAGTAGTGGAGCACAATGATGACATTGACTCGTCCCCATGCAGTTCAGTTCAATATTATTTAAATAGTGACAACAGTTGCCTCAAGTCGTTTTATGTTGTAAAGACCCTACAGTAATACACTAATGCACGGTTGAATTGTGGCTCGTGTCTAAGATAATGCAACCACAGTCTTACGTTCATATGCATTAGTCAGTTGTAACTAATCACAATTGTATGTTAAACTGATTTCATGAATTAGATCATAAAGTCCTCTGTTTCTCCATCTTCATCAGCCACATCTCTGCTTTACCTGGATGTGTTGTGTTCCTCTTCTTTCTCTGCCATTTCTCTCACCTATTCACAGCTATGGTTTTGGTTAAACCTGGATCATGCAGTCTGAGTTGGTCTCTCTCTGTGACAATAATGGACTTTAATGCCTCTGTGGAACAGATTTGGCTGGTACTCCACATGTTGTTTATGTTAGGGTTAGGTTAACATCTTGGCTTCACTTCCAAAAGAGTTAATCAAAGAAAAGTCTTACACAGGAAATTATGACAAATGTATATTTGTTTTATATGCTTGCATGTTAATGATAGTATATTTTTCACACAGTTGCTCATAGGAAGGATAGTTTCTGGAAATTGTGACGCAGTAAATCATAGCAGAGTGAGTGGGGGAGAGTGGCTACCCTCATAAGACCCCCCCCCCCCTCCCCCAAACACACACACACAGTCTGCACACAGCTGGATTCTTTCTCATGGAGGCAAAGTGAAACTGCAGCCAGACAGCTCCTGCACTGTGCCAGCTCGCAGCCCACAGTGGAGGATTACACAACTTACCAAAAAGTTTTCATCCACAGGAGAGTGTGCCTTATAACAAAAGCACAGAGGCTTCATTCTCTTATGTCTCCTGGTTCCAATTTCAGAGAAACTGAAAGGGGGCCTTTCCTCCAAGTATTGTTTTTATGATTTTGAATTGCCCAACATCTTGCCTCAGTCCTGTTCTCCTCTGAGCATGCATACATACGTAAATCTTCAGAACCTCAAGGTCATATCCCTAACTACCATAATGATGGCACCATTAAAAGTAATCATACACTACTCTTTTCGATATATTAGCAACATGGCTCAAGCATCGATGGTACAAACAGCTATCAGATGCTAATGGCTTTTTGTACATTTTTTTTGTAGTTGTTTTGTGTTTCTTTGCTGTAGTGCTGTGATATTTTGCACTCTGTACTTTTTATGCATTTCTTTGCTGTTGTATTCTTCCTCCTTTGAGTTTCTTTTTATCTATCTTCGTGTCTTATTTTATTTTTTCTGCCTCTTTTGTGTCTTTTTGGAGTCTTTCTGTCTGCTAATAATTGCGTGACTTTTTGATTTTGTGTCTCTTTGTAATCACTTTATATTTTTTTGTGCAGATTGAAGCCAGTGGTCCTTTTTGTCTTTCATTTTAAAGTTAATGCTAACCACTAACACTAACCGTGTTAGTGCAATTCTATGGATAAATGCACGTGAAATTTGTGCTGAATTTATAAGATGGTAAAAAAAAAACATGGGCTAGTAATTATATAGCACTATTCTACTCTGAGTACTCAAAGCCTCATTCACCCAATGACTCACACATTCATACAATAACTTTTTTTCTATACCTTGTCTGACATTCTCACACATTTAGACTCTGATGAATACTTCAGGGACAACTCAGGGTTCAGTATCTTGCCAAAGGACACTTTGACTTGTGAGGAGGAGGCGAGCCACTCTACTCCCACTCTTCCTTAAAATTGAGCTTTAAAACATGTGTTTACTGTTATTAATTTAACCCAACCTATGATCTGTTTCTGACCCAAGTCATGTTCTCCTTCTGTCTGCTCCTTCTAGCATAGAATCTACCTCCATCTCCCCCTATTCCAGCATAATGGCCTCCTTCACTACATCCATGAATCTTTTCTGTTTCTTTGTCTTTTTATGTCTCTCTAACTTTGTCTCCAAACTGCTAAATTGAGGCAGGCAGCCAGTGGAGTGAAGCTAGAACAGGGGTTATATGCTCTCTTTGAAGAGTTCCTGTTAAAAGTCATGCAGTATTTTGTCTCCAGAGGGTTTTGGAGTAGTCACCCAATGTGTTTGTTCAATATTCAGCTCTGTAGCCAGGTGAATCCCCATTGTGTCTTGTAGAAGCTTCTTCACAAAATCCCTCCATTCCTTCAGGAATAGTGAATATTCTTATTCTTTAAAGATCTCCCTTCTTGGTCAAGTAGTTGGTTTTCCTGATATTTCATCATTTTTATCATCTTATACTGTTCCACATTTTGAACAAAATCTTCCATCTTTTCAGTTCGTATCTCAGCCTCAGCTATTTGTCTGACTGATGTTAGTGAATCCTGATTGAAAACCATTTAGCTGTTATTTTTAAAGTTTTGTATCGACTCCAGTTAAACTTCCAGTTTCATTTACATTCATTTTAGTTTAATTTTCATTTACATTTGCCATCTTGTGCCATCGGTTCTTAGTGGTGCTTTTTTTGTTTCTTCCCATTGTCACTCCTCTTATAAGTTCAAATATTAACCAAGAGTTTTGAGAACAGCGGTTTAACATGACAAAATATGTGGGATTGGTTACTTTATGCTTTTAATTAATAAAAACATATAACCTTATAATTAACATAATAATTAGTAGATGACCTGCTTAACCCCCTCACATACAGACATCCCAAGTCTTAAAGACAAACTGGAGGACTTCTAATTCTCTGATGTTTAACGGACACAATAAGCACAGTTTTCTTTATAGTTAAATAATTTCAAGCGAATTGAAATGTAGACCTTACCACAAAACAGGGATTTAAGTTTGGTAAGCAGTTATTTCAAGAATAATGGCTTTGAGAGGCTGTCCTTTCACTGATGTTCTTTCTACTATGTTAAAGCACATAGAAGTACACACAAAAGCCCACAACAGCTGTTTTTTTGTAGTGATTTACTAAAAGTGTGATCAGAAGTTCAGAGATGTATGTATGACAGATTTGATTTGGAGTAACCTGTACAGTTTCAGTTCTGATCTTGACGTTCATAACTACATGAATGGGACTGTGCTAAAAAAAAAAAAAGACAACCATGGTTTCCAAACGGACAGGAAATGAGTGTATGCTAAATCCCTCCCAAAACACTGTCTAATTAAACTTTCATAGCTATAACAAGGTCAGACCCAAATGCTCTCGGTTTAGTATCAGCAAAAGGCTATCCATAAAGTTTTTCTTGCAGTTGGTAATTAAGTTCCTGTGGGACTAAAACTGTTCCAGTAGCAAACTACACAAGGTCAGACACAAATACATCTGAAGCAGTGTACAGTCCAGCCTGATCTCTTTTATTCTTTCAGCCTCAGTGGGATCCATTGTTTTCTTTGCTTTTTTTATTACTTGGCTGCATTTCCTACCCTGAGGTGGAGCCTACTAATGTAACGGGTTCACTGTAACAGTAATCCCTTCCTGTTTATCTATTTGCATTTCCCACAAACCCTTCACACTACACACCCAAAATCACTGGGTTAAAAATGTTCCCAGTTTGGTTCACTGTTTACACACTTTTCTGACAGGATCAGATATAATTTCCTCTGTAACCCACTATTGAATTGTTGGATGTTGTGAGTAATATATCCCAGAAAGTTGATTCTGTTCATCTGGATGTTGTGTTTTTAGTGGGAGAAACATTTCGTCACTCATTCAAGTGACTTCTTGTGTCAGTGCGCCCCAGGGTGGCTGTGGTTACAATGTAGCTTGCCATCACCAGTGTGTGAATGTGTGTGTGAATGGGTGGATGACTGGATGTGTAAAGTGCTTTGGTGTCCTTAGGGACTAATAAAGCGCTATACAAATACAGGCCATTCTTCACTCTCAGTTGACAGCAGGTTTCCCCAACCTAAACAGTACACTTGCATAATGACCAAAACTAGCATTACTGGCTAACAATGGGTCATGAACTCAGCTTCATAAACAGTAATATGCAAATTGTAATGGCCAATGATCAAGGGCCATGAGTACCACTCACTGAGAGTTGGAGAATGGCTGCAGTCACAGCATTTTAAGATGGTGAAAGGTGTACCCTTACCTTTACCCTGAGATTTGATTTTCACTCAGGTGTCATACACATCCTTGAACCAATGTGCTGAATCAGTGGTGTTCCAGGATAGGATAACAGAGCCCTCTCTTCCATTTCCTCTATATACAAATTGGTCACAGTGGGGGAAATTGGGGAACCAATGGCACACCCATGTTTCTGCCTATAGTACTGGTCCTTGTGTGTGAAATATGTGGCATGAAGACACTGGATAAGCTGAAGGAGGTTCTCTGCTTAGGCTACTAGCCTCCATGAACCAGTTGCAGATAAGTGGAAGAAAATGTATGCATGACATAACTGTTTATATCAAATGTGCAGTATTTTTTGGTAATAGTTTAATGAAACAGCTAGATATTCTAACTTGAGGTCTATTATATAGCAAATGCAGAAAAAAATGTTTAAGAAAGTAAATAAGCAGGTGTTCTAAAGGATATGAATGTTTGCTTGCAGGACACCTGGAGAGATGTATAATTTTTTTTTCTTTTTCTTGAGTCTTTAGTGATATTTTCGTAGTTTCCCATCATTCTTACCCCACACACACACACACACCTCATCTGTTTGGTTGCTGGATGTCGCTGGGTGATGACGTACATCCACGTTCCCGGTGCAGCTTGTCAACAAAAACCCAAAACAAATTGGCGGACGCATAAAGGTGCAGCTGAAGCGCTGAAGGTAGGGCATTAATAGATGTGCTGTTCTCATATAGATGTGAAAGAGCGCTTCTACCCTCGTGCTTGTGTTTACAAACAACCCGTGTCTCACTCTGAGCTGAGCTCGCTAGCACTTGCTAGCTGCTTGTTCTTGTCATGTTAGCATACAGTGCAGTCGCGGGATCTGGGGCCCGTTCTTCGTACGTCGCTTACTACATCCAAGATCAAATGACACATCCAAGATCAAATCATCGCGCTAACCGTGAGCTCGCTAATCCGGTTCCCCGAACACACCTGCTGTTGACGATTACTACAGCTGGACGCAGGAATGTGACATCACTGGGTGTCGTAAAAGGGGCTACGCATCGATAGTAGAAACATTGATCGGCAACCCGCTGATTGGTCGGCGAAAATGTCGAAGGGGCGTGCTCGGTATTTTCCGGCAGCAGAGCAAGAACTCATGAGTGAGGGATTACAGGAGTTTCAGAGTTTAATTAAAACGCAAGAGAACACTGCAAAGGCTGCAAAAGCAAGGAGAGAGGGCTGGCAGAAAGTTGCTGACAAATCAAACTCGTAGGTAATTTAATAATAATAATAATAATGGATTGGATTTATATAGCGCTTTCCAAGGCACCCAAAGCGCTTTACGATACCACTATTCATTCACTCCCACATTCACACACTGGTGGAGGCAGCTACGGTTGTAGCCAGGCTGCCATATCGCGCCATCGGCCCCTCTGGCCAACACCAGTAGGCGGTAGGGTAGATCTATCATATGACACTATATTGTCCAATATCATATGGCATTATATTATATTATAATATGTTATATTATATCCCCTTTCACATTAGAGCCACAACAGGACCCACAAGAACATGGGAACAAGTAAAAGTGGAATACAGGAGTATTCTACAGAATGGTAATATTTATCTCTTAGATTGCTTTGCGTCTCTTGGCAAGGTAATACTGGCCTGTAATACTCTGTTAGTTTGTTCATAACAGCAACCAAGAAAAGGGCAGAGGAAAAAAAGACAGGTGGTGGTCCTGCACCCCCTCGTCAACAAGTTGGTTAAGTAAATAATACCCTCACGGGAATATCGATATCTCACTGCGGTCAAGTGAGCCCTCACTTACGAAGTCGCAGTCAAGCTAGCCGCCCCGCCAGCCGCACCTAAAATGTTGTTGCACTACTCTTACGCATATTACGGTATAGGTGCCGACTGGCTTAGAAACGCAGTGTTTTCTGTCCTGACACTATTTTACTTCACAATCCACTCCCAGTTTTGGTTAATCTCCACTTTCACCCCTGTGATCCACAGCCCAAATTACTGTATGATTCAGAGAAAATTAACAATAAAATTTACCCAATTTACTCAACTATACTTTTAATGTCCTCATCTTTGAGCTCAGATTACAGGAAAACTGAAAGAGGTGACGCAGATATTTCACTGGATTATGACTCTGGGTGACCCCCACTCTGCATGCTGTGATCCACAGCCAAAATTACTGTACAGTTTTTGAGAAAATTGATAGTAAAATCTTCCCATTTTGCTTTACTGTACTCTACATATTGACATCTTTGATCTCCGATTACAGGAAAACTGTAAGAGGTGACGCAGATATTTCACTGGATTATGAATCTAGGCCATCTCCAGTCTTCACCCTGTGATCCACAGCCAAAATTACTGTACGGATTTTGAGAAAATTGATAGTAAACTTTGCACAATTTACTCTACTGTACTCTATATATTCTCATCTTTGAGCTTAGATTACAGGAAAACTGTAAGAGGTGACGCAGATATCTCACTGGATTATGACTCTGGGGGACCCCCACTCTGCACCCTGTGATCCACAGCCAAAATTACTGTACGGATTTTGAGAAAATTGATAGTAAACTTTGCACAATTTACTCTACTGTACTCTATATATTCTCATCTTTGAGCTTAGATTACAGGAAAACTGTAAGAGGTGACGCAGATATCTCACTGGATTATGACTCTGGGTGACCCCCACTCTGCACCCTGTGATCCACAGCAAAAATTACTGTACGGTTTTTGAGAAAATTGATAGTAAACTTTGCACAATTTACTGTACTATACTCTATATATTCTCATCTTTAAACTCAGATTACAGAAAAACTGTAAGAGGTGATGCAGATATTTCACTGGATTATGACTCTAGGCCATCTCCACTCTGCACCCTGTGATCCACAGCCAAAATTACTGTATGGTTTTTGGGAAAATCCATAGTAAATATGCACAATTTACTCTACTGTACTTTTAATATCCTCATCTTTGACCTCAGATTACAGGAAAACTGTAAGAGGTGACGCAGA
Source organism: Copadichromis virginalis (assembly GCF_057382275.1). Lineage (NCBI taxonomy): Eukaryota > Metazoa > Chordata > Actinopteri > Cichliformes > Cichlidae > Copadichromis > Copadichromis virginalis. The sequence continues at coordinate 62,670,584 of NC_140624.1, forward strand.
TATTTCACTGGATTATGACTCTGGGTGACCCCCACTCTGCACCCTGTGATCCACAGCCAAAATTACTGTACAGATTTTGAGAAAATTCATAGCAAAATCTTCCCATTGTGCTTTACTGTACTCCACATATTAACATCTTTGAGCTCCGATTACAGGAAAACTATAAGAGGTGACGCAGATATTTCACTGGATTCTGACTCTAGGCTGTCGCCACTCTTCACCCTGTGATCCACAGCCAAAATTACTGTATGGATTTTGAGAAAATTCATAACAAAATCTTCCCATTTTGCTTTACTGTACTTTATACATTGACATCTTTGAGCTCCGATTACAGGAAAACTGTAAGAGGTGACGCAGATATTTCACTGGGTTATGAATCTAGGCTGTCGCCACTCTGCACCCTGTGATCCACAGCCAAAATTACTGTACAGTTTTTGAGAAAATTGATAGTAAACTTTGCACAATTTACTGTACTATACTCTATATATTCTCATCTTTAAGCTCAGATTACAGGAAAACCATAAGAGGTGACGCAGATATTTCACTGGATTATGAATCTAGGCTGTCGCCACTCTGCACCCTGTGATCCACAGCAAAAATTACTGTATGGATTTTGAGAAAATTCATAGCAAAATCTTCCCATTTTGCTTTACTGTACTCTACATATTGACATCTTTGGCCTCAGATTACAGGAAAACTATAAGAGGTGACGCAGATATCTCACTGTATTCTGACTCTAGGCTGTCGCCACTCTTCACCCTGTGATCCACAGCCAAAATTACTGTACGGTTTTTGAGAAAATTGATAGTAAACTTTGCACAATTTACTCTACTGTACTTTTAATATCCTCGTCTTTAACCTCAGATTACAGGAAAACTGTAAGAGGTGACGCAGATATTTCACTGGATTATGACTCTAGGCTGTCGCCACTCTTCACCCTGTGATCCACAGAAAAAATTACTGTACGGTTTTTGAGAAAATTGATAGTAAACTTTGCACAATTTACTCTACTGTACTCTATATATTCTCATCTTTGAGCTTAGATTACAGGAAAACTGTAAGAGGTGACGCAGATATCTCACTGGATTATGACTCTGGGTGACCCCCACTCTGCACCCTGTGATCCACAGCAAAAATTACTGTACGGATTTTGAGAAAATTGATAGTAAACTTTGCACAATTTACTCTACTGTACTCTACATATTGACATCTTTGAGCTCAGATTACAGGAAAACTATAAGAGGTGACGCAGATATTTCACTGGATTCTGAATCTAGGCTGTCGCTACTCTTCACCCTGTGATCCACAGCCAAAATTACTGTACAGTTTTTGAGAAAATTCATGGTAAAATCTTCCCATTTTGCTTTACTGTACTCTACATATTGACATCTTTGAGCTCCGATTACAGGAAAACTGTAAGAGGTGACGCAGATATTTCACTGGATTCTGAATCTAGGCCATCTCCACTCTTCACCATGTGATCCACAGCCAAAATTACTGTACGGTTTTTGAGAAAATTGATAGTAAACTTTGCACAATTTACTCTACTGTACTTTTAATATCCTCGTCTTTAACCTCAGATTACAGGAAAACTGTAAGAGGTGACGCAGATATTTCACTGGATTATGACTCTGGGTGACCCCCACTCTGCACCCTGTGATCCACAGCAAAAATTACTGTATGGATTTTGAGAAAATTCATAGCAAAATCTTCCCATTTTGCTTTACTGTACTCTACATATTGACATCTTTGAGCTCCGATTACAGGAAAACTGTAAGAGGTGACGCAGATATTTCACTGGATTCTGAATCTAGGCCATCTCCACTCTTCACCATGTGATCCACAGCCAAAATTACTGTACGGTTTTTGAGAAAATTGATAGTAAACTTTGCACAATTTACTCTACTGTACTTTTAATATCCTCGTCTTTAACCTCAGATTACAGGAAAACTGTAAGAGGTGACGCAGATATTTCACTGGATTATGACTCTGGGTGACCCCCACTCTGCACCCTGTGATCCACAGCAAAAATTACTGTATGGATTTTGAGAAAATTCATAGCAAAATCTTCCCATTTTGCTTTACTGTACTCTACATATTGACATCTTTGAGCTCCGATTACAGGAAAACTGTAAGAGGTGACGCAGATATTTCACTGGATTCTGAATCTAGGCCATCTCCACTCTTCACCATGTGATCCACAGCCAAAATTACTGTACGGTTTTTGAGAAAATTGATAGTAAACTTTGCACAATTTACTCTACTGTACTCTATATATTCTCATCTTTGAGCTTAGATTACAGGAAAACTGTAAGAGGTGACGCAGATATCTCACTGGATTATGACTCTGGGTGACCCCCACTCTGCACCCTGTGATCCACAGCAAAAATTACTGTATGGATTTTGAGAAAATTCATAGCAAAATCTTCCCATTTTGCTTTACTGTACTCTACATATTGACATCTTTGGCCTCAGATTACAGGAAAACTATAAGAGGTGACGCAGATATCTCACTGGATTATGACTCTAGGCTGTCGCCACTCTTCACCCTGTGATCCACAGAAAAAATTACTGTACGGTTTTTGAGAAAATTGATAGTAAACTTTGCACAATTTACTCTACTGTACTTTTAATATTCTCATCTTTGACCTCAGATTACAGGAAAACTATAAGAGGTGACGCAGATATCTCACTGGATTATGACTCTGGGTGACCCCCACTCTGCACCCTGTGATCCACAGCCAAAATTACTGTACGGATTTCTGATAAAATTAAATCCTATTCCATTACCAAACAAAATGAGTTCATTGAAGTATTTGCTTAACTACAAGAAATGTCTTTCCACACACAATTTAAATTTTTCAAAATGTCATTCACACACCACCTCAAGTATCAACTTCAGTTTTAGACATTATTTATTCAGTGCTTAATCACAACAATAGTCAACTTAAGGCACTTACATAATAAGTTAAACCTTACAATAATACATACAGAGAAAAACCCAACAATCATATGACCCCCCCTATGAGCAACAGTGGGAAGGAAAAACTCCCTTTTAACAGCAAGAAACCTCCGGCAGAACCAGGCTCAGGGAGGGGCGGCCATCTGCCTCAACCGGTCAGGGTGAGAAATTACATTTCTCAGATTACTGATTTCTCATATTACTACTACACAGTTTAGATACACTCAACAAAAATATAAACGCAACACCTTTGTTACTGCTCCCATTCCCCATGGGATGGACGTAGAGACCGAAAATTCATTCCAGATACACAATATAACCATCCCTCCCAAACAGTGGTCACAAATCAGTCCAAATGTGTGGTAGTGGGCACATCTGCCATATTGAGATAATCCATCCCACCTCACAGGTGTGCCACATCAGGATGCTGATCTGACATCATGAGTAGTGCACAGGTGTACCTCAGACTGCCCACAACAAAAGGCCACCCTGGAATGTGCAGTTTTTTGCGCTATTGGGGGTCTGGGGACCCAGAACCGGTCAGTATCTGGTGTGACCACCATTTGCCTCATGCAGTGCAACACATCGTCGCATGGAGTCTATCAGATTGTCAATTGTGGCCTTTGGAATGTTGGTGCACTCCACTTCAATGGCTGTGCGAGGTTGTTGGATATTCGTGGGAACTGGTACACGCTGTCGTATACGCCGGTCAAGCACATCCCGAACATGCTCAATGGGTGACATGTCCGGTGAGTATGCTGGCCATGCAAGAACTGGGACATTCTCAGCTGCCATCTGCCCTGAACAATGTGAACCATTATTCATCCGTGAAGCGCACACCTCTCCAACGTGCCAGACGCCATCGAATGTGAGCATTTGCCCACACAAGTCTGTTACGGCGACGAGCTGGAGTCAGGTCAAGACCCCGATGAGGACGACGGGCATGCAGTTGAGCGTCCCTGAGACAGTTTGTGCAGAAATTGTTTGGTTGTGCAAACCAATTGTTCCAGCAGCTGTCTGGGTGGCTGGTCTCAGACGATCTTGGAGGTGAACCTGCTGGATGTGGAGGTCCTGGGCTGGTGTGGTTACACGAGGTCTGCGGTTGTGAGGCCGGTTGGATGTGCTGCCATATTCTCTGAAACGCCTGTGGAGACGGCTTATGGTTGAGAAATGAACATTCAATGCACGGGCGACAGATCTGGTTGACATTCCTGCTGTCAGCATGCCAATTGCACGCTCCCTCATTGCTTGTGGCATCTGTGGCATTTTGCTGTGAGACAAAACTGCACATTCCAGGGTGGCCTTTTGTTGTGGGCAGTCTGAGGTACACCTGTGCACTACTCATGATGTCAGATCAGCATCCTGATGTGGCACACCTGTGAGGTGGGATGGATTATCTCAATATGGCAGATGTGCCCACTACCACACATTTGGACTGATTTGTGACCACTGTTTGGGAGGGATGGTTATATTGTGTATCTGGAATGAATTTTCGGTCTCTACGTCCATCCCATGGGGAATGGGAGCAGTAACAAAGGTGTTGCGTTTATATTTTTGTTGAGTGTATCTAAACTGTGTAGTAGTAATATGAGAAATCAGTAATCTGAGAAATGTAATTTCTCACCCTGACCGGTTGAGGCAGATGGCCGCCCCTCCCTGAGCCTGGTTCTGCCGGAGGTTTCTTGCTGTTAAAAGGGAGTTTTTCCTTCCCACTGTTGCTCATAGGGGGGGTCATATGATTGTTGGGTTTTTCTCTGTATGTATTATTGTAAGGTTTAACTTATTATGTAAGTGCCTTAAGTTGACTATTGTTGTGATTAAGCACTGAATAAATAATGTCTAAAACTGAAGTTGATACTTGAGGTGGTGTGTGAATGACATTTTGAAAAATTTAAATTGTGTGTGGAAAGACATTTCTTGTAGTTAAGCAAATACTTCAATGAACTCATTTTGTTTGGTAATGGAATAGGATTTAATTTTATCAGAAATCCGTACAGTAATTTTGGCTGTGGATCACAGGGTGCAGAGTGGGGGTCACCCAGAGTCATAATCCAGTGAGATATCTGCGTCACCTCTTATAGTTTTCCTGTAATCTGAGGTCAAAGATGAGAATATTAAAAGTACAGTAGAGTAAATTGTGCAAAGTTTACTATCAATTTTCTCAAAAACCGTACAGTAATTTTTTCTGTGGATCACAGGGTGAAGAGTGGCGACAGCCTAGAGTCATAATCCAGTGAGATATCTGCGTCACCTCTTATAGTTTTCCTGTAATCTGAGGCCAAAGATGTCAATATGTAGAGTACAGTAAAGCAAAATGGGAAGATTTTGCTATGAATTTTCTCAAAATCCATACAGTAATTTTTGCTGTGGATCACAGGGTGCAGAGTGGGGGTCACCCAGAGTCATAATCCAGTGAGATATCTGCGTCACCTCTTACAGTTTTCCTGTAATCTAAGCTCAAAGATGAGAATATATAGAGTACAGTAGAGTAAATTGTGCAAAGTTTACTATCAATTTTCTCAAAATCCGTACAGTAATTTTGGCTGTGGATCACAGGGTGAAGAGTGGCGACAGCCTAGAGTCAGAATACAGTGAGATATCTGCGTCACCTCTTATAGTTTTCCTGTAATCTGAGGTTAAAGACGAGGATATTAAAAGTACAGTAGAGTAAATTGTGCAAAGTTTACTATCAATTTTCTCAAAAACCGTACAGTAATTTTGGCTGTGGATCACATGGTGAAGAGTGGAGATGGCCTAGATTCAGAATCCAGTGAAATATCTGCGTCACCTCTTACAGTTTTCCTGTAATCGGAGCTCAAAGATGTCAATATGTAGAGTACAGTAAAGCAAAATGGGAAGATTTTGCTATGAATTTTCTCAAAATCCATACAGTAATTTTTGCTGTGGATCACAGGGTGCAGAGTGGGGGTCACCCAGAGTCATAATCCAGTGAAATATCTGCGTCACCTCTTACAGTTTTCCTGTAATCTGAGGTTAAAGACGAGGATATTAAAAGTACAGTAGAGTAAATTGTGCAAAGTTTACTATCAATTTTCTCAAAAACCGTACAGTAATTTTTGCTGTGGATCACAGGGTGCAGAGTGGGGGTCACCCAGAGTCATAATCCAGTGAAATATCTGCGTCACCTCTTACAGTTTTCCTGTAATCTAAGCTCAAAGATGAGAATATGTAGAGTACAGTAGAGTAAATTGTGCAAAGTTTACTATCAATTTTCTCAAAATCCGTACAGTAATTTTGGCTGTGGATCACAGGGTGCAGAGTGGGGGTCCCCCAGAGTCATAATCCAGTGAGATATCTGCGTCACCTCTTACAGTTTTCCTGCAATCTAAGCTCAAAGATGAGAATATATAGAGTACAGTAGAGTAAATTGTGCAAAGTTTACTATCAATTTTCTCAAAATCCGTACAGTAATTTTTGCTGTGGATCACAGGGTGCAGAGTGGCGACAGCCTAGAGTCATAATCCAGTGAAATATCTGCGTCACCTCTTACAGTTTTCCTGTAATCTGAGGTTAAAGACGAGGATATTAAAAGTACAGTAGAGTAAATTGTGCAAAGTTTACTATCAATTTTCTCAAAAACCGTACAGTAATTTTGGCTGTGGATCACAGGGTGAAGAGTGGCGACAGCCTAGAGTCAGAATACAGTGAGATATCTGCGTCACCTCTTATAGTTTTCCTGTAATCTGAGGCCAAAGATGTCAATATGTAGAGTACAGTAAAGCAAAATGGGAAGATTTTGCTATGAATTTTCTCAAAATCCATACAGTAATTTTTGCTGTGGATCACAGGGTGCAGAGTGGCGACAGCCTAGATTCATAATCCAGTGAAATATCTGCGTCACCTCTTATGGTTTTCCTGTAATCTGAGCTCAAAAATGAGAATATATAGAGTATAGTACAGTAAATTGTGCAAAGTTTACTATCAATTTTCTCAAAAACTGTACAGTAATTTTGGCTGTGGATCACAGGGTGCAGAGTGGCGACAGCCTAGATTCATAACCCAGTGAAATATCTGCGTCACCTCTTACAGTTTTCCTGTAATCGGAGCTCAAAGATGTCAATGTATAAAGTACAGTAAAGCAAAATGGGAAGATTTTGCTATGAATTTTCTCAAAATCCATACAGTAATTTTTGCTGTGGATCACAGGGTGCAGAGTGGGGGTCACCCAGAGTCATAATCCAGTGAAATATCTGCGTCACCTCTTACAGTTTTCCTGTAATCAGAGCTCAAAGATGTCAATATGTGGAGTACAGTAAAGCATAATGGGAAGATTTTGTTATGAATTTTCTCAAAATCCATACAGTAATTTTGGCTGTGGATCACAGGGTGAAGAGTGGCGACAGCCTAGAGTCAGAATCCAGTGAAATATCTGCGTCACCTCTTATAGTTTTCCTGTAATCGGAGCTCAAAGATGTTAATATGTGGAGTACAGTAAAGCACAATGGGAAGATTTTGCTATGAATTTTCTCAAAATCTGTACAGTAATTTTGGCTGTGGATCACAGGGTGCAGAGTGGGGGTCACCCAGAGTCATAATCCAGTGAAATATCTGCGTCACCTCTTACAGTTTTCCTGTAATCTGAGGTCAAAGATGAGGATATTAAAAGTACAGTAGAGTAAATTGTGCATATTTACTATGGATTTTCCCAAAAACCGTACAGTAATTTTGGCTGTGGATCACAGGGTGCAGAGTGGAGATGGCCTAGATTCATAATCCAGTGAAATATCTGCATCACCTCTTACAGTTTTTCTGTAATCTGAGCTTAAAGATGAGAATATATAGAGTATAGTACAGTAAATTGTGCAAAGTTTACTATCAATTTTCTCAAAAACCGTACAGTAATTTTTGCTGTGGATCACAGGGTGCAGAGTGGGGGTCACCCAGAGTCATAATCCAGTGAAATATCTGCGTCACCTCTTACAGTTTTCCTGTAATCTAAGCTCAAAGATGAGAATATGTAGAGTACAGTAGAGTAAATTGTGCAAAGTTTACTATCAATTTTCTCAAAATCCGTACAGTAATTTTGGCTGTGGATCACAGGGTGCAGAGTGGGGGTCCCCCAGAGTCATAATCCAGTGAGATATCTGCGTCACCTCTTACAGTTTTCCTGCAATCTAAGCTCAAAGATGAGAATATATAGAGTACAGTAGAGTAAATTGTGCAAAGTTTACTATCAATTTTCTCAAAATCCGTACAGTAATTTTGGCTGTGGATCACAGGGTGAAGACTGGAGATGGCCTAGATTCATAATCCAGTGAAATATCTGCGTCACCTCTTACAGTTTTCCTGTAATCGGAGATCAAAGATGTCAATATGTAGAGTACAGTAAAGCAAAATGGGAAGATTTTACTATCAATTTTCTCAAAAACTGTACAGTAATTTTGGCTGTGGATCACAGGGTGCAGAGTGGGGGTCACCCAGAGTCATAATCCAGTGAAATATCTGCGTCACCTCTTACAGTTTTCCTGTAATCTGAGGTCAAAGATTTGGACATTAAAAGTATAGTTGAGTAAATTGGGTAAATTTTATTGTTAATTTTCTCTGAATCATACAGTAATTTGGGCTGTGGATCACAGGGGGGAAAGTGGAGATACACTAAAAATGGGAGTGGATTGTGAAGTAAAATAGTGTCAGGACAGAAAACACTGCGTTTCTAAGCCGGTTTTCACCCATACCGTAATATACGTAAGAGTAGTGCAACCACATTTTCGGTGCGGCTGGCGGGGCGGCTAGCTTGACTGCGACTTCGTAAGTGAGGGCTCACTTGACCGCAGTGATATCTCTCTATGAGCACACTGTCGCGCTGAGCTAAAGGATCCTGTCTATCCCGCAATATACGCTGAATTCTGAGGACTCTCCTTATCAATCTTGCACCTTCCGCAATGGGTTGGTCGCGTATACGGACAGGACATGGCTGCGACAGGCTTCCCAAATCCACCTTCGCTTTTATAGCCGTGGTCTCTCATCTTGATTACACGAAGTAATTTCCAATTACTACTCTGAAATATGAATTACATCTGTAATAATCACATACATGTAATAGAATGTTAATAGTTCATTTCCCTTTTTTAGGAAATGACCTGTATGTATCTGTGTGACATCAATAAAAGGATCAAGTGCTGCATTATCTTTAGTTACATTGATAATATTTATTTATGGTGAAACAGTGGAAAAATATCGCTGTTGCTTTCGTATAAATGAAGCGGACATACCTGCGTGGCCGCGATCTAATCCTGTTTACATAAAGTAAACCTGCTCCCGAGCAGGTTTACGCTTACGGCTCTGTTGCTATGACAGCAAGTCCCGGATGAGCTTCGGGGAACCGACTGATCCAGGATCACGCGAAATCGTCAACAATCTAATCCGGCTAACCTACTTAGCGAGGTACGAAGAACGGGCCCCTGTTCTCAGTGTAAACCTCAAGTTGCCGCCAGTCTTGGAAAAGCAAAGATCGCTGACGCGTTTTAATAGTTGAGACTGAGTTTGCTGCAAGAAGCACCAAGAAGTTTGTTTGATTCGGAAACAGACGTCCAACTGTGAGAAGGAGCGCATTTCTTTTAATCATTCATGGGACAGTTGTTTGGACATACATCCTAATACTTAGAGTGGACTGTGAGAAAACATTAAACGAACGGGATTTTAGTACATATATTAGTCTCCCAAATGTTGCTGCTCAGCACACTTGCTCTGTAACTAGAAATCCTGTTCAACAAAGTCTGAGTTTAAAAATAAACTCCGAGTTGATCACCTCTGAGATGGGCAACTTTGAATTTTCTGTTTGAGAACAGCTGATCAGAGTAAATTTAATCAACTTAGAGTATGTTCACCTTGTTCACCTGCGTGCGTGAGTAAAAGCCGTCGTCAGTGGAGCTCTATATATGTTATTTTATGACGTCTGTTGTCATCATTTACTCAAATTTTCGTTAAGCTAATTATTCAGCTGTAACCTGACAGGAGCGAGATATGGGAGCCTGACGATCTGGAAAAGAGATCAGACACAGTTAGTGTGTCACCTTCTATTTTTAAATTGAGTCGGTTTTGTTAAATTACTGTTGTGTGTTTCATGGAGGAAGCCATAGTGATGCAGTGGTTAGCAGTGTTACCTCACAGCAAGAAGTTCCATACCCTGCTGCGGTCTTTTTGTTTGGAGTTCTTCATATTCTTCCTGTGTCTTTGTGGGCTCTCTTCTACTAATCCAGCTTCCTCCTACAGTACAATGACATCAATGTTACTGTGATTGGTCATTGTAAAATGATCATAGGCATGAAAGTGAGTGTAAGTGATTGTTAGCCATTTACAATGGACTGGGCTAAAATACATGTAAAGGGAGTCTGCTCAAGTTTTTATTTTTCCTTTTTCAGTTTGTAAAATTCTGTGTTGATGTTTAAGAGCCGGTGATGTTTAAGGCTTTCCAAGGGTCCAATTCTGTTTGTGATCTTTAAATTAAAATAAATTATAAAGCATAACCGGCCTCTAGTCACATACATAAAATGCGATGTCAATTTTGGCTACTGTATTGGCTAAAGTGGCAACATGGCCAAGTTGAGCTTTTTACAACCATGTTATCATAACTGTGTAACTATGTAACTGCTCTAATGCACTGATACACAGCCTTTAATTAGGTCTAAACACAGGCTGTGTGCAGTGGAGAAGGTTGTTGGATTGATAAACAGCACCATGAAGCCAGACACATGTTTGAGAGCACTGCACCTTTAATTACATCTTTCCAACATCTGCTTCAGTACTAAATGCTTATGTTAATGCTCTGAAGTGTGATGTGCAAAAATAGCAGCACTCTTACAAATCGAAAAGCAGTCTTGTAGACAGTGTGAGGACAGGTCTCCAGTAGACCCACATGGACTGATTCTTATATTCCGGAGTACTCAAAGCGCTGTACACAACATGCCTCATTCACCCCATTCACGCCCACTCATACAAGCACTTCTAAACACAAGTGCAAACTAACCAACATTCACACGACGCTTGGGGAACTTGGGGTTGTGCCCAAGGATATTTGGGCCCATGCAGACTGGGGAAGCCAAGGATCGAACCACCAACCTTCCAATCAGTAGCTGATCTGCTCCACCACCTGAGCCACCCCTGGCTTGAAAAACCTGTAGAAAGTCAAAGCTTCTGCTGTTTAGATCCTATTGACACAAGCTCGCTTTTAATCATCTTGGCTTGAACTAAACAGTAAATGAGTTTGCTCACTGCTGATGTCTGCCAATTTTTTGTGACAAAAAGAAGGGCTGAATTCCACAACTTCAGAGAAATTAATGTGAAGCTGAGACATCCAGCCATGCCTATGCTTATAGCAACTGACTCTTTTTAGTGAGGTTAATTCATTTCTTTTATTTTGGTTTCTAGTTTTGATGTATTTTTTGTTTCCCTAGGTTGGAATGAAACTAGATACTTATTATTTGGTAATTAGTGAATACCCTTTGATACCTTGTTGTGTCCTAAATGTTATGCAACCATCTACCACGAGATGGAGCATTGTTGTAGGAATTAGACTAGCTGTCGTTTGGATTTTACAAGGAGGATGTCGAACAATTTGCAAATTTGCAAAACCTGTCGTAAAACTATTGCTGTTAAAGGTTGCAGTACAAGAAATTTATTCCACTGAAAAATTACGACTGTTTTCAACTCTGCATGTCAATGTCTCCCCGCATACCAAAGAAAACTTTAAATAAAACCAGCTCTGTTACCTGTGACTGTTCTTCGTCAGTTGTTTTTTTTGGCACTATCCATCTTCATGGATACAAGCAGTGGAAATGAGATTTCTGTGAAAGGTGGATGGGCTTTCCCTTCGTGACAGCGTGAGTTCAGTTAGTCAAGAGAGGCTCAGAGTAGAGCCGCTGCTCCTCTACATCAAAATGAGTCAGCTGAGGTGGGCGCCTCTTGGATAAAGTATTCCAATTAGTCATGTCCTAGTGAGACGAGGCTCCGGAGGAGACCCCTGACTAGACCCAGAGAATATATATACTGGATGGCCTGGGAGTGCTTCGATGTTTCTTTGGATAAGCTGGAGGAGGTTGCTGACAAGTTGAAGGTCTGGGCTTTCCTGCTTGTCTGGGATTTATGGTCCTGTAAATTTATGACCATTATCTGGTCATATTTGGTCATATTATTTGTACATTATTTGGTTGGACAGAGGAGGGGAGAGGTGGTTTTCACCGATGTGAGAAGAGCTGGCATGCAGTCCTTCAAGATCTTGACTGCACAGATGTCCGAGTGACATCTGTTGTCAGATGAAGGCAGTGTACAAAGTATGTGCTACAGCTGGTCTGTGGGCAGCTCTTGCTTACGGTTTTGTTGGTCCGTAAGCCACCCGCAGAAAAGAACGAAGTCATAACATACAAAGAGCTGAATTGAAGCAGAGTGTTAAAAATAATAAGAAGTGTCTGCTGCATCCACTATCTGTGCTTTTCAGTCTTTAAATTGTTGGTCTTAGAAGTTTTTTTGCCATTCTCCTCTTCCCGGGAACTCAGCTATGCGTCATGAAATATTAGATACGTTTACACCGGCAGGACACTGGTGGGACGGGGCACTGGAACATGTGTAAGGCAACATCAAGCATGCCCACAAAACGACACCCATCCCCTACCTGGGACTCTGCTCCTGCTGAAACGCATCCAGTCGTCAGGTCTGCCAATCCCCATGCTAACAGTCTCTAGCTTTTAAAGAGCCAGTTTTAGCTTTAGTTTCAAAAGATTTACATCAATAATGATCAGACCATGGTCATACAGAAAATTACAAATTTACAAAAGCAAAGAAGTAAAAACCATTTTATTTTATTTTCCGAAAAATACTTTGCATTCACGAACCTTTTCGTGGTTTCTTAATTTCTTTATGTGAGAGAATGATGAAGAGTTGCAAAATGAGACAAGCTCACTCTATCTATCTATATTTCTTTATGTCATAAAATAAAATAAATTATTGACCACTTTGACAAGTACAGTTACAGGTCAAGTACAGTGGATAGAAACATTGTCAATTTTTTTTTCTCTAATGAAGAGCACAAGCATGTGGCTGCTCGATGAGGGAATCCAGAAATGCGCTTCAATGAAAAGACAATTACAGACTGGAATCTTTTTTATTTTATTTTATTTTTTTAGGTGGTATGTCCTCTCCACTTAATCCCTTAAAGCTGGCTTGGCCAACTCGAGGCCTCGAGGGCCGGTGTCGTGCAGGTTTTAGATCTCACCCTGGGTCTACACAGCAGGACGCCGGCCCTTTGAGGCCTGGGTTTGGACACCACAGCCTCAAAGGGAAATCAGTACAAAGTTGTTCTGAGTGATCGTCTTTGTCCTGTAATCAAACATTTCTGTCATGCTGACCTCACACGTGGGGCCATTGAAAGGTTTGATGTAATGAAATGATGTTAACCAAATCCAGTAGTAAGTACCTATTAAAGTACTCGGAAAACTTAAGTGATCTTTTAATCAGTTTTTGGTCTGTCTGTCTGCAGGGATGCACACGTCAGTGCGTGAAATTAATCTCTGCTCAGACACCTATTTCCTGCGGGTGGACTGGGAAGGGTGCAACTTTAGTACCGGTTTCCAGTTGCTGCTTACTGATGGACAAGATGCATGGAGAGGGGAAGGTAAAAACAAAAATCACTCAGCATGACTTCACAGTTTATTACCTTATATTATACACTCTTACCTCTTTTACATCACATGCCATTTTTATACACAGTCCTCAGTTTTCAGAGGCTCAAGATAAACTTCAAAGGCTTAAAGTCCTTTGAGATAAATGTTGCCTGGGACATTGGAAATTGGTACCAATTTCACTGAGCAACTGCTGGCAACCTCCAGTAACCACCTGCTAATCATTCCTGAAAATACATTTTTCCTTATCAACCGGTGGTTACCAAATGGTCACTAATGGGCTTCTGGGCCTGTGTGACGGGGCCAAGTTGTTTTCTGCTGTTCTGGTGTAGCTGACTTGGCCATTCTGAAAGTTTTTGCTATATCTTTGATAGATGAATTTAGTTTGTTCTTCAGAAAGCTGCTGCACGCTAAGCTGAAAATTAGTTTAGAAAATGCTAAATGCAAAAAATAAAGACAAAGAATGTTTTGTTGCAAGCTCAGTAATTCAGACAAAAATCCTTGATACCATTTATCTAGACCCAAGTGACTTCTTCCGTCTGAATCTGAAGAGGGTCAAGAAGTCAGTTGGATGAGTGATGACTAAAAACCAGATGACTATAAACCACTGAAAACCGCTGTATTCAGAGGAACTGAATGACCTTTTTGGTTGATTCAGTTCAGAAACTAACGATTCTTGAAATATATGTGAAACTTAAATCAGTAATTTGTAACATACTGATTTGAGGGATAGCTGTAGCTCAGGATGTAGGACAGGTCATCTACTAATGGGAAAGTTGGTGGTTCTGGGATGTACACAGTGCTTAGTAAATGTATTAAATCAACACACAGTGCAACGTTTATACCACAGCAGCCCTGTATTTACAGTAATTATCAAAATCATTCAGGGCCCAAGCACGAAATATGTGAAGGCCTTATTGTAATCACTCCATTCATTATTGTAATTATTAAAGCAAATGAAGGGGCTTTTTGGGGGATTTAACATATTTAAAAACTCATGAAGTATTGCACACGTGTCAAGTCTGGTGAAAATTTTATTATTATTTTTGTTTCAGACATGGGTGGGGCAAAATGGCTCGGAAAACCCCCCTGCACAGTGAGGAAAAATTACGTCCCCGTGCTGGGTTTCACATAGTTGTATGAAATTTGGTACACGTGTGTAACATGCAAATCCATGGGTCCGATAGACCCATGTCCCAAAGCCAACAGAAAGACCGCCACTTCGAGTTTTGGCACAGCTTTGACCATTTCCAGTTGTTGTACTTTCGAGAACTTCTCCTTGGGGTTTTATCAGATGAACTTCACATTTGGTCAGTCTAAACTGCAGACCTAGGCAATATTGAATTGTAGATCTTTTGAGTTTTTGTCAAAGGGCGTGGCTGTGGCGCCCTGGCAAATTTCAATTATTTGCCATCAAATTTTATTTGCTCTAATTCACGCATACATTGTCCAATCTGGACTAAACGTGTGGCTGCACTTTTTAGCACTGGAGGTTCCAGCCTCAATTCATTAACAGCAACAGATTCTGATGTTGCTAAACTTAAATGTGCCCACTGTACACTTTTTCCCCTCAAAAATCAACACTGTTTCCATCTCATTGAGTAACATGCTGAATTAGCTGCTAGAGGATTTGGGATAATCTTTTTCTTAATTTTAATTTTAGACGTGATTCTCTTTTTATTTATTTTTTCCTATACAGTGAGGGGTGAAGTGGTGTGCAATGAGGCAGAGGAACTGGAGATGCCATTGGAAAGATATATCGAGGACGTGGAGCAAGCCTTTACAGGGAGAGAAAACTCCAACACCTACAACTTCACTTTGACACCTAATCCCCCAGGTCACAGTTCCACTTTGACACTGACATATGAGAAGATGCAGAAGGATATCTCAGTAAGTGCTGCATGTCTAACTCATGAATGAGTTAGACCTAATATCTCACTATGACACCCAGATAGCAGTGGGTTAGATAAACAGTGTAGTGTGGTTAAGCTGGCCCATTTTTGGCCCATTTTGAGTCGACTTTTCAGTCGAGCGACGGTTGTGGGATCGGCCCGAGTTTCGCTTTAATCGTGTGTTGTGCATCGTGTAGTATACATGGGGTAACGAGAAGCGATTAACACCTCACGACGAGCTCCCGATCAACAATTGTATGGTTGCAAGAAAATCAAACCTGTTTGAAATCCTGTCGCCCGTCGTGATGGTATCAAAGCAACCTCTCACACTGCACACGCGCAAACACAGAAATGAAAGTGAAAAAGACTTATTTAAATGTCAGCAAGCCTTGTATTTTGACTTTTGCACTACTTTTCTGCAGGTTAAATGAAACTACCATGTTTTCTGGTTGTCATGGTTCCTCAGTGTATTTTTTTGTCTTTTTGTGGTTATTGTGTATCTCTGTAGTGTGCTTATTTTTGTCTCTTTCTTCATATTTTGTGGTTATTTGTTGTAGTTTTATGAATCTTTTTGATTTGTTTCTTGTATTTTCAGTTGCTCTTTGTCATTTGAATCTTTGTTCTTGGTTTGTGGCTTCACATTTAATATCGATTAGTGGCTTTATGAAATATGACCTTTAGTATATTTGCACTGCTGGTGTTTCATATTTCGACAGACGGAGTGATGGTATTTGGCAGTTGACTGAGTAATGCTTCTGTAAAGGTTCACTGTGTGAATACACGTACAAGATTTAGACACAGGGCCTATGTTCTCATCGTAGTTGTGAAAAAAATGGAAATGTTGAGTGCTTCCATAACAGCAAAAGGGAAATGAATCTATGTTGCAATTAAAAAAAAATAATGAAAGTACCATGTGTCAGTTTACTGACGTGTGCAGCAATGTGTTATTAGAGGTGACCAAGGCTTTTCTTCCGCAACAGAGAAAAGCCCAGTTATTCATCTGTCATAAGGTTTTGAGTCATAACATGAGCCTTCACTGTAATGTCTCCCTATTTCTGCTCCTGTCAAGCTCTGCTGATTGCCAGCAGAGCCCAGAAATGAGTCTCACACTTGGAAATAGTCAACCACTTCAGGGAGCACCTAACTTTAGTATTTTAGATGGTATCTTTGGACACTGGCTGCATTTTCTCTCCTTTTCACTCCTTCCAGTCCTTGTATCTGACTATTTGCGCACCCAGTTTTATCTGATCTCAGAAGCTGAGCAGGGTCAGATGGGTGAATACCAGGTGCTGTAAGCTATTATGCAGCTGTGGTTTAGGTAGTAGAGCGGGCCGTTTACCATTCCAGCGTTTTGAAGTATTCCTGAGCAAGATACTGAAACCTGAGTTTTGAGTGTGTGAATATTAGATAAGGAGCTTGCGTACAGAAAACAGCATGTGGATGAATGTGTGTGTGATTGGGTGAATGAAGCTTGTAGTAAATTGTGCTTTAAGTGCTCCAGGTAGAAAAGTGCTATGTAAGTATCAGTCCATTTACCATTTCTCAGGAAAATTGTGAATGTGAGGGTGAATGAATGGTGGAATTGTAAAGCGCTTTGACTGTCTAGAAAAGCGCTATATAAATGCAATCCATTATTAATATTATTAGTTGTTAATGGGAATACATCTTAGATTTTTAGTGTTAGACTATTAGGTGGGGGGATAAAGGAGAAATGCAACATTCACTCTTCTTGGTTGTAAATTTGGAGTAAGTGGGGGACCAGTCCTGAAATAAAAGTGTCTAGCTGTTAATTTATGTGAATCAGTGAGTCAGAGTTACAAACAGTACTGTTGCTATGATGACATTGGAAACCTGTTGCTCTCAATATTTTGTGTCCAGCTGGCCTGCTGGTGCCTAAAACCAGTCAACAACATCCAGTTTGATTAGCAGCTTTACAACCTACTGCCCCTCACATAAGCCCTCAGGTAACAGTTGGAGGTAGGCTTATGATGACTAAGAGCACAATACTAACTCAGTGAATACAAGGAGAAGATAACTAGAACGTTTTTCCCAGAGCGTCTTAGAAAAGCCATTTTCATTTCAATATGTAATATTTCAGTCACATGTTATTTACTTACCATTTGTAAGAGTTGATGAAGTAATAGCTGGCAAAGGTTAGACACAGAAAAAACAGAAAGTGTGGAAATGCAGGAAGGGATAAATTACTGGTTTGTCTATTCAGTAGAAATTGCAGTTCCTCAAATGTACTGCGAGGAAATAGTGAGTAAATAGTGAAATGTAAAGTCTTCCACTTCAGAGAAGAAAAGATTGTTTGTCACGTAATTCTCCCTTCATACAACCCGAACAAGAGCCACATTGTGACTGTAACTCACCACAATTGGCTTTGTTGATACTTAAAGTTGCGTTGTGGCTGTGTTGATTGAAACACAGGGGAAAACTATCCTTAAAGAATAAAACACTTTTTATTTCTTTGGTTTGTGCCAGGATTTAAAGATGCTTTTTAATGCTGTGAAGCTGAGTATTTTTACATTGTAGTCTGTGGGTAGTTTACGCTGGCATCAAATGATTAATCCAGGAACTGCGACTTAATTAAAACAGTACGTGGAGGATAGTATATCAGCATTTGGTGTTGATTTTCTGCTGTTTATCTCTCTTATCCAGTCTGGAGACACACAACTATTACTTCCCCCATGAAACAGAGTTATTTATGGAGCTGTGGATCACAGGGGTCAGAAGTTAGAGCTGATACCCACATTTGTGCTCCATGTCTTTGTGTGAATGCAAACATGTTTGAGAGAAACGTTTGTTCCCCAGAGGCCACTGATCACTATGCTTGTGATATGAGTGAGATGGCCCATAACCTCAAATTAAGTCTAAACATAGTAGTTAAACTTTAATACTGTCAAATCAGACAGTTTTGGTTAGAGTTTTATTTCATTCTTTAAGTTTTCACTCTCTCTGATAGCCTTTCTTTAGTATTTAACCTCTCAAAATACATTTAGTAGTTCATCAGTAATGAAATACTTGGTAGTAGGGCTGTCATGTTATGATATGGTTATGACAGCCCAAAGATCTTATCAAGAATATCAAATCATCTGTCAGTTATTTTGGATAAATACGTTATGAACATGTGCCAGTAATACAGGTCCATGAGAACACCACAGCTTGGTAGTTGTAGCTCTAAAAACATATATTTAGGTCACAAAGACTGCCTTTACAAAACTAAACAAGTCAGTTTGTTTGGTTGATTTTTCACTCCTTTCTTCCAGTTCAGGCTGGGCTGCGTTCTGCTGAAGGCCGTCCCAGAGCCAGCAGAGGCAGTGAGAAATTTACTGATTCACAGTCTGCAGAGGGGAAATAACCTGCAGCACCACAACCAGAGACTACAGGAGGAGAACGAGAGACTTCGAGGAGAACAGCAACACATCACTGCAGAGTAAGTACATGCATGGATGAACACACATGCATACAAAATCACAGTAAAGTCAACTTTACACCCAAACCACACAAACTGGAAGGTGCGAGTATGTAATCTTGTGCTAGCACATAGTGCACAGAAAATACAGGAATATTTTGGTTAGGGATGGGTACCGGTGTCCGGTGCCATGATGGCACCGGTTCTGACATAAACGGTAGTAACCAGACCGAAAAGCAGCGCACATTTCGGTGCTTTATTTCGGTGCTTTTTTTTCCTGAGCTGTGATACACTTCTAGCCAATCATTTTACGTTTCCGAGGATAGTAGGCGGGTCCAGGTACGTGCGTTCTTTTAGAGCAGAGCTACAGATTAAAAATGCCCAAGGCGAAGCGGTCAAAAGTCTGCCTGTACTTCACAGCAAAATATGCAAACTCAGCAGCAACAAGTGCTTTAAGCTGATACTGTGATACTGTCAAAGGAGGTGACACCTCGAATCCGATGAAACACCTGGCGACGCATAGTGTTTTTTTTAAAGCCGAGAAATGCGCCGTATGATAGCTTGCTGCGAGACCTCACATCGAGCGCATCTACTCTGCGTGGGTTGCCTGTTATCTGACCCGGAGTTAGCAATATCCCCCAAAAACCCCGAAGAGGAGAGTCCTGGCCCCTAGCCCTGCCAGTGTAGCAGAAATGATGACGGATGATGATGGCAGCAGCAGCCGTTCTTCTCTGCGTGAGTAGCTTAATGTTGTTCGTGTGTCATTTACGTTGAGTAGGCTAACCACGTTATTACATTAATGCAGTAAGGTGAACTAGCAAACACCGTCGTAGTTACATGCAGCTGTCTTCTTGTTTGATGGCAGATACTCCCTTCACCCTGGCCAAAAAGGCTAAAAGGACCAAAGAAAAAGTGGAAAACAGTTAAACATGAGAGGTTTTTGGATAAAGTTTGTGTTTTTTCCATTGTTTAAGCACTGCTTCCAGCCAAGAGTGATACCATATATGCCCCATAGCTGCAGAAAAGGCTAACATTGTTATCTTTTTACAAAAAACCAGCTGAACATGAGAGGTTTTTGGACCAATTTTGTGTTCTCCATCCTTTAAGCACCGGTTTGAGCACCGTTTGAGCACCGGCACCGTTTCAAAAATACCGATTTGGCACCGGTATCGGATAAAACCTAAACGATACCCATCCCTAATTTTGGTCCACACCAAAACTGTTGCTTTGTCTTCCTGTCACTGCACACTCTGTTTCAGATGTTTTGTTTTCTATCCGTGGCTCTATATAATGTCATAAAGTGTCAGCATTTTTAAAATGATCATCTAGTTTAGTCCATGTTAAATGGACTGTAATTTATGTTTTGTTTTGTTTTTTACTCTCAGCCTTTTACACTAGTAGACTGTACTAAATCCTGAGTCACCATAAACATTATTATATTTGAAGAGGCTGAGTCAGGTTTCAAAATTCATTACAGGATAGAAACAGCTCTAGTACAGGTTACAAATGATCTCCTTAGGAATTAAAAGTCCTCTTCACACACTAAGGATAACAATAGAGTTCCACAGGGTTCCGTGCTAGGACCAATTCTATTTAAAATATACATGCTTCCCTTAGGCAGTATCATCAGAAGGCATGGCATACATTTTCACCAACTTGATCTTTCCATGAAGCCAGATTACACAGACTAATTAGTATATTTGGGTTTGCTAAAGAACTTTTTTGTTTCTGTACATTCAAGACTGAAGCGTTACATTGGTGGTAAGGAAGCCCTGGAGGCAGAGCTTTACACTCGGTTTGTCCTGGTTCTGAATGAGAAGAAAGCAAAGATCCGCAGTCTACAGCAGGATGTCACAAAACTGGAGGAAATGAGGTGCACTGCTTATACCACATTGACTCTCAAACACTGAAGCTTTTCCAAATGTTTAAAAAGTAGATTTTTAGCTGTGAGTTTTAAGGCAAGCGTTTTTTTTAAATGAAATATATGCCATAATTGCTTATTAAACAGGTCAAGGGTATTTTTCCTTAATTACAACATTCCTCTGATTTCTTTGTTGTAAAAGTTATGTTAAGCAGTGAATCATGTATAATGTATGGTTTCTGATACAGGAGTAATGACCAACGAAAGAAAGACTCAGTAAAGTCAGGTCAGACAAGAGGTCAGGATGATGGTGTTGAAGAGGATGATTATGGCGGCAGTACTGATGAGGACCCAGTGGAGACGCAGTCGACTCCAGCCTCCAGTTTGGGTAAGACTGGTGACACTGGGGAAAAAACAATTAAGTACAATTTTGTCAAAACATCAAAACAAATAGCTAAAAATCAAACTGGGAATCATTGTTGGTGAGTTTTTAGCTGCTTTTAAAAAGAGAATCGATTGTTCTCAAGCTCAGAGGAAGAGACTTCGAGAGTCTGGGGTTACAAAAGCTCTGTCTGCTTTAGTTCTCAGCCTTGTATGATGCACAGGCAGCAGGCCCTCAACCTGAACACCCAGAGTGAAAACTGAGTCTGAAGTTACACCAATGTTCTTGAACTGAAGATTTAGCACAAGAGGTAAGAGGACCTAGAGTTTCCATTACCTTAGCCATCAATCTGTCAGGGATACAAAAAACGAATTTCTGTTTTCTCTTCATTAAGTTGGAGAAAATTGTCATCCAAATAACTATTAATAGAGTCTAAGCGCCTATGCGGGATAGATTAGAAGTATCTTGGGGATTAAAAGAGACGTACAACTAAATCTCATCTGTGTAGCAGTGATAAGAAGTGTATTTAAAAAGGCTCAAAGTGTGTAGAAGAGTGTGTAAGTGTGTCACAGATATAACAGAAACAGTAAAGGACCCAGAACAGAACCTTGTGGCACAACGTCAATAAGAAAAGAGGGAGCTGCTCTTAGAAGCTGCCACAGAAAATTAAATAACCAAGTAAACTTAATCTTAATCTCTTAATTAATCTCTTAAATTAATCTCCAAACATTCTTGTTAAACCATTACTTTGAGGAGGTACTTGTGCTCCTTTTGTCATGACCAACTTGTTTTAGTTCATAAATAGATGTCACGATATTTTCCTTGCGAATTTACTGAAAGATTCCTAGCTTTTAATATCATTGATGGTAAGCTTTTCTGGTTTAATGGTACCTAAACAGGTAAAAACCATAATACCACCACAATGTTTTACAGATGTAATTATGCCAAATTCTGTTATTGTCTTTTCTCCAAACTGAACACTTATTTAAAGTAAACATGCTGTTTTGGCCACATCCATCCAGAACATTGTCTCGTGGCTCATCTATGTCATCTTTAGTAAACTGTAGATGAGTAGCAGCGTTCTTTTTGGAGAGCAGTGCTTTCTCCTTCTAGCCCTGCCCTAAACACCAGAGAACCTCAGGGCCTTCAGAGTTACCTTGTCTTCCTTCGTGACCTCCCTGACTCACGTAGAGGGTAATGCCGATCTTCAAGTCATTTCGTTGAATAAAAACAAGGTGCTCACCTGTACTGGATCATCCCATTGATTAAAAGGCCTGACTCTAATTTCTGCTATAAATTTGCTGGTAATCCTACAGGTTTGCATACTTTTTCTCCTCACTCATATGTATTCTCAGGAAATTTCATTTCTTTTACTGGTTTCAGTTTGTCTACTTTTAGATCTTGCACATATATTATTAAATATAAAAAAAATCATGAAGCCATGTCCATTTTAATCTGAGTCTTACTTACATATTTTTGTGCTTTGGAGTTTGGCGGAGAAGTGCTTTTACCGTTTTTTTTGTTTTTTTTTTTTTTACTTTGCTAGCTGATGGAAAACACCTGCTAAGATGAGTGTGACATGTCACTGAGAGCAGGTCTGAAACACCACTACCTTCACATTTATTGCTCTAAAGTTGGCAAACCAGCAAACGTTGGGCATTTCCACACTTTGACTTGTGAGCTATGGCTTAAAATACATCATTGGGAGCTGTTGTTGTGGGAGCTAAGTGTGTTTGGACTATCAAGAGACTTTGTTTTCCTACTCAGAAACTAACCATGACCTCAGTTAGCAGTTATGCAATGCAGAGTAGTGTGCATCCATGTAATGACTTCAATAAACACCTTTAAATGTGTGGTGGAAGCAGGGCAGACAGCAGTTCCGGAAGCCTCAGTGTATATCCCCGACTCCATTAATGAGAGGTGAGCCATTATTGAACAGTCATCAGCCTTTCCCTTCCCCAGTGGTCTACTGGTGTTGTTAACCTGCCAGCTAAGAAGCCCTGTTAACTGCCAATCATATTAAAAATGAAACCAATCACAACGTTGTTGTCCCTTCAGGCTGTGTGCTAGCCAACATTAATGCCTTAACCTGAGTCCTACATACAGAACAAATAGAGAAGGTGCCAAAACCCTCAGACCAGTCAGAAGATCGTACTCAGTCTAAAAAGATCAGTTTTGACTTTGGAAGTAACTTGTCTGCTGAATGGAAAGATTGTGTCACAAATATGCTTAATTCAGTGCCAGAACTGTTTTCACAGCATGAGTTAGATTTTGGACAGACAGAAAAAGTACACCACCAAATAAAGCTTAGTGAGGAAACGCCTCCAAGAACTACTCGACATTGGAGTGATACGAGAATCTGAATCTCCTTTTGCCGCCCCAATTGTAGTTGTCAGGAAAAAGGACGGGTCTGGTAGTTTGTGCATCAATTAAAGGAGGCTAAACCTCTAAACCATAAAGATGCATACACACTTCCCAATCTAGAGGAAGCATTTTCAGCTCTGGCAGGGTCAAAATGGTTCTCAGTCTTGGATCTCAAGTTTGGATACTATCGGATTGAAATGTTGGAGTCAGACAAGCAGAAAATTGCCTTAATGTATCCCTTTGGGTTCTGGGAATTTAATAAGCATTTCAAAGGCTCATGGAGCGGTGTATGGGTCTGATGAATCGTAAGGAGGTCCTCGTCTTTATTGATGATCTCATTATTTTCTTGTTATCCCTCGAAGAGCATGAGCAGTGTCTGAAGAGAGTCCTGTTGAAATTGAAAAAGTTTGGCTTGAAATTAGCACCCGGCTGAGATATTTAAATATCTCAGTTAAGTACCTCAGCCATATAGCATTAGAGTATGGAGTCGAAACAGATACAGAGAAAATCAAAGCCCTCACAACTTGGCCCATCTCCACCAACTTTAAGGAGCTAAGGATCTTTTTTGGGCTTTGCTGGGTATTAGCGGGGATTCATCCAGGACTACTCTAACATTTTAAGGCCATTAAATGAGCTAACCGCCGGTTACCTACCAATAAAAAAGGGGAAGAAAAGATCCACAAAGCAATAAAGGTCTGTATACCAAAAGAGCCATTTGGCCAGAGATGGACTCACAAATGATCTGTTTGAACGTTTACCTCAGCCCCAGTGTTGGGTTTTGCAGGCCTCAAACTCCCATATATCCTCCACACGGACGCTAGTACCATTGACCTCGATGCAGCTCTTTACCAACTTCAGGATGGACAGTTGAGGGCCATAGCATTTGCTAGCAGAGGACTTGATCAGTGTGTGTGAGTGTGATGTCTGCCGGAAGTGTAGATGTGAGAGGGCAGCCCCTCTCATGAACATTCAGACAGGTAGTCCCCTTGAGTTACTCTTTATAGTTTATCTATCTATTGAGTCAGAGCAGTCTAACACAAAAGATGTATTAGTTATGATCGATGACTTCACTAAGTTCGCAATGGCTGTCCCTACACCCAATCAATGAGCATGCACTGTTGCAAAAGTCTTCTGGGAAAAGTTTATTGTTCATAACGTTGTCCCAGACAGACTTAAGCGATCAGGGCCCCGATTTTGAATTGAACACAATAAGCAAACTATGCAAGATTGATGGCATGAAAAAGATACGTACAACACTGTATCATCCCAGAGCCAATGCCGTTGAGAGGTTCTATAGGACGCTCCTCCAAATGCTTGGTACTTTGAGTGACAATGAAAAGTTGCATTGGAAAGAATATGTAAAACCTCTAGTACATTGGTTCTCAAACTTTTCACAATGAGTACCACCTCATAAAATATATGGCTCTTAAAGTACCACCTTTATGAACAACATTAAAGTACAATAGTATAGGCCTATTTAACACCATATACAGTTTACACTAGAGATGGACCGATCCGGTATTACGTATCGGTATCGGTCCGATACTGACCTAAATTACTGGATTGGATATCAGAGAGAAATAAAAAATGCAATCCGATCCATTAAATATCAAAAAAGCACCTCACAAAACTTGCGACATGGCATAACTCGGCTCATAACTGTAGCACGTCGGAGCAGTATGCATCACCTGATAGAGCGGCTGTGGCGTGCGAGACCTGTCGTGGTCTGGTTGAGCATTTGGAGCCTCGCTACCAAATTGGCATTTCATCTCTGAGAAAGTGATCGCAGAGAGAAGTAAAGCAAGTGTGTAAGTTCATCTCTGAATGTTTCTAAAGCATTCCCGCGTTAAGCTGAACAACCGATATATGGAGCGACTGCCTCTTCTCTCCCCTCCCTCTCCTGCTGCTACTTCAATCGTGAAACTGATCAATGATCAGCTGATCGGCTTTTCTGTCGCAAGTCTGTCTCTCTTGCTTGTTTTTGGCCCACTTCACGCCAGAAAGAGGAAACCAGCGGCTGAACAACAGCAGCACGTTTAAGCTTGATAAGCTGTTGTTAGAATTTATTTAATATTACTTTGTACACCAGGATCCTTTTCTACGTAGCTGACGGCTGGTAACTGTGCAGGGGCGGATCTAGCAAAATTTAGCCAGTGGGGCTAACAGGGAAAAGGGGGCACAAAGACATACTTTTCTTTCTTATTCTCATTTAAAATATCTAGCTTTTAATAAATAATTATCTGAATCTTACACCCAAAGTTTTAATCTTATGTAAAACGTATAGAAGTCCATTACTGTATATAGTAACTATTAAGTCTAATATACCCTAGTAAGCTTTACTACTTTTTCCTTTGGGAAGGTACCATCTGTGCAGTCTGCAATTCTGTTGAAGAAAGATGTTGAATCTATTTAATTATTCTTGAAAAAGAATTGATTTCTTTGCATTTTTTTTCACACTGCATCAAATTAAAGTTGATTACGTCGATTAAGCGTCATGAGGTGGAGGGTGGGGGGTGGTTCCTTTTTTTTGCTGGGAGTTTGCAACCCTATTAGTTAGGTTGCTTACTCTTTAAAATACCAGAATAGGGAGGATGGAGAAGGTTTAAGTTCATTAGATTGATCAGTATTGCTGAACTATGAAATATTTTCGGTGCAGTACAGTTTTTGCATACAGGTATAACAGAATAGCTTTAGTGTTTTGTTTTGTTTGTAATTTGAGTTTGAACTTATACAAAATGCAGCAAGATATTAAAAAAACAAAAAAAACAAAAAAAGTTTTATTGATTAAGAAACACTATATTGGATTCATATCGGTATCGGCCAATATCCAAATTTATGATATCGGTATCGGACATAAAAAAGTGGTATCGTGCCATCTCTAGTTTACACAAGACAATTTTACTTCTTTTATGAATGTAATTTTTTTAACTGTCATAAACGGGATGTGACAAGTAATAATAATAACAACTGCACTGCTTTAAAACATTCACAGCAGGTGGGATATCCGGTCTTTAAGTGATGACATATGAACCCTGCTTCCGCGTCCAAACTACTCTAATGATGTGATGCGTTAAGTTCAAAGCTATTATCCAGTTTTGCTTCTCTCCGTGAATGTTTTTTTGTAGAAAGTCAGGGCTTAGAGGTGGTGCCATTTCATGCTACTGTGGTCTCATCTTGAGTGAAATATTTTATCTTTCCATGGTTTATTTGCACTTTTTATGAGTTCACTGTAAGTAAAACATGTCTAACCTTTACTGAAGAAATAGTTTACAATGTTTTGTACTTTATTTTGCTGAAAAACATTTTTATTCAGAATGTTTTTTTAAATTGTAAACATTTAAACTATTGAGATTAACACTGAAGAAGCATTTAAAACCAATGTGAAGATTTTTACATCACTATTTTATTTTCTATTGTAAACAAGATTAATGTTACAAGCAGTACTTTTATGTGCTACCAAATATTGAAGTGTAATTATTTGAAAACTTGGTGTGTCCTATGTCACTGACAGGTCAGGTTTTTGTTTTTGTTTTTTTCGGGGTTTTTTCCCACACCCTTTCGACTTTCAAACCTTTGTTGAAGTCTCATTCATTTCACTGCTTCTGTACATAGCCAAACCTTCTGGTCCAAATCATTTGAGCTCCTTTAAAGGTTTTGATGAAGTAAATTAAGGTGAAGTTAAGTTTTTTTTTAAGTAACTATAGTATTACATAAGCAGCTTCTACCATTGACATTACCCTTCATCAGCCACTAGATTTTTACTCCCAGATGGCATGGATGTAATTAGTGTGCCAAGTATGTAAGTGTAAGTAGTGAACATAAGTTAGCAATAAAGACACTGCAAGAGATTTTTAGGGGACTTTTGCCTTTCATGATTTTTCCACTTTGAAATGGTTTACTTCCAGATTAGATTTCTTTTTTATACGTCAACAATTTTTGGATGCTGTTTTCCTTGTTGGGCTTTCCCTTCCCATCACCAGGCAAAACTTGCACCATTTGTGTTTTTTCTGTTGCCACAACAATGACTCAGATGGCTAGTAGGGAAGGGGGGCGTGAAGGGGTAAAGTGAATTCGTGGAATACTGTAGTGTTGCTGTGTGTCTGCATGGGTCTGTTTTGTGTAGTGTAGAAAGTGCTGCTAAGGTTCAAAATGTGTTACTTAAACATTGGATTAGTTGGTGATCCCATTTAAGGTTGGGAAATATGTGTGTTAGATTCTTTCAGTGGGCTAATCCAATGGGACTAGTAGCAAAAACCACCTGTTCTGCACTTCTTCCAATCCTTCATCCTGTATTTAGTTGTGACTCAAACCATTAACTTACAGATGACATCCACTGAACGTGACACAGTGAAAACAAACACAAATAGAGACTGCATCATTGCTTTTGCAGGGGGGGCAATTAAATGAACATAATATATACAAAAATCCAAAGAACTGGGGTTTATAATGAATCTTTTTTTTAAAAACACATAGATGTAAATAGTTGCTGTATGTGTGACAATGTTTTGTTTAGACTGGCCCACTGGTTAATGAGGAGATGGTGTCCATACTGTACAAAGATTATCATCAGTATAGTAAGATTGCTCTCATTTTGTTTGACTACTGTTTTTCACTCTCCTGACTCCATGCTCTTCTCAGAATCACCGACTCCGGGACCACTGGATGAAAGCCTGAGTGACCTCACAGATGTGGCCCCGTCTCGCAAACGGCGCTTTCGTCACCTCAGGGCCCCAGAGGCTGCAGTAAAGCGACCAAACCCAGAGACATCTCAGAGAAAAAGGTATGAGTGTCTCTGCGCTGCCTCATTC
Source organism: Copadichromis virginalis (assembly GCF_057382275.1). Lineage (NCBI taxonomy): Eukaryota > Metazoa > Chordata > Actinopteri > Cichliformes > Cichlidae > Copadichromis > Copadichromis virginalis. The sequence continues at coordinate 62,698,902 of NC_140624.1, forward strand.
ACATCAAGATCGCTGCTGGTTATGCTGCTGTACTTCGTTTTGTATTCAGAGTAGCTCCTCCAACTTAACATCGCTGCCTTTATAGTTTCAAACACATCATCTAGGTCTGTTAAAATGTGTTCAGATGTGACAGGGAGGGACAGCTCCACCTGAAATAACACATTCTATATCAATCAACTTGATTGTCATAATTCACACATCTCCCTCTATTGCTGAGGAACTAAAATCAAAACACAAAGAGCTTGATCTGTTTTTTAATTTCCCAGTCCTTTCTGCTGTGTCATATTTTCCTTTCCTTCACATCCATCATCCCTTCTCTTCAGGGGTGGATCCAGAAGGGTGGCATGGGGTGGTATGTGCCACCCTAAAATGATCTCTTTCCACACCAAGTGCACCCTAGTTTTGCATATGACAGTGTTGTTTATTAAAATAAGATAGCATTAACACTTTGAGCGTAGTTACAGTTAACAGTGAACATAAATTCTAAAACTGAATATATTGCATAGTGTCCACCCCCTGCACAATTAACAAGTGGTTCAGCCCATAGCGCAGAATGGCTTTTTGTTTTCAGTAGCATGTGATGCCTATGATTGTGCCAGAGCACATTTTGAACAACACCATGGGAATTTCAGATTTCACACAGGTGGTTGGATGTTACACTCTGGAAATGGAATGAAGGTGAGTGTTACTAACCCTCTGGGGTCCACGGACATGCCACACCTCCAGATCACATGACTGATATAAGCTGACATCAAGCTGCAGCCGCGCAGAGTCTCAGCCAGTGTTTAAAGTTCTGACTTCAAAGTATACACCGGTGTTTAAATTTTAATGACAGGCCACTAAATCCAGAGTTTTATGATTAGAAAGCATACATAAGCAATGCTTTTTTCTAAATACTATTGTCACGTTTTTTAAAAAGCATTTACTAATGACAGCGCAAAAACAGTAAAGAAAAAAAAATAGCCACCTCTTTCCTATTGGTGGAAAAATGTACCATGTCGACCAATTAAAAAAAAGTCAACACGTGGGATTTGGTTGTTTAGGAAGAGGGGCACGTTTTGGGAGTGACGGCGGAGAGACAGAGCGAGCGAGTGAGTAAGACAGAGAGAGAGAGATATCAATAGCGATTAGATTTGGGAGATTTGTGACGTTGAGCGTGGAGTGTGTAGTTAGTGTGTTGCGTTGTCTTGTGTAGTTAGTCTGTTGTGTAGTCGTTGTTTTGTTTTGTGTCAGTGAGGGCCCTAATGACTTATTGTGACACCTGATTGTTCTCTCAGTTCAGTTAGAGTAGTATTTTTAAATTGTTGTACAAAAGACAGCAGGTGTATTGGTTGCATTTTTAGATCAATATTTGGATATGTTTACAAAATGTGTGCATAAGGTTTCCAAAATGAACAATTTATATTTGCATTTCAAGTTATAAAAATAATTTACTAAACATGTCTGTGGTTTTTACAGTAAAAAAAAAAACTACTACTAGGATTTTATTGTCTTTTGTGTGATTTCAGATGAGTTGTGATAATACAGTATGTCAATGAAAAAATAACTGTAAATTTAGACACGTGAAGTTGTGCTGAAAAGAATGATTCCAAGCTAGGCAAACAAATAAAATGAAGCAATTTAAAGGTGAAATACAAATGTAAAATCAAAAGGAGTCAAAAATAGCCAGTTATATTTTGGACCTCAGAGGGTTAACTCAACAAATCATGAAAAATTAGGTGTAAAAGTTTGTTCATGACAGTGCAAATTTCTGACGTTTTGTGGAACAATGAGATTTTTTTCTAACAAAAAACGGTGTGAAACTCAAGTTAGCTAGTTGAGCTACATATTTATTTATTTATTATACAGGCTATACAGTACATAAAATCAAAATTTGCACGTATTATGTAACTAAAATGTTTAATTATGTGGGCTACAGAAAATAATTAAGTTATAGACTATATTTATGGAAAAATGTGTATACTTACTGCATTTGAATCATTTTAACCATATGTAACCACCTGCATATGTGTTTAGAAAAATAAGGCTTTGATTTTGCCACCCCATTTGTTTTCCTTCTCACCCTAAGAAAATTTCTCTAGATCTGCCCCTGATCTTACCCCTTGGTAGTTACTTTAATAAAAAATATCAAACATTCACTGTAGGGAATCATCTTTATGCTGTGTTATTAAGCCCAGTGTGTAGAGACAACTAAAGGAGGCCCCTACTGCCTTGCTTTTAATTTTTAAGGCACTTTTTTGCACGGAAGCCACATCCTTCTTCTATATACAGTCTATGCAATGTGCAGATTTGGATAAATGTTTGTAACACAAATTTTGGATTAGGATTCAGATATGTGTGTTCACTTTTAAAAGAACGTGCTTTATTTTTACATAAGTGGATAATATTTTTTTTCATAATCAACCCTTTTAATATCTTGGATATCAGTGAATGCCGTTATTGTCTGGTTTGAAGACAGTTTGGAGTGCGGCTGCTAGGATGGGGGTGGGGGATTGTCAAAGGAGGTCTAGCATGTGAAGTGAGGAGCCAAAGAAACAATTGTGCAACTCTCTTCTATTCTCCTCGCTGTTGTTTCTATAGCCCCTCTTTTCAAGCTCAGTCAGACCATCACACTGCTCTGAAAGCCCCATTGCTGCACATCCAAAACCTCTCAATACCATTGCTCTTGTTCCCATTTCGTCCATTTGCCAGCTTCTTTTGGAGGTGTCTGTTTAGAAAATCATGTCTCAATCTGACATTGTTTCTGTAGCAGTCCCTACCAACAGAGTAAATATACTGTGTCCAGGTTTCTCAGAGTGCCAGTGACTGTAAAACACATGCAGATAAGTGTTGCCATCCATTTAAAGCTGCTGTCAGGATTTGGTACTGCTGCCCATTACCAGCTCTGCCTTCTCTAACAAGAAGCAGCAGTGAGCTAATGTACAGTTGTAGCTGCTGGATGTTTGATCACTGCAGTGGCTGCTAAAACTGCCCCCCTCTGAGCTGGCACACACAGCAGAAAAGAGGCCCTTCTCCTGGTAGTGGCTATTAACCACTGTTACCTCCACAGAGAAGATGGAGACCAGGATGAGGAAAAGTTAACATAGTAAGAGAGCCACATAAACAGAAGCATGGCTGGCAATGTAAAAAAGTGCTCAGCATTTTGGGAAATTCCTTTTTGTGTCACTTAACCTCACTGTGACTCCAGCAGCACCAACCAGGTGTATAAAAGCAGTCAAGTTTGTATTTAACAAAATATTTATACTTGAATGATATATAGATTAGAGATCAGTGGCTTAACAAAGAACCCATTTATGTCAAATTGGTCAGGTACAAGGACTGAAAATGTGTGATAAAGCAGGCAATGCCAAAAGGAACAATTTTAAAGACCTACAGGAAGCTGGAGAACTGTTGCTCAAGAGCACTTGAGCACAAAAATACAAGAAAGTCTGACTCCTTGGATACAAACTGTGAAGAAGTGAGTTTTTCACAGTACTGCAGGCTAGCAGCTGTTCTGCTCTTTGCAGTAAATATGTATTCCTACAATAAACTAACCAATTCCCATATTCTCTTCTTTACTTCACTAATACACATATTTCTAACCCAAAACTCTTTGTTTGATGAAAGAAAGAAGGATTTCTCAGTTCCTCTGAAAATAAAGAGAGGTTTTCAGTTTACTACCCCATCTCCCTCTCCTGATCTTTGAACATGTGGTTGGGATATAATTGTTTGTGTACACAGAGGACTGTTTTCCCATGAAAGGAAACTAAAAGAAAGTTACAGTGAAATCCTTCCTCCCTTTTACACATGGACTGGTTCTGTAAACGATCAAATATCGCTCCAAGCCATCACAGATAGTCACTACAAGCCATGGCACTGTGAGGGTCTCACAAGTGTTTTCATTTTGATTTATACTGGGATCAACACAGATTTAATACATTCTTTGTCGTTTGAAAACAGTCTAATTCATATATATATATATTTTCTCGATATTTTAGGTTTAAAAAATATGGGGTGGCTGTAGCTCAGGTGGCAGAGCAGAGCAGGTCAGCCACTAATCAGAAGGTCGGTGGTTCGATCCCAGGCTGCCTCCTGGCTGCATGCCAAATATCCTTGGGCAAGATACTAACCCCATGTTCGCCTACTGGTGGTGGTCAGAGGGCCCGGTGGCGCCAGTGTCCGGCAGCCTCGCCTCTGTCAGTGCGCCCCAGGGCAGCTGTGGCTACAATGTAGCTTACTATCACCAGTGTGTGAATGGGTGGATGACTGAATGTAGTGTGAAGCGCTTTGGGGTCCTTAGGGACTAGTAAAGCGCTATACAAATGCAGGCCATTTACCATTTAAAGCGTCACAGTCTAATTAGCTAATTAATCCAAAACACCTGCATAGTGGGCTTTTAAATGGTCTCTTAGAAGAGGTTGGATGTTCCCAAAGTGCTCTATCAAAGCACATTAATAGAAAGTTACGTGGAAGGGAAAGGTGCACAAGCAGCAGGGATGACCACAGCCTTCAGAGGATTGTCAGGAAAAGGACATTCAAAAGTGTGTGGGACCTTCACAATGAGTGGACTGAGTTAGTACATTAAGAGCCACGGCACACAGACGGATCCTGAACATGGGCTTCAAATGTCGTATTCCTCTTGTCAAGCCGCACCTGAACAACAAACATCAGAAGCATCTTACCTTGGCTAAAGGAAAAAAAGAACTGGTCTGTTGCTGGTCTAAAGTCCTCTTTTCTGATGAGAGCAAATTTCGCATCTCATATGGAAACCAAGTTCCCAGAGTCTGGAGGAAGAGTGGAGAGGCATACAATCCAAGATGCTTGAAGTCCAGCGTAAAGTTTCCACAGTCTGTGTTGATTTGGGGAGCCATGTCATCTGCCGGTGACGGTCTACTATGCTTTATTAAGTCCAGAGTAAGCGCAGCCATCTACCAGGACATTTTGGAGCACTTCATGCTTCCTTCCGCAGACAAGCTTTATGGAAATCCTGACTTCATTTTCCAGCAGGACTTGGCACCTGCTCACACTGCCAAAAGTACCCAAAACCTGGTTCAATGACACTGGGACTACTGTGCTTGGTTGGCCAGCAAACTTTCCTGACCTGAACCTCAGAGAGAATTTATGAGGCATTGCCAACAAAAAGATGAGAGACATGAAGCCGAACAATGCAGAAGAGCTGAAGGCTGCTAATTAAGCAACCTAGTCTTCCAAAGGCTGATAGCATCCATGCCATGCTGCGTAATTCATGCAAAAAGGGGTCCAAACCAAGTACTGCGTACATATGTATGATCATGCTTTTTAGAGGTCCAACAGTTCTCTATTTAAAATCCTTGTTTTATTCATTTCATAAAATGTTCTAATTTTCTGAGATTTTGAAATTGGGGTTTTCATAAGCTGTAAGCCATAATCATCAAAATAAAAAAATAAAGGAATGAGTCTATATCATATTTTAGTTTGAACTTTTAAGTTGAATTATTGAAATAAATGAACTTTTGCACGATATTCTAAATTTTTGAGTTTCACCTGTGTACGTACACACACACACACACACACACACACATAACTCTCAATGGTCATGAGAATTTGCATATTAATAATCAAGGAACTGACCTGCCAGCCCATTGTTCATTCAGTGGTGCTAGTTTCAGTCATTGTGCAAATATAAGATTGGGGAAACCTGCTTTCAGCTGAGGCTGAAGAAGTCACTTGGATGAACATTTCTCCCACTGAAAAAACTATCTCCTGATGAACAGAATCAACGTTTTGGGATATGCACCAGATAAGTTTGATTTTGCTACATAGAGAAATCACATTATAAAACAGCTTTCAGTTTTTGATGTATCGGCTGCCTAATGTGCCTTATCTACAAAGCTGTAGTCTTCAGTGGAAATGCAGAACAAAGGTTTTGGACATTATCCTTGTAAATAAAGTTTCCAGGTGGGAATGCTGCTAAAGTACTTTATAAGGAGTTCATACGCCTATGGCTTTGCCAAAGTTAACCAGTTAGATATAACACGCTCATTAATGGCAGAGGTTGTATGCCCCCACCCTCCCGTCACTCCCACTTTCTTGCTAAGCTAATATATGTTTCTATTCATCAAGATGTAGCACAGAAATGTGGAGACTCTTAAAGCACTAGTGTGACCAGCTGGCCCACATTTGTGTTTTCCTTATCACTTTTTCTCCCTTGATCCCCTCTTGATTTCTTTTCTCTGTTACCCATTGAGCTTTCATGATCCCCTTTTGTCCTCTCTTATCTCCACACTTAAACATCACATGGTGTCACCATGGTTTCTAAAAGGCTGATCATTTAAATTTTGTGAGCCCTTTAAATCTTTTAATGTAGCATAGAACCACTGTTGGTAGTCACACGAAGAAAAGAAAAATTACAAAACCAGTACTTATTGATGAAACTATTTCATGTTTTGGGGTTTGTTTGTTTTTTCTCAGAACCTCACATGAAGATGACCTGCACCACCTGGGTTCAGGTGGCCTGTATATTCATATTCAAATAACCACAAAGAGAAAAATATACAAGAGACACAGAAAGCCGCAGAGTCAAAACCGGAAAGGCATAACAGTGAGAAGAAAGAATCATGACAGACGCAGAAGCAGGAAACTTCTTATGGACAGGGGCGTATCTAGAGAAATTTCTTAGGGTTGCATGGAAATCAAATGGGGTGGCAAATCAAAGCCCCCCCCCCCCCCCCCCCCCGTTTTTTTTTTTTTAAACACATATGCAGGCCTGACAACAGGTGTATCACTCCTCCGGTTTTCCACCTCAAGACGGTGTTTTCATTGCAATCTGCTTTTGTGACATTCATTAGTACCCTCACTGACACAAAACAACGACCACACAACACACTAACTACACACTCCACGCTAAACCACAAATCTCTCACATCTCAAAACTCGCTTTCTCTCTCTCGCTCACTCCTAAAACTTGCCCCTCTTCCTAAACAAAGAAATCCCACCTGTTGCTATTTTTCTATTGGTCGACATAGTACATTTTTTTTCACCAATAGGAGAGAGGTGGCTTCTTTTCTTTCTTTACAGTTTTCGGGCTGTCCTTAGAAAATGCTTTCTCTAGCATTTCTTCCTGCACAAACGTGATGATAGTATTCAGAAAAAAAGCATTGCTTGTGTATGTGTGTGTGTGTATATATATATATAATATAATATAAAAATTGTAAATCTGGGTTTAGTGGCTTGCCATTAAAATTTAAAACTGGTGTTCACTTTGGAGTCTGAACCTTCAAAACAAGCTGAAATAGAGATTCAGGGTGGCTGCAGCTTGTTGCTATGTCAGCTTAAATCAGTCATGTAATGTCAGGTGTGTCGTGTCCTTTGACCCCAGAGTGTTAATAACATTCACCTTCTTTCCATTTCCAAACAACCAACCACTTGTGTGGAATGTGAAATTCCCATGGTGTTGTTCAAAAGGTGCTCTGGCACAGTCATAGGCATCACTTGCTTCTAAAAAAAAACAAAACCCATTTGTTAATGGTGAGTGGGGGGGCACTATGTAATATATTCAGTTTTAGAATTTATATTCAGTGTTAACTGTAGCTACCCTCAAAGTGTTAATGCTATCTTATTATAATAAACAACAACCCCTGAGCAAGGTACCGTCCCTACACACTGCTCCCCGGGCGCCTGCTTAGTGGGCTGCCCACTGCTTCACTGAGTGAATGGGTCAAATGCAGAGAAAAACAAGTAATTTCCCCATGGGGATCAATAAAGTATCCATTATTATTATTATTATTATTATTATTATTATTATTATTGTCATGTGCAAAACTAGGGTAGCACTAGGGGTGGCAAGAGATCATTTTAGGGTGGCACATGCCACCCCATGCCACCCCTCTAGATCTGCCCCTGCTTATGGATTAACTAGTTTAAAGTATAAAATGTAAAAAATATTCATTGCTTGATGAAGCTAAGTTTTAGAGACCTTCAGTGTGACCTTCAACCAAGGCAGCTCACTGTCTGGGCATTATTTCCTTTTAGAGCTCAAATGTGACATGATATTTAAAACCCCTGTGTATCGTTCCCTATGTGCTTGTAGGTAGAACAACAACCGTATGAAACATAGTTTTAAAAAGCTCGATATTGATTTACTACAGCTTTAACCATGTCAGAGGTCAAATGTGACATTATTTGTCAATTTTTCACCAATAAATCATAACATTTAAAATATTGCATACAACAGCTATGATGTATATAGACCGAATGCACGCTTATGCCACAGGAAAAAAAGCCTGCTTTGGGGAGGTAACATCATCAGACTTAAAAACTGGTGGAGAACATGAGCCTCTATGTTGAAATGCACAAAAACAAATAGAAGTAGTGATGTGTTTGATGTAGAACACTTAAAGTAGGGGAATTGCTGGGCCACAGTTATACACACGCACACACACATTGCCCATGTGTTTCTTGTCTTGTGTCCTATAGAGCACATGACATATTTCCTGTTTCAACAGGCAAACGGTCCTGTAAACCAGTCTCATTAGCCCACTGACCTCTTTTCTGTGTGTGTGCGTGTGTGTGCATGTGCGTGCGTGTGTGTGTGTGTGTGTGTGTGTGTGTGGTTGACAGGAATGACTCCCCTGCAGGATCCAGTAAGCATCAGACTCCACGGCTCTCTGCAGATGCTGCAGCAAGTTCTGCAGTGGAAGACCTTTTTGAGGAATTCTGATGTTCCACGTCTGCACCTTATAGACGTAGACAAGACCACAGCAGTGAAATGCCAAGGCATCATATTTTTATTGTGATTGAATGCATCTAGTGCTGTATCTATATGGAAGGATAAAGCACTGCAAAAAAAGGCGTTCAATGGATGCTGATGAGAGAAATGCTTGGTGATTCTTTATAAAGCACTGTAGAGGTTGCTTTTTTTTTTAGTAAAGTACACTAATGACCAATGTTTGGAATAGTAAAAATAATAAACATGTTTTTATCAAAGTTTACATTAGCTCAGGACTTCTTTGAAATGTATTTTTTCTGATATACTTTGCAGGCTACACATCAACAACTAATTTTGATATTTGTGTAAATAAAAAGTGAAAGCAAATAGTTAATGGACTGATTCTTACATAATTTTCTACTCTTCTGGAGCACTTAAGCGAAGCATCTATAAAGCACTTTTAGTGCTTTCTGTCTAACATTCACACTCCGATGGATACATCAGGGTTAATATCTTGCCCCAGGATATTTGGCAAGCCACCAACCTTTTGATTAGCAGAACTGATCTAACTCCTAAGCCACCCGGGCTGTAGCTTAGGACTTGAACAGCCAGGGATCAAACCCACAACCTATTCATCAATACAATTACAATTACTTTTTTTTAATTTGTCACATACACAGTATAACATATAGTGAACATGCAGTGAAATGCTTGTGTCCTGAGCTGCAGACAGGCTGCAGCTGTAGCCGTGCCATTCCAGGGCTGGTTTTTAGCAGTAAGGATACCCACCTGGTATCGTGTATAATCTGGGTTGTCTGTGAAGGTTCTCAGTCATCCAGGTCATCGTAGTCAAAGGAGCTTGCAAAGAAAAGCGTCTGGACTTCTTTAAGTTGCTTGAAGACGTTTCACCTCTCATCTGAGAAGCTTCTTCAGTTCTAAGGTCAAATGGTGGAGAGTCCCAGATATAACCTAGTGGGAGTAACCCCCCACAGAGGGACAAAAGGACCCCCTGATGATCCTCTAATCGCCTGAGCCAAGGTGTGAAACTGGGTGTGGGTCCCAATCAGCCAGAGTTTCGGGTGTGTTCATTGTGAAACCTGGCCCCACCTTATCATGCGAATTCCTGAGGTCAGATGGTCCAGGATGTGAGTGGGCGTTAAGGCGTCTGGGAAGGGATCTCAAAACTGGATTATAGATGGCAGAGAGTTGGTGTCGTAAACCCCCGCCTCTGTTCAAAGATGGTCGCTCACAGTGGACATAGATGGCTTCTTTCACTCCTCTTTCAAACCATCTGTCCTCTCTGTCCAAACTGTGAACATTGGCATCCTCGAAAGAGTGTCCTTTATCCTTAAGATGCAGATGGACTGCTGAGTCTTGTCCTGTGGAGGTGGCTCTTCTGTGTTGTGCCATGCGCTTGTGAAGTGACTGTTTGGTCTCTCCAATGTAGAGGTCTGGGCATTCCTCGCTGCACTGTACAGCATACACCACATTGTTAAGTCTGTGTTTAGGAGTTTTGTCTTTCGGGTGAACCAGTTTCTGTCTGAGCGTGTTGCTGGGTCTGAAATGCACCGGGATGTCATGCTTGGAGAAAACTCTCCTGAGTTTTTCTGATACACCGGCTACATAGGGGATGACAATGTTGTTGCGTCTGTCCTTCTTATCCTCCCTCGCTGGTGTCTGGTCTTCTTTTCTGTGCCTCTTTGCTGACTTTAAGAACGCCCATTTAGGATAGCCGCACGTTTTGAGTGCTTCCTTTACATGTGTGTGTTCCTTCTTTTTCCCTTCAGGCTTAGAGGGAACATGTTCTGCCCGGTGGTGTAGGGTCCTAAGTACTCCAAGTTTGTGTTCCAAAGGGTGATGGGAGTCAAAGAGGAGGTACTGGTCCGTGTGTGTGGGCTTCCGGTAAACTTCGATGTTGAGTTTGCCGTTCTCTTCAATGTGCACAGCGCAGTCCAGGAAAGGCAGACAGTTGTCCTTTGTGTCTTCCCTGGTGAACTTGATGTTCTTATCCACAGCGTTAATGTGCGCAGTGAAGGATTCCACTTCTTGTGTCTTGATTTTGACCCAGGTGTCGTCCACATATCTGTACCAGTGGCTGGGTACTCTTCCTTTGAAAGAGCCAAGAGCCTTCCTTTCTACTTCCTCCATGTAAAGGTTGGCTACAATAGGTGACACGGGGAGCCCATGGCACAGCCATGTTTTTGTCTGTAAAAGCCTTCGTTGTATTTGAAATATGTAGTGGTGAGGCAGAGGTCTAACAGTGTGCAGATCTGATCGGGTGTGAAGTTGGTCCTGTCCTCCAAGGAGCTGTCTTCTTGTAGTCGTTTTCTGACAGTCTCCACTGCCTCCGTGGTGGGTATGCAAGTGAAGAGAGAGACTACATCAAAGGACACCATGGTTTCATCTGGATCCAGGGTAAGTTTCTGGACCTTGTCGGTGAAGTCGGTGGAGTTCTTGATGTGGTCTGGGGTGTTCCCCACAAGAGGCGCGAGGATGGTAGCAAGGTGTTTAGCAATGTTGTAAGTGGCTGAGTTTATGCTACTGACTATGGGTCTGAGTGGGACAGCTTCCTTGTGGATCTTAGGAAGTCCATAGATGCAGGGTATGGCATTCCCTGGGTAAAGGCGGTGATATGTAAGGCGGTCAATAATTTTGTCCTTTTCAAAGTCTTGAAGGCAAGCTATAACTTTCTTTTTGTAGCTGCTTGTGGGGTCTCGCTTTAGGGCTTCGTAGGTATTGTTGTCACTGAGGAGAGTAGTGATCTTTGTATGGTAATCTGTAGTGTTTAGGACCACGGTGCACCTTCCCGTATCAGCTGGTAAAACAGTGCATTTCAGACCCAGCAACACGCTCAGACAAAAACTGGTTCACCCGAAAGACAAAACGCCAAAACACAGACTTAACAATGTGGTGTATGCTGTACAGTGCAGCGAGGAATGCCCAGACCTCTACATTGGAGAGACCAAACAGCCACTTCACAAGCGCATGGCACAACACAGCAGTCCATCTGCATCTTAAGGATAAAGGACACTCTTTCGAGGATGCCAATGTTCACATTTTGGACAGAGAGGACAGATGGTTTGAAAGATGAGTGAAAGAAGCCATCTATGTCCACTGTGAGCGACCATCTTTGAACAGAGGCGGGGGTTTACGACACCAACTCTCTGCCATCTATAATCCAGTTTTGAGATCCCTTCCCAGACGCCTTAACGCCCACTCACATCCTGGGCCATCTGACCTCAGGAATTCGCATGATAAGGTGGGGCCAGGTTTCACAATGAACACACCCGAAACTCTGGCTGATTGGGACCCACACCCAGTTTCACACCTTGGCTCAGGCGATTAGAGGATCATCAGGGGGTCCTTTTGTCCCTCTGTGGGGGGTTACTCCCACTAGGTTATATCTGGGACTCTCCACCATTTGACCTTAGAACTGAAGAAGCTTCTCAGATGAGAGGTGAAACGTCTTCAAGCAACTTAAAGAAGTCCAGACGCTTTTCTTTGCAAGCTCCTTTGACTATAATCTGGGTTAGACTCTCAGTGTGTATTTTGTCTTCTCTAGAGGTTTAGGATAATTTGACTTTAAAGATTTGTATGGTTTGAATGAATGCTTGCTGTAATTTTCCACACAAAAATAATAAACAATGTTCACTGTGTCATAGGACAGCATTTAAGTGGAAACTAAAATATTGGAAGAAAAAGATTCTCCCATTTAATTCAGTGTCACTTTTATAGTGCCTAATCACAACAGCAGTCGCCTGATATTGTAAAGACCCTGCATTGCTATTCGTAATTGGAACATGAACTGCAGAAGCACCTGGCTCTCTATTAAAGTGCATAAAACACTACTCCACAGTCCGTACAGATGTTCGTTGAACGTGTGTGTGTTCATGATCTGCTGATTAGCGTTACGGACTCCTCCACAGTGTTGAAAAGTCAATCATACTTATTATTGAGTTAAGACAGTTTTTGCCTTGCCCCCTGGAACACCCTTCATTGTAACCTCCCCTTGTTCTTACTAATACACTTGTCCAGATGTTAACTTGTCGTCACTTAACCGATTAAATACATTGCAGACTGTGTTCCTACAGAGTGCGAGAACAACATTAGGGGAGACCGGGGATAGTTGTAACATTTTTGACATTTCTGTCTGTAAATTGGAGCTCTTTTAAGGTAGTGGATTCAAAATGTAATGCAAAGTATTTGCATGTCTCGGCTATTAAATAGTGCAGCTATTTTCTCTGCAGCACAATTACCCATTGCATGGTATGGCCTCAAACACAAAGAGTGAAATGTTACAATTAACCCCATAGTCTGGGTTAGTTGTAACATCCCGGGGTGAAATGTAACACAATGAAATAAGGGTACTGACAAAATATTAACATGTAATCTTTGTTTATTCAACACATGAATGCACTTAGAGCCATTTATGTAGCTGTGTGTGTGTGTGACAGAATGCAGAAATCTAGCTTTTGAACATATTCCAACCCCCCAAAAAAGACAAATTATGGAAATTTCTGCAACTGAATATTTCATTAATTTTGGTTGGTCTTCCTTGAGTTTGGCCTCATTGGCTCAGTGGGCATTATAACCTACAACTCTTGCACCAATTTTGAACATAACAATGAAGCTGAAAAAATGTAGTTGTTCACCAGCATCGCAATTCCATTACTTTTTATCATGGCTTACCTTGGTGTGGTTTGCAAAGTGCTTCAGAAAGATGAGGAAATCTGTTTCTTGCATCCATCCTGATTTATTTCCACTACCAGTACTTCCTACTGGTCCATCTCTGACACAGTGATCTGCATAATGTATGTGTGGGAACACAAACAGTGGAGGAATTGTGTTGCCAATGGCATTAACCGGATATACAAATGCGACCAGTGAACGTCTCTCTGCTGATGTCGTTGCCCCAACTTGTTTAATATAAGTTAAAGTAATAGTGTGGTAAGTTGTAACATCTGCATTATTGTTACAACTAACCCAGACTGTTGCTGTTACAACTGACCCAGACTCCTATAGCCATGAACTAGCTAACATTATAGCCAACGGCTAAAACATTAGCACTAAAGACCTACACAGAATATATCCCCATAGACATACAAATAACATAATTTAAGTTTGATGAGTTTAACTGCAAAGCGGATAATGCTATTAAACATTGAAATAAAGTAGAAAAACTTACTTTTTGGCATACAGATTACTTTTTTTCATGTTAAATTGTCTGTGTTTGACAAAATGTGCTGATTTTTCACATGTGACAGCAGAACTGAATTGGGCATGCACAGGATGAGTCACATCATTTGAAACTTAGCCCTGATTGGAGAAATTTGAAGTGTTACAACTGACCCACGTTACAACTATCCCCGGTCTCCCCTACTAAACAAATCACACTCGTTAAAGGAATATGAGGCAGTTAGGGTTCCAAAGCCATCCCGCCCAGGAGTCAGGTCTTTCTGCCAAAGAAAAGTCTCTCCCTTTCCTTCATTTCTCCAAATTCAGCCTATCTATACTTTGCTCTTTTTTGTCCCACTCAGATCTCCTTCCGCCCCCAAGTCCCTCCCCCGTTTTTACGTTACTTTAGGGATTGTGCGCTCCTCCTCTTCTTAATATCAAGATAATAACGCGTGCAGAGTGGATTTGAACTTCCAGCCAGACCAGTGAAGTGGGTGAGTACAGTGGTCTGAAAAATAAGCACGCTCACACTCCGCGGATCATTTGGAGTCTCCGGCAGTTTCATTTGGAAAAGTTTTAAGAAATCAACCCGAAACGAGCCAGCTGGACTTTGGATACACTTCCAAGGTTGTATTACATTATTATAATTATAATTATATTAATCATAATAATTATGATTATTATTATGTTTTCTCCGTGGCTCACCTGATGTTAACTAAGGGTAATATTTGTGTGGTTATTTAGCGATATTACTCTAATGTCAGTGTTTTATTCCCATATCAGGAGCTGCTTTTTAGGTGACGGGAATGTTCCCACACTAGTAGATCCAAGTGATTAGACACTCATTGATAAAATTGAGCCAGGGACCAATTACGTCCCCTCAACCAGCTGATTGATCACTTGATAAGCGGTATCACTGCAGCAGCCTCAGTGAAGCCCTGGAACAGCTTAGCACACACGTGGTTTCAGAAGCAGCGCTTTTCTCTTGTTTTTGAATTATTTTTTAATAATAATTATTATGCAAACTAGAGCTATGTAAAGCATTAAAGCAAAACCTAAATGTGATTCACCGACACGAAGTGTCCTAATAAGATTAAGAAAGGTTTCTCAGTTATTCATAATTACTCAGAGACAGTTAACTGTATTTATGAATTAATTTATTTTTATTTAACGTTGAAATAGAACAAATAGTACTTTATATAGTCCAGGCAATGTGAATTCCAGACATACATGTCCTAGTTCGTGCAATAATGGAAGAAAATTGGGAAAACATGTTATTCCATTATGTCTGTTCATTTATTTTAGTTAACAGTGATTCAAAACTGTAGGTTATATGAGCTACAATAAAACATTTGATTTTATTTCTATGAGATTAAGTGAGTAAAGAAAAATAAGATTTTAAAAGCCTAATTTTGTCCAAGTGAAACTGTACTATAGATTACTGAAATGCTGCATAAAAATCCACTTCACCTGGAAACACAGTCTAGTCTTTTTATTTACAGTCTAAGGCTACAGCGCAGCAGTATTTGTGCTCGTCTGCACCAACACTACTGGTTGATATTCCTGTACAAACTACTAATCTAATAATTAATGGCTTGATTGGTCAGTTGAGACTAATTGACTACAGTTTAGAGGGTATTACTAATTTTAAAAATCATTTTAGGTTATGCTACTAGGTACTACACTAGACTGCACTTTCTGTGGTTTGTGGTCACTGTGTCGCTTCTATGTTTTAAAAAAAAAGCTTATCTCATTCGAACATTATAACATATATTAACTAAAGTTAACTGTAGTCTTACAGTAGGCTAATATTTGGCATTTATTATAAGGTCCCACACTGACTGTCACTGCTTTTTTTTCTTTCTTGCAGATACTGTTGAGATGATTAAACACATCCTTATACTCCTGCTCTGTCTTGTGTGTCTGTGTTCACCCCGTCCTCAGCCAGGTAAGTTGAGTCTAGCAGGATATGATGATTTTGTAGCTGAATCCAAACTTTGTAACCCGCCCTGGTGCTTTCTCTCTGACGTAGCTGTAATTACGTGCCAGATTTGCAGATCCAAGACTGACAAAGTGGAAAATTATTATACTCTCAACACAACACAAATTCACTCTGCATACACACGTAACCAGCATTCCCTGGTTAAGTGTGTATGCAGTCACACATACACACACACACACTCTTTCACTTGTTTTTTTTTTTTCCATTTTCTTCTTGCAGCTGAACGCTCCCACACTTTCTCAGAGCAGGTATTAGTGCAATACTTCTGCAGATTCCACGGTTGTTTATGCAGGTTAAAGATATATTTCCATATAGAATTGCAATTCTCCAAATGTTGAACTATAGTTGAACTCCACAGAAACTGGTTTCCTGCTTTGAACCAAACCCTGCTCAGGTGTAGCTGGTCACTACTCTTGCTTTGAGATTGATCTGCAGCTATGTGTATATTGAGATCAATACAGCCATTAGGCCATGGGCATAGACTTCTGGGTATGACACATGGGCCTGAGGGGTCTGGTACTTAGCTATTGGCAGCAGATCCTACTTTTCCTGATTCTATTTTGGGTCCTGAGAGCTAAGGAGTGGGTCGCTGTGGATCAGTGTTTCATTGGATGGGAAGTGACGTTGATTCACTGCATTGGGCCTCTGCCTTGTATTTTTGGAGCCAGACATGATCATATTTAGACAGGGTGGAGTACTAAGTTATCAGCTAATGTCAGCAAGCTGAGTTAGCTAGCCTCACACAAAGACGCGGTGTAACACACAGACAGAAATAGCAAAACTAGTAAAATACTGGAATTGCACTCATGAAAAGTGGAGTCTAGACTTCTTAGTTAGGTTGTACGTCCATTAAAATGCTGCAAAAAGCATTGCTTTTATTCATTTTAGACTCAAACTGGTTCCTGTTTTCCTTCCAGCACCTCCAGAGATGGCAGTGAAGATGGAGGAGAAATTGGCTGTAGCTGGCTCTCTAGCAGACACAGTGGTGCTACCGTGTTACTTCTCCATAACGCAAGCTTATCCCAGCAGCTCCGCACAAGCTCTGACGCACACCCCTACACCTGCGCAAACTCACAGCCAGAGCTCTGATGACTACGGCAGGATCAAGTGGACGAAGCTAGATGGGCAGGAGGAGAAAGTGGTGCTGGTGGCCCAGGGACTGGGAGTAAAGTTGGGGCATAGCTTTGAGAGCAGGGTGTCAGTGCTCAGCTACCCACAGTGGTTTGGAGATGCTTCTCTGGTGATAGGGAAGCTCAGGGCCAGCGATGCTGGGTTATACCGCTGCGAGGTGATGCATGGGCTAGAGTCCACTCAGGTCACAGTCATCCTCACTGTCAGAGGTGAGTAAAACATACAGGAACACTAGCAACTCACCATTTTATAGTCAGATTAGGAGTCTGTATGCAAGTCTACAAACTTCATTGTCTGTATCCAGATGTGCCCAGCTGGCAGAGACTTCAAAGTTGAAGGTGTCGCCAAAAGTATTGACTGAAATGTGTACACGTGCCATTTTCTTTAAAGTGCCCTTCCTCTCTGGTCATTGTAATGGTCTGTTTTCTAATCCATCTGCTGAAAGAGGAAAGATTCTCTGAGATGACCTAAAAACTTTTAGGCAACTAGTCCAAAGCTAACTGTGTCCAGCAAACACTTTACTCCAGTGTGATGTGGAAACCTAAAGTCTGCTTTACACAAACACTCGCACCAGTCCCAAAAAGCTGATTCTGTTCATCGTAGCGTTTTCAGTGGGAGAAATGTTTCGGTATCATCCAAGTGACTTCTTCAGTCTCAGCTGACTGCAAGTTTCCCAACCTCATAAACAGTACATTTGCACAGTGACTGAAACTAGCACCACTGGCAAACAATGGGCTGGGAGGTCTCACATCAGTCTTTCACTCATTCAGGAGACATCTTGTGTCTTGTTGTGTGTGCTACAAAGATATTACCACTATTTTAAGCTGTGTGCTGTATTGTGAGGAGAGAGTGTTTTAAAAAAAAAACAACATATGCTGGAGATCCAGATCTGCATTATTTGCAGCCTAGGAGAGTGGCCAGCATTCATTTTTTAAAAGTTTAATTCTGATTTTTTAAAATTCTCAAAACACAACCTTTCAATTTTAGACAAAACTTTATTTAACACAGGCATCACTAAAGTCAAAGCATGGTGGACAAAGAAATTCACAGGACTGGGAGCCACTGCGATAGAGGGAGAGGTGTGTTATTTCACAAGCTCAGGTAGAAGGTGTGTATGATTGCAATGGTGAGTGAAAGGAGAAGGGTAAGAGGGCGAAGCAAGGCTACAGAGAGGGGTGGTTCACTGGGTGAGTGGGTGAGTGATAAACGAGCAGATGTCCGACGTCCTCTTTTCCACAGCGGGGGTAACTTGCAGCAAGCCGGAGGGCAGGCAAGTGAGATTTCAGGCTTACTCCAGGAAAACTAGAGGTAAGACCAGTGGCAGCTGGTAGGTAGCAAGTGGGCGAGGAGGACCAGCATCAGAGGGAATTTGGTTCTTAGTGGAGATGAGTGAATGCTGATCCAAGGATGCAAAACTGGAAACACAGAGCAATGTTACACAGGGAAATGAGTATGCTAACGGAACATGGAGACATAAGGAAAGGTGGACCTGGGAACTAGAAACAAAGCCTCAGGAGCAGAATGGAAAATATGCCAGAATACCAAAACACACCAGATCTTGACAGTACCCCAAGAGTCACCTCCAGGCACTGATCAGACACGGACCTGCAAAGACACTCGTAGAAGAAAGAGATTAAAGAATGGTCAAGGATGAATGCCCGCAGGACCCAGGAATGCTCCTACGGGCAGTACCCCTCCCAGTCCAACATGAACTGATTGCGCTGGCCTTGCTGACAAACGTTAACGAGCCAGCAAAAATCATAGGCTGGGTGGCTGTCGATGAGCCGGGTGGGTAGTGGGGGAGGATCGCATAGAGGGCACAGTTGACTGGAATACACCGGTTTGAGTCGAGACACATGAAAGGTGAGATGACTGCGCAGTGATGGGGGCAACTTGAGTTTGACAGTCATGGGACTAATTACAGAGTCTATTTCATATGGACCCATAAAACGAGAAGCTATTTTTTGGGTTAATGATTTTAATGGTAAATCTTTAGTTGGAAGCCATACTGACTGGGTAAGTAACTGGGTGCAAGGGAGCAATGACAATCAGTGTACTTTTTGTTGTGGTTTTAAGCAGAGTCCCCCTGGTTTGAGTCCAGACCTGCTGACTCAGTTGGAGGTAATGTAAAAGTAATGCTGCTCATCACCCTGAACACACCATCCCCACTGTGAAACATGGTGATGGCAGCATCATGCTGTGGGGATGCTTTTCTTCAGCAGGGACAGAGAAGCTGGTCAGAGTTAATGGGAAAATGGAAGGAGCTACATACAGGACAATCCTGAAAGAAAACCTGTTGGAGGCTGGGAAGGAGATTAACCTTCCAGCAAGACGATTATCCTAAACATGCAGCAATAGCTACAATTGAATTGATTAGATCAAAGAATATTCATGTGTCAGAACGGCCCGGTCAAAGTCCAGACTTAAATCCCATTGAGCATCTATGGCAAGACTTGAAAATTGCTGTTCACAGATACTCTCCATCCAATCTGGCTGATTGGCTATTGATTTTGTTTTGATTTTAAGTTTGATTTCCTGATATGTAGATTTGTTTTTCAAGCATGAACTGAAACCTTGACTTTCGGATATTCATAATTTTGGTCATATATTTCGTCTCGAGGACCTTCAATAATGGATCTAAAATTATGTTGATTTAATAAAACGCTATTGAAGGCATCCATATATTCCTGATTGTTGATAACCCTTCTGCAGGTGTGGTGTTCCACTACAGAGCTAACAGCAGCCGCTACAGTCTGAACTATTCTGAGGCTGTGGAAGCGTGCCACTCTGTAGACGCATCCATCGCTACACCTGAGCAGCTGACGGCTGCTTTTGAAGATGGCCTCGACCAGTGTGATGCGGGCTGGCTTGCAGACCAGTCAGTTAGGTATGTTCCTACATTTCTTTAAACAAATAATCTCAAGTTTAATGTCCCTCGTTATTTCATGATAAATTAGCAGATAAAATAACCGAAATTCAAAAGTTGAAGTGCCATTTTGAATCTCAGCGAGCCCAAATGTGATGGTAAATCAAGTGCGGTAGGCCAACTCTGCCACACCAACCCTCTGTATTTCCTCCTTCATTACATCCATGGATCTTCTCTGAGACTCTGCACTTAAGTCACATTTTCGTCGTGTGCAGTTCACTGTGTTGGTGCACAGAGGCAAAACTACAAAAACTGTTATTGTACACGTACTTAGGGACCCAACTATAGAACATGAAAACCGAATAAACAAATAAATATGACCTCTTTAAATATCAGATCATTTCTTGCTCTGCTTTTAAAAATATTGTCATTATTATTGTTCATTTTTCAGATATCCAGTCACAGTGACCCGTCCAGGCTGCGAAGGTAATCTAAAGAATCGGCCAGGTGTGAGAACCTACGGCATCCGTGACCCCATGGAGAAATATGATGTGTACTGTTACGTAGACAAACTACACGGTAAATACACATGCAAGACAAATACATACTGAAATACAGAATTATAGAGGCAGTGGTTAGCTTAGCTTAGCATTAAGTGTTTAGCAGAACACTTTTCTGAAGTTAAAATTTCAACCTTGTAGCTCCTCCACTAGTTTCTGCTAGTCTGCTGCGGCTCTATACCAGGGGTGGGGAACTCCAGGCCTCAGGGGCCGGTGTCCTGCAGGTTTTAGATGTGTTCTTGAAACAACAAAGCTGATTTAAATGGCTAAATTACCTCCTCAACATGTCTTGAGGTTCTCCAGAGGCCTGGTAATGATAATAATCATTTGATTCAGGTGTGTTGATCCAGGGTGACAAATGTAATTCATTTAAAACATCAAGTAAAAAGACTGTGGTTAGCTGTAAACTGACTTTGTGTATCTGCTCTGTCTGTAGGCGAGGTATTCTATCCTACTTCCATCAGCAGTAAGCTCACCTGGCAGCAAGCAAGGGAAGAGTGCGAGAAGCATGATGCCGTGCTGGCATCGCCCGGTCATCTGTTTGCAGCCTGGAGGGGGGGGCTAAACCGCTGCGACTTTGGCTGGCTATCTGACGGCAGTGTCCGTTACCCCATCACCGTCCCCAGGCCTCAGTGTGGAGGAGGCCAGTTGGGGGTCCGCACACTTTACAAGTATGAAAACCAGACTGGTTACCCAGACCCCACTGACAGGCACGGGGCTTTCTGCTTCAAGGGTAAGACAGAAACACACATTGATCCAAACTGGACAGTAATTTACTCTGCTCATTTTCTTATTTGCATGAACTTAGTCTTGCAACAGAGTGGTCTCATATCTATTAAGTGTTTATCCCGTTATCTAGTTTCAAAGGGTGAAAAAGGCTGCGTAATAAACAGTTTTAAAAAGCATGTCAGTTTCGGCAGCTTCTTTCATTTAAGCCACATACATCGAGCTGGTTTCACAGGACAGGAGTCTGTCTCTGTTATTTAAGGGTTATTTTACCTTATATAAATATTAAGCACATTGACATGTCTGTGCTTGTGATTTGGCGCTATATCAATAAAATCTAATTGAATTGAATCGAATAGTTGAAGTCTCTGCATCCTAGTTGGCTTTTGAAACTCCAAAAACCACAAGCTTTAATTACAGATACAGTCCCACTCAGGACCTTTGCAGGTCACAGAGCAGTGTTTCACAAGACACCGAGCATGTATGTGCAAATTGTTTGGTCATATTTTAATGAGGAATTCTGCTTAGAGCAGTTGTGTCTTTAGATGCATTGTGTAACCTGGTTAAGAAAATTAATATTACAGATAAAAAATTAAGACAAATTACAAAGTGTATGGAATCCAGGTCCATGCTGCACTGTTGAGCTTGCAATACTTGCCCTCCTCCAAACATCCACAACACTTTGACAAGAAAAGTCTAATTTGGTCAATAAACACTGAGGTGTCACAATCTGCAACCACTTAAAAGCCGAGTAAAAAGAAGTTACAAAGAACAAACCCAACCAAGAGAAGAATGATCTCTTAGTAGCCATGTTAATGGTGGGCCATGTTTTTTACGAGGGGAAAAACCCAGCACGTGCACTCTAACACAGATAGAACGGAAACAGGACAAGTCCCTAATGTTTCACAGCTGCGACCCTGCCCAAACTCAGACAGACAGACGGAGGAGGAGATGTAAAAGAGAGGGATTTCTCCCATAAGTGACATCATTGTATAAAAAGCACAAAACTTTAACAGTGAGCCCAGCTCAGTCTGCAGTGTGAAGCTGCAGCATCAAGTATGAGGCACTAAACATAATTTCACTCACTTGCCTTTCTGAACATGAAACCTGTGTAATGTGCTTTACCAAGACTTAAGTATAGTGGCAGGACTGCAAGAGAAAGTAAATGTACAGTGACGGACAGACCCCAGCCAGATGGTTGAAGCTCGCCAAATACATGACATCATATCTGGGAAGGACTTAACATGCAGCCAGGGTCTCCTTCACTGTGCAAAAAGACAGACTCAACCACAGTTAAAGCACAAGTCTGCAGGCAATTCACACCTTTAGCAAGCTCTTTGATAGAAGCAGTAATCAAAAAATGCAGTTTAACAAGTATTCCTTCAATAAAAGTCACAATAAAGGTACAGACGTATAACAGCTTTTACTTAGTAAAAGTAGTGCAGAAACATTTGATTCAATTCAGTTCAATTTTATTTCTATAGTGCCAAATCACAGCATCGGTTGCCTCAGCATCTGCTCTGTGACTGCTTCACCTGTTCTGTTACAGACTTTCTGAGGACTTGTGTAACCCAGTGGAGTCTAACTGAATGGAGCATGACCGTAACATCATTTTCAGTTTTGTTTTAGGTTGTCAGAAAGGTATTTTCTCTAGATTATAGAGGATAATAGTGGTGTTGTACCTGCAGTATAAAGCATCATATAAGAATCAGTCCATTTACCATTATGTTGAAAAGTCTTCCTTATATGTCTCTCTAGATCTAAAATTATGGCTATAGTGCTAAAGAGAAACAGGAAAAAAGCACACTCACAAAACCCACCCAACCAAACACCCTCCTGCACATTCACACATGGAGGGGACTATGTTACATCCAGTTTATTAAAGCATTATGTATGTGACGCTCAAACCCCCCACTCACTCCCAGGACACTAACCATTTGAACTCAGCACTTAGACACATACAAAGGAATGCATTGTATGTTCAGGAGCCCTAATTGTTAGTTTTTCATGTGGTATATGCTCCATGATAACAAGGCATTAATCTTCCCTTTGTGAGGATTTATTCATGCACAGCTCTCTGAAGGTCCACTACATCATTTCTATCAGGTTGAGGTCTGGAGCACTGATTCTTTGCTTTTTCAGTTATTCTGTTGTAGATAAGCTGCTGTGTTTGGGATTATTGTCCTGTTGATGACCTAGTTTCACCAAGGCTTTAGCTGTCAGACAGATGGCTTAACATTTGACTGTAGAACTGTCACGGTCCTGGGTCGGTGACCCAGTGTTTTGGTTTTTGTCTGATTATTGATCTTTGTTTTTATCTGGAGTTTGACTGCTAGTGTGATGGTTTCTGTTTTGTATTTCTAGTTCTTAGGTTTTGGTCCCCTGTGTAGTTTCAAGTCCCTGCCCTTGAGCCAGTTGTATTTCCTGTTTTACTTTGAAGGTCCATGTCTCAGGTCATGTATTCTGCTTTGCTCCCCTCCCCCATTGTCTTGTCTAATTAGGTTCAGCTGTGTCTCACTCCTGTGTGCCATCTCCTTGTTACCTTGTGTGAATATTTAGTGGCATTTTAGGTCAGGGATAGCTCAGTAGGTAGAGTGATGGCCCCATGATCGGAAGGTTGGGGGTTCGATTCCACTGAACGGTGACCCTGAGCAAGGTACCGTCCCTACACACCGCTGCCCACTGCTTCACAGAGTGAATGGGTTAAATACAGAGAGGAATTTCCCCTTGGGGATAAATAAAGTATACGTTATTATTATTAGTGTGTGGTTACCTCTCTTCTTTGTTGGAGCATCTGTGTATCATTCTGTGTATTATGCCTGTTAGTCATCTTGTTCATCTTCCCCACTGTCTCTCCAGCTAAGTTTCCATGTTTCAGGTTATTTAGTTTTATGTTTCTAGCTTCATGTTTAGCTGTCCCCAGTTTAGGTTTTTATAGTGGTTTTGAGGTAATTCTTACAGCCACAATAAAGGCTCATTCTCAGTTTGAAACACTCCCCTTCATCATTGTCTGCACCTGGGTCCACACCTCTTATCTCCACGCTGTTTGTGAGACAAACCGTGACAAGAAAGCAGTCTTCTCTGCTAAGATGACTGGCAAAAGTCTTCTGTGTTTTCCACTTATGAATAATCGTTCAAACTGTACAATGATGGACTTGGAAAGGTATGGATATAGCCTTACATTATAACCCTTCCTAGACTGATTGATTACTGATGTACAATTGATAATGTGATAATGTGCAAACTGCCAAACCATCAGTATTTATAGAGGTGTTCACACTTACTGATGATCAGATAATCAAGTGAATTTGGTTAGCAGCTTAAGTCCCGTGGAAACACAGAATTTTACGTAGTTTTTCACACACTTTCTGTATTTTGCCTCAGTTGATACGGTGTAATAAGTCATGTTTTTGTTCTTTATCTGAGGTTGTATTTAACCAATTTTAAGATAATTTTTATTATGTCTTGAGGGTGTGCTATTTTTTCTGGGGACTGAAACAGCTTCATTCTTGACAGGTGACTTAATGTTTCCAAAATCAGCAATCAATCTGCTGCATTTCCTTTTATAGCTTGCTGTGTGCTAGCTGCCGTCTGACAGCTTCCCAGACTCCTGTTTCTTTATTTAATGACTCATTGGTTTTGCTGATTTCATTCTGTGAACATTTTTCACTCAGTATAAATGTTGCTTGCTTGGCTAAATGGTTTTTAACGCACTCATAGTTTTCCACATTTTCCCACTGCCGGTGCTGTGTCTTATTTTCCAAAGCAGACGGGTTTATTTTCTACCTAATCATTCTTTACATTACAGGGAGTGCAGAATTATTAGGCAAGTTGTATTTTTGAGGAATAATTTTATTATTGAACAACAACCATGTTCTCAATGAACCCAAAAAACTCTTTAATATCAAAGCTGAATGTTTTTGGAAGTAGTTTTTAGTTTGTTGTTAGTTTTAGCTATTTTAGGGGGATATCTGTGTGTGCAGGTGACTATTACTGTGCATAATTATTAGGCAACTTAACAAAAAACAAATATATACCCATTTCAATTATTTATTTTCACCAGTGAAACCAATATAACATCTCCACATTCACAAATATACATTTCTGACATTCAAAAACAAAACAAAAACAAATCAGCGACCAATATAGCCACCTTTCTTTGCAAGGACACTCAAAAGCCTGCCATCCATGGATTCTGTCAGTGTTTTGATCTGTTCACCATCAACATTGCGTGCAGCAGCAACCACAGCCTCCCAGACACTGTTCAGAGAGGTGTACTGTTTTCCCTCCTTGTAAATCTCACATTTGATGATGGACCACAGGTTCTCAATGGGGTTCAGATCAGGTGAACAAGGTGGCCATGTCATTAGTTTTTCTTCTTTTATACCCTTTCTTGCCAGCCACGCTGTGGAGTACTTGGACGCGTGTGATGGAGCATTGTCCTGCATGAAAATCATGTTTTTCTTGAAGGATGCAGACTTTTTCCTGTACCACTGCTTGAAGAAGGTGTCTTCCAGAAACTGGCAGTAGGACTGGGAGTTGAGCTTGACTCCATCCTCAACCCGAAAAGGCCCCACAAGCTCATCTTTGATGATACCAGCCCAAACCAGTACTCCACCTCCACCTTGCTGGTGTCTGAGTCGGACTGGAGCTCTCTACCCATTACCAATCCAGCCACGGGCCCATCCATCTGGCCCATCAAGACTCACTCTCATTTCATCAGTCCATAAAACCTTAGAAAAATCAGTCTTGAGATATTTCTTGGCCCAGTCTTGACGTTTCAGCTTGTGTGTCTTGTTCAGTGGTGGTCGTCTTTCAGCCTTTCTTACCTTGGCCATGTCTCTGAGTATTGCACACCTTGTGCTTTTGGGCACTCCAGTGATGTTGCAGCTCTGAAATATGGCCAAACTGGTGGCAAGTGGCATCTTGGCAGCTGCACGCTCGACTTTTCTCAGTTCATGGGCAGTTATTTTGAGCCTTGGTTTTTCCACATGCTTCTTGCGACCCTGTTGACTATTTTGAATGAAACGCTTGATTGTTCGATGATCACGCTTCAGAAGCTTTGCAATTTTGAGACTGCTGCATCCCTCTGCAAGATATCTCACTATTTTTGACTTTTCTGAGCCTGTCAAGTCCTTCTTTTGACCCATTTTGCCAAAGGAAAGGAAGTTGCCTAATAATTATGCACAACTGATATAGGGTGTTGATGTCATTAGACCACACCCCTTCTCATTACAGAGATGCACATCACCTAATATGCTTAATTGGTAGTAGGCTTTCGACCCTATACAGCTTGGAGTAAGACAACATGCATGCAGAGGATGATGTGGACAAAATACTCATTTGCCTAATAATTCTGCACTCCCTGTATATGCCAGCTTTACAATAGGATTTTCGCAAATACTCATTTGTAACTCACTGCTACGTTGATCACTAACACTTCTTCCTTCCTAGCATTTGTTTCTGAATGACTGACAATAACATGGACAAATGGAAAAGAAAGAAAGGAGGAAATGAGAATGATTGCACTGACAGCACTGGTGTTGTTAGGCCCTTGCAGTGATTCAAACCAGTAGGGAGCGCCTCTTGCTGCCACCACATTTGATATAAAGAAAGACTTGTGAATATGGCTAGTTTTAGTGAAAATGTTGCTTCCTTACATTAGTATTATGTGTTTTGCAATTATTTTTTTTGTAGTGACTAAGAAAAAATTATGCCTTTTTCATTAACAGAGTTGCAGTTGGGCAGCACTTCTTAACTGCCGAGCTCTTTGTAGGACCCACTTCTAAATTCTTGTCTTGCTCCTGTGTTCCCCTCTTTTACAGTTAGACTGGAAGAGCCAACAACTACGAGTTCCCTGATGACTCCAATTGTGTACAAACCTGACATCCCTACATATAGTCCCCATGCAACAATAGCTTCACACGTTGAAAGAGCTGAAATCCAAGGAAAAGGACCAGAACCTGTTGGACATTCACCCACAGACAGCCCACTTACTTCTACACACACCACAGCCTCTGCAACTCTTACTACCACTTCACAAGAGCTTGTATCAGGAGATATCTTGCAGCTGCCTCCATTACCCACCTCCCGCACTCAGCCTCCACGTCTGGACATCTCCCAATTAGATCAGGCAGGACCGGGCGGGGGTGAGACCAGTGGCAGAGGGGAAGAAAGCAGCAGCCAGGGCAACTCTGGTGGGTCTGAGGTAGGAGCAACAGCAACCCCGGAGATCACATCAAGGCCTAGTAAACTTCAGGACATCAGTGCACGGGTTGAAACGTCATCAGTTGAAGACGCCGCTGCACACCCAGTTCCATCAGAGATCCTTACACCAAAGCCAGACATTGCAGCTGGGACTACTGAAGTGGGGGAACAACCTGCAGTTGTTTTCAAAGAGGATTACACCATTAGAGCTCAAACGATATTTGACCATGAGAAGTCTCTGGACATTCCTGAGACGGCATCAGCAAAACCTCCTATCCATCTCATCATTGTCAATGTGCAAAGCACCAATGGGTCAGAATCAGGTGAGCTGGGTGGGGTGTTAAATAAGTCATGTAGTAATTTAAGTCATACTGTTAGGCCCTGGAAAGCATTAAGAGAAATGGCATATAGATGCCAGTACTGTGTTGAAAATTTGGTTGGAAGTACTGGCAAAAATAATAAGTACATGTTAGCATGTCATGTAAGCATCGTTCTCTAGAAAGAAGGAGAAGTATGATGACAAAAACACACATATGTCCATGCCAAAACATGTCTTTTTTTCTTGGCGTGATTTAAATAATAATCTATCCCACGACAGAACATATTAACTGGAAGCCAGCTGGCATTTAAAGCCCCCAGTATGGGGGCTGTAGAGGTAGACCTCCAGAGTGGGAATATTTCACCATTGGCAATAAAAAGATTATTATCTAACATGTGGTGCAATGTGCCCTCCTGAATCTTGTAAAAGGCTTTGGCTGAGAACATTTATCTTGGGAATTACTTTATGTTTGTTATGTTGTGCTGTCAAGGACTGAAGAACAGCTGATTTTGTTGTCTCAGTGGAGCCACATACACCACAGCCTTGAACTTGTCTAAATACTAGTCTAAAGAGGTTTATGTATAAACATAAGTGTTAACACAGCTTTAAAATGATTGAGAAATCTTGAATGTAAGCACACTGATTTGCAGCACTGTGATAACAGTGCAGATAATTCAATTCAATGGTATTTATACAGCGTCAAATCACAACATTAATTGCCTCAAGGCTTTATGTCGTAAGGTAGACCCTAAAATAATACATACAGGGAAAAAACCCAGAACAACAGAACCAGGCTCAGGGAGGGGCGGCCATCTGTCACGACCAATTGGGGTGAAATGCGATAACAGCACCTTGCAAGTGGCTCTCCTGTCTACTGCATGTTATACCGAGGCAGCATCCATTGCAGCAGTGAAATAACACTGGAACAAACTGTAGACTGACCCGATTCTATCAACAATTTGTAGTAAGAACTTCATGTGTAAAATGGCAAAGGACACAGCTCATGGTGTGCAACCTTTTTTTAATATGCTCACACATTTCACACAAAACATGCTGTATTTGTAGAGCCAGATGTGGAAATGAAGTCAGTCATTGCTGTGCAGCCAGTTTGTAGTTAAACACACTGTAAACACACCACAGCACTGGAAAAAACAGGATGGGTTCGGCAAAAGACAAACACTGTATATCAACAGTCTTTCTGAACACTTTCTTTTCACTCACACGCAAAGAGACAGTGGAGGTCTGATGGAGTGATTAGTCTGCTGGCTTTAGACATGCCTACAGAGTTTGGTCTTCAACTTTCCCATCAGGATTTCTGCACAAAGAGTTGCCAACAAACCACAAATACTGGACTGTAATAATCTTTTCTCCAGGGAGCAGTTTGAGTTGCTAAAATTAACAAGTTCTCAAACAATCCCTATATTCTACACTTCATTTTCTCTTAATTCGTTTGAATTAGCACCAATGTTTGATTACATTAAACAGGCTAACCAAGAACTGGCACGCAGTCATGTTATTTTTCCCCCTTCTGATTAGGCTGGATATGGCCACAGTAGGTCCTGTGTTGTGTCTTTAATCTAGGTTCTCTAGAGAGAAGAGAAATTTCTCCGTTCGAATTACAACCATATCAAAAGTACATATTTATAATTAAAAAATTAAAATCACTTGCTGTCAAATGTGAGATGTAGGGCGTGATTTGCAGTGAATGCAGTGGTGTTTACAGCAGTAAAACAAAGACACTGTATTTTCACCAGCTTGCTCAGATCTTTGTTTTGGCATATTTTGTGCCTGGAAATGGTTAATAGCACTTGACAAGAGAGAGGCCCTGTCTGCCCAGAGCCTAATAATCATTGATTCAGATTACAGTGCATATGTGTTTCCTACCCTTGTGTTTGTTATTAAAATGATGAAGGCCTGTTCTGTTACATGTGTAATATACCATCACATGAGGCCCTCCAACTCTCAGTTCATATCCTCAGGAAATTAGGAAAGTTGAACCATTGAGTGTTACAATGAAGAATGACTTCTTCATGTGGTGTCAAGTTCAGAGTGACACAGAGGTTGACATGGACCAATTAACTAGTCACTTAACAGTAACAGCATGCTTCTTGGTCAACTGTTTTTTTCTGCTGAAGTTTTGTACATATTTAGACAATTTAAGGTCTATAAGTTCTCTGTTATGACTCTATATACATTTGCATACTCTGCTTCCCCTCTGTATAGCTTCCATGTGTACCACTAGGTCTTAATGAAGAGACACAAGCATGCATTGTTTGAGAGAAGCCGCTGGCACAGACTGACCTTAATTATAGGAAACTCAGACTTTTAACTGTTAACCATCCAAATATGCTCTTCGGCTCATTTTAACAAATGTCAGAAATGCGCTACTGTGGGTTTTTGCCAGAGCTGTAAGATCTTAGATCCTTCACTGAAGTTGCAGTACCACAATGCAAAAGCTCTGCTTTCAAATGCTTTACTGATGTTAAGGTGAAGAAACGTCATCAGGAATATTAAAAAATTAAAAATATAAAAACCTCTGCAGGTTTACGATGAAAAGATCACCATAGCTAGTGTGTCTTCGAAGTGAAGCCTTTAAGCTTAGATTCTGATGGCAAACCAAGATTTCCGAATGTATTGTAGTATGTGGTGAAGCCACCTTGGCTGGATTTTGTGAATGTAGTACAAACTCTTCTGATGAGTCTATGGTCTCGATCACATTGATTTTTAAAGCTAAGTAAGCAAGATATGCTTTAAAACTGGCTACCTTGATTCTAACTATAACTGCATGTCTGTCAGTATCACAGTCAAATCTGACCCTTGGTCTTGAGTTTTAAAAGTTTAAGGCAGCAAAAATGTCTAGCTTGAGGCATTATAACAGAACTTAACATAACAACATATGATGTTGTGGTGGATACATCCATCTTTTTTTCTGCTGTCTGTGATTCCCTCGCTCAAGAGCACACTTAACTACGACGAAACCACCAGAATGTCACCTGTTGTTTGGGATCACTGACTGATCTTTAGCCTGTGTGAGT
The DNA here is from genome assembly GCF_057382275.1 of Copadichromis virginalis. Classification (NCBI taxonomy): domain Eukaryota; kingdom Metazoa; phylum Chordata; class Actinopteri; order Cichliformes; family Cichlidae; genus Copadichromis; species Copadichromis virginalis. The sequence continues at coordinate 62,729,588 of NC_140624.1, forward strand.
GGGGCTTTAGCAATCAGTTTCACATCAACTGCCAGCAACCTGCCTAGGAACATGTGTTTTTCCTCTCAACTGCTGGTTGCTAGTTCATAACTGACCCGTCTCTAGACCTGTGTTTCTGAGGCCTTCATTATACATGACTTTATGCTACAATACCATGAGGATCTAGTTTAATTATAATAAGCAAAACTTTTTTCTACCAGGCTGCAAACAATTTTAAATTTGCTCTAAAGTTAGTCATTTTAACATAGAGGCTGTATGGTGATTTATTTGATTTTTCCCAAGAGGCTGTGGCCTGGTACTGACATTGCACTTTAAGTAAGGAATAAAATCATAACACTTGTTGCTTGTTTTTCTTTTCTTTTTTTCTTTTTTTTTTTTGCCTTGATGTGTTATATGGCTGCTTATCATCTGCCTCTAGTGAATCGTCTCCTGGACCTCCTGAACCAGCCTGTGACCAGTAAAGGTATCCAGGGCAGCGGGGAGATCACTTCCCTTGAGGTGCCTCCGATTGATATGGCACAAATAGTCAGCTTTGTCAATGGAAAACATGAGGTACTTTCTATACACTGATATGTCTACTAAATAATTCTAGTTTAATCCTCCAATATATGTCTGTGTTTGTGTGTTCTCCCTTTTTTTTCTATCACTGCTAGTAAACACAGCTGTGTCTTCAGCAAACTAATTCATTCAAATCATTCAACCAGACGCCCTCTCCGTGAATGTGTAAAATAGTCTAATCTGGTCTGAGTCAAGCTACTGGCTCTTTGTCATTCTTTCTCATTTGTTAAAAATAGCCAATTTGTTTCAATCCATCCAGGTAACACCTGAACCACAGCAGCCAGAGGAGGCCAGAGGAGATCAGTTTGAGACGGCCACTCCTGGAAATGTGAATGAGACAGAAGTAGAGGAGGAAGAAGACATCAGCATGACTCCCTTTACCTTCGAAACTGGAACCGGGGAGATATTTCCAGAGGAAACCACGGACAAGATCATTTATCTTCAAGCTGTATACCCAGATGATGTTGGAGTCTCAGGCCTGGATGCAGACACAGTTTCTTATGTTTTTACAGATGCCATGAGAATCAACACTCAAGAACCACATGAAACAGCAGTCTCAACCACATACACTCCCCCTGTCTCTACAATATCAACTCCAGTCCTGCTTGGTGTTTCCAAGGATGTTGCTCATGTTGCCTTAACTGATGAGGACATGGAAGGCTCTGCAAGCAACTCCACAGACGATGAGGTTGGCAGTATGCAGGAGGGCTCTACAGATGGTGCTATACCCACCCTGGCTACCGGACACCAGTTGGATGCGAGGACTGATGAGACAGAAATCGGAGGAACAGAGGTTGCGACTTTTATCCCAGACACAAAGTCACAGGAAACCACTGAGCAGGCCCAGACTGGGGACTTTGAAGGGTCTTCCTCTGGAGAAGATGAGGCTTCAGGTCAAGATGTATACCCGTCAGACACACGCAGTCTTAGCACCATGCTTAGCACTATGATTTCAAATGACCTTTATACCCAACAGCCTTCACCTGCAGTACCTACAGAAATCGCAGATGTGCTTGGAGTTTCATCAGGTGATGTTGCAGTTACAGACCCAGACTCTGGTGCAGACCAGCTGTCTGATGAGGAGGGAGCTTCTGGGGAACTTTTCAGAGAAGTCGCTATTACTGTTTCACCAGCCATGGCAGCTGTGACCTTCACCAATGTAAAGAGCACAACTGCAGAAATGAGCAAACTTAAACCCTTTACCCATCCCTCCTTTGAAAATAAGAGCCATCCAGCTGTCGCTACTGAGTCTCCGTCTGCCTCCTCTGACATCCACGCTCAGTTTTACAGAGAACATGCTGACCTGTCCACCATGGAGAACATAGACCAGACCACACTCTCCACTACTTCACCCTTTTATACTTCTGAGCAAAAAAGCTATTCTGTCCCCCAGCGGGCTCTAATCCCTGACCCGGCTGCCACTGCTGTAGCAGAGGAGAAATTTGTAGACGATGATAAAGACATCACCCCCTTTTTTGTGGAGTCCCAACCTCAGATGCCTGAACAGACAGTGGCCACAGTTCAACCTGAGACCAGCTCGGACACAACTTATTCAGTCATGACCAGCACTATAAACATTACAGGTACATGAACTCTGTTGTTGTTGGTTTGGTTCATAGCTGCTTCAGTTGTTTTAAACAGCACAGCAGCTTGGTTTCATTCCCCTGCTTAACATTTTTGCCAGTTTTGGCAGCAGCTATAATGTTTGAGCTGAGCCCTCTCTCAGCCTTCTGCCGTAGTTAAAAGGGATAGAACATGCTTTTTCAATGGTAATACCCACTTGTGCTATCAAAAGTCTGTAATACACTTTTAAAGTTCCCAAATACAAGGTTTTCCCTTTGCACATCAAGTATTAAATAGACAGCTTAATAGCTGCTCACAAAAAATTATTACATAGTTTCCACCTTCATAACAACTCACCCATTGTTAACACACCCTCATGGATTTGTAAAACTTTAGGGGCATGATGATTTCAGTCAGATGTGAGGTAGCTAGCAGGTGTCTGGTAGGCCTGACCTAGCAGTTTTAATGAAATTATACGACAAATAATGTACTGTCAGATCCGTGAGCTGACCTTACTGTCCTTAGCTGACATGTTAGTCCACCTGCTTGTTCAAATGCGGTTACTTCATGGCTTCACAAAACGAACATTTTGGCATTGTGTGATGTTTTTCAAACCAGAAGTGACCAAATCCAGCTTAAAAATGCAGAGTCTTGAACCCAAGACATTCAATTTAGTTTTATTTATCCATTTATTCTCTTGTGCTTACCTTTTTCAGGGTGGCTGCAGCTTATCCCAGCTCTCTTAGGGCAAAAGGCAGGGTACACACTGGACAGGTCGCCAGTCTGTCGCAGGGCTAAGCAGCATTTAGCATTTAGCTTCCAGGTTTGCCTATGTGATTTGTAGCAACAGTGTATTTAAGTTGTCCCTTGTTGGCCTCGCTTTTCTAGAAGATGGAGAGGTTCTACAAATATATGCATTAAAAATTCACAGCAGGATAAAAGCCTGTCCTGTTTGCAATTGAAGGTTCCTTGTAAACATTTGTGCAGATGTTGAATTTTCTGATATATTTTAATATGAGCAGGTCAGCCCACCAACAAACCGAGTGTCTATTACCACAAACGTGGACAGCCCTGCTGTGCCAATAAGGAGTTGCAAAGCCTTTCTGAACTGCAGTACGTTTCACCGCTCTTAATGATGTTGATGATTTTAATCGTTTTCCATTCTCATTGTCTCCTTGGCAGATCTCCTGCCATGCTCAACCAATGTGTGTCAGAACGGAGGCTCGTGCTACAAGAAAGGACCACAAAATGTCTGCATCTGTGCACCTGGATACACCGGGTGGCACTGTGAAACAGGTACAGAGAGCCTCAGAGCCAGGTGTGCTCTTTTAACAAGCCATCCTGACCCTTCCTGACAGGTGGATGTATAATAATGCTGGTCTGTGTTGCATGTCTGAAGATATTGATGAGTGCCAGTCTAACCCGTGTCTGAATGGAGCCACTTGCCTGGATGGGATCAACTCCTTCACCTGTCTCTGCCTCCCGAGCTACAAAGGAGAGTTCTGTGAACAAGGTCAGGAAACAGAATTAATAAGCAACTGTGTCAAAATCATTCATCTATGGAAGTCAGTTCTCAGATATATTCTTTTCAAGTAAGTCTGAACTTACTGCAGAGTTTGGGTCTTTGGGCCATCATTCAGCTTTGGGCGTTGGCTCTTCAACAGATGAGTTCCAGCCGTAGGACTAATATTTCTGCCGTTACTCAGCAGATAATCAAAACTCAGGCACACAAGAGGACTCCGAGGATTAATATTTTCCAAACAAGGAAACAGTTCTCAGCAGCAACAGTTTTTTTTCTGCTGCTCTGAGCAAAATGTTTGGTTTCAGAATGAGGCCCCATAGTTTTTCTTTTGTATCATGTAGTCATGATAAGAAGCCATTTAACTAAATTCCGCTTTTATTTGCTTGCTTAAATTATTTTACTCAGTCTATTAATGGTTTGGAGTCATACATTATACACTACTTAATGTATTCATATGCAGTCATTGTAGAATAAAAGTACAACAACTGGATCTGTCAATTCTGAGGTTTCACAGTATATATCAGGATATTTAAAAAGTTATTTGGTCCTTAGCAAGTCTTGAAATGAGTTAAATACAACCACAGATGAACAAGAACAAATTACATATTATGTGCTATTATTTATTTAACAAAAATGTAGCGGAGGTGTAGTGTGGTGTGCCACTCCACTCGCTAGTTCAGTGACACTGGGACCTGGAGAAGGGTGTGTGCCAAGCAGAAGATGCTCCACTCAGTGACTGCAAGGTGCTCAAATCATCATCGCTCCACCACTGTGCTGACAGTTGGTCTGAGGTGTTTAGGCTGTTTGGTTTACTCCAAACATGCTGCTCTTATTATGGTCAAACATCTCCATTTTGGTTTTGTTGTTCAAATTTAGCTCTGCAAAGCTAAGCCATGCCAACATCTTCTTTTTGGAGAGAAGCGGCTTTCTTCCAAACATCCTTTGCGCTTAATATTGTGGTACCTACACTCCTGAGGAAATTTGCATTTTGTTCTGCTTATCCAAGTCAGCATTGTTGGGGTCTTGTGGAAAAAATAGAGACATTGGTGCTATAAGAATTCCCAGTTTGCAGGGCGTATCTATTTGAATGATGAATACAGTGTGTAAAGCTAAATGTAGACACTCAGACATAAATTATGGACTGTTTACTGCTTATTTTTCCCTCCTAGTATATGCAAGAGTTCAAAAATCAGGGACACAGCTGTCCTCTTGCAGCTTTTTGCCAATGGAAAGAATGAGGGAAGAAAGATAATTGCCCTCTATTTTTCCAGAAAGCTTTTGCAGCTGCGTGTGGAATTGAATCAATACTGACAATACTGCTTCAGTTTTTTCAGGCTGGGCTTAATATCCTGGGTGATGCTGAGTGATGCTATGTTTCATACTCAACTGACCACTCTGCTAATTTCAAACTGGCAGACAGAGAGCTGTGGCTTATAGTGCTGCATTCATTAGAGACCTCACCTTTCATTCCAGGTAGCTGCACAGAGGCAGGATTAAAATGAGGTCAGTTGATGATGGCTACTACCTTAAAAGACTCGACAGATACTGTCCATCATGACTTTACTGGCATGTATAATTCTGGTGCCACTGATACAAAACAGCCATTGTTTGTATGGTCAGACAAAGCAAAGGGCTGATTATGTGACTTGTATATGAAGTTGAATGTGTGTTATACATGAGCTCTTTGTGTGTGTCTCTGTGTGCTTGACCTGCAGACAACTGGATGTTTGTGAGACTTAATGAAGTCCAACTGTGTGTTGCTGAGCTCATTCAGTGAGGGGCTTTCACTCCCCAGCTGGACCTCAGCTCTCTCTGTGCCTCTCTTTCTCTCTCACCGTCTCTGGCCAGAGCACAGAAATAAAATTCAGAGCTGTTGTGTTGCTGTTAGCTTCACCGTTACAACAGCATGTTTCCAAAACAACATGTAACTTCATCAACAAATGAAAATCTGATTCCAGATTATGAAGTGTACTAGAAGGCAGTGATAGGCAACCAGGGAAATGTAGTATAGCTACTTTTAGACAGAAGTTCGATTAGCTACACATTAACACCTAAGGAGTGGGTAAAATGTGGTTACGAAGCAGCAAAGTCTAAACATTTTCTTGAATATGCCACATGAAGTTTGAAAAAAGGCACTTATTCATAGTAAGAGATATTGTGTCTTACAGTCTGTTTAGTAGAAACCGCATACTAATGCTGGTTGAAGCTTCCCTTTGCTCTCAGACAGCTTCAGCTCTTTATTGTCATGATCCTAGTTTTGGTTGTTATAGTTTTGATTGCTAGGTTTTCATTTGTTATCTAGCCTTACATTTTCCCTCCTCCTGTCATATTGTGTCTAGTTTCCGGTAGTCGTATCCCTCTTTGAAATCAGTCCTGTCTCAATGCTCAATTTGTCTGTTTCTCGGTTATGCCTCCGTGTGTAGTCCATGTCTGTTATGTATTTTAAGTTCTATCCCTTGTTCGGTGTCTCCATAGTCTCGCCTCCGTCTCCATGTTTATTCGCTTCTTTCCCAGTGGTGCCTCTGTCTCTTGCTCCCTCTGTTCCTTGTATTTAGTCAGTCTGCATCTCAGTGTGTTTCTCATACTTCCTGTTTTACTTTGATAGTCTTCTGTCCTGTTTGCAGCATGTTCTGTTTTCGTTCCCCGTCTCGTTAGTTAGACCATGTTCAGCTCGATCCCCACCTGTGGTCTGTTCCCTTGTTTGCCTCTGCTCATTGTCATGATCTCTCTCAGTTTTGTGTGTTCTGCCACTATGTTTGTTTAGTTTATACGGTTTTTATTTTCATCGTCAAATTAGTGCTGCTGTCCTGCTGTATCAGAACCTGTGTAGTATCAGGTCCATAGACCATACTGTATAAACACTGATTTGCACCTGTGGTCTTTCTAATGGTGATGTCTGCAAGAGCAAAAAGGTTGGTTCTGTCACGATCCTGGGTCTCTGACCCAGCGTTTTCAGTTTACGTTTTGAGTTCTTAAGTTATTCCTTTATTATGTTGAGTAATTGGATTATCTTTTGGTTGCCTTTAGTTTATTTATGTTTCACTTAGGTCTTCGGTGTTAGTCTGTCATGTTTCTTGTCTTCTTGTCCTTGTTGTGAAGTTGTATTGTCATGTCTGCTTTCCGTTCAGTTTCCTGTTTTATTTTGAAGGTCTATGTCCTATGTCAGTGTAGTCAGTTTTGCTTCTTTTGTCTCGTTATGTCAGATTAGTGGCAGCTGTTTCCTCCTGTGCTTCCACTTCCCGCTCGCCTTTTGTTAATATTCAAGTTTTGGTCCAAGTTCGTTGGTGTCTATATTTTGGGTCCTCTTCGCAAATTCATACAGTGTGGTGCCGCATACTGTGACAGGTTCTATAGAAGTCTTTTCCTCCTTTGAGTTGTGATCTTGGTAAACACTTTATTGATTAGTTTAAGATCTCAGTCACAGCTTTTAAGTGTTATTGAATACACTAGGATCCATCACAAGGAGAGGTGACTTGGATTAGTTTGCTTTTGACTGACACTACCACGTGATAAGCTGTGATAAGGCATGCAGTGTCAAACCTGGTTTTATAACACCAAAAGAACGTGCTCAGCTCAAGGCTTTACAATGCGACCTCACCAACCAAAGCTGAAGTCACTATCTAACATTTTATTTCCAGTCAGTGATCTAGTTGCTCAGAAGGCCACTGAAAGCCACTAAATTAATTTTCTTCATTAAATTGATTTGCCAAACAATTTCTTTCTGCATTATCCTGATGAAAGTAGCTGTTAAAAGATGCCAAAAGGGATTCAGGTGATCTGTCACAATAATCAGTCAGAACGTGGTATTTAATTCAGAAATGAGAGGTGTACTATGAAACAGGTGTACATAGTCTTTGTTAGCTGGCCTAATAAAACCAAGAACCCTAGTCAGAGATACTGGCTATCACAACAGTGGTTCACAGTTTTTTGGGTTAACCCATGGTGTTAATTTCTATTGTAACATCTGTATATTAAAGCTAAGTCCTTGGAGTTTAGTCCTACGAAATGCACAACGTTTGGTGAATTGAAGATTCTAGACTGGCTGTAGGTGTGTAGGATAAGTCTCTTACCTGTTAATCTAATAGAAGGGCATCCCTCGGATACAGGCAGGTTGACATTCAGATTGCAAGCACGGCATCTGCCACCAGATTAAATGTAGCTTTATCAAACATGGCTATGGTTTTAAGTCTTCAGGAGTGCAGTTTCAGTGAACCTGTTCATAGTTAATGACAGTAGAAGCAAACATTCTGAGAGCCTATTTGATGTAGTTGTTAACCGAAGCTCCTGGCATGTCCTAAATTTGATATTTCAGTATGTGGATTTTGTTTTATTGCCTTAAAGATAAGTAGGGACTTGTCATTAGTTATGATATAGCCACATACATACCACATTTTTAATTCTGCACCAACACAAGAAGTCAAGATAAAGTGTATATCATATGAAATATTTTTTCCACCTCGTTTGATGGTTCTTTCACACTTTGTTTTTCTCTTTCTGCAGACATTGAGATGTGTGGTTTTGGTTGGAAGAAGTTTCAATCTCACTGCTACAAGCACTTTACACACCGTCGGACCTGGGACGCTGCAGAGAGGGAATGTCGGATACACGGAGCCCACCTGACCAGCATCCTGTCGCATGAGGAGCAAATTTTTGTCAATAGTAAGTTTGTGTTGTTTCGATGAGGTGTCTAAAATGTTCCTTATACTATCAGTCGACAGTATAAGGAATTATGGGTCTAGAGAGTCTGTGAAAAAGTCCTTCGGGGTACAAATACTAAAAATGCATATCATAAATGAAACAGTTTTTGGCCGTGCTAGCAGCACAACTTTGTTGTTTGTGGTCAACCACTCGTACAGACTACTTTTGGTTGGATGGTCTAAAACTAAATCTGATCATATTTTTGAAAATACAGTAGAAATGGCTACCTAAAACATTAGTTACATTTTGAGTAGCTGCTTTGTTATTTGATTGCATTGATTTCAACATGTCTTTGGGTTTCATTCACAACGAATGTATGTAAAAAAACAAACAAGCAAACAATGAAACTTTGATGATAAATAATAATTTTACCAAATTTGAAAACGCAAGCAAATGCTACACGATTTGCAGTCACTGCTCTACTACAGAAATCAGTCTGAGAATAGTGATGGAGCTGCAAGTAAACTCTGGTGAAGCTACTGACACTGAGCTCAACGGTGCTTCACCATAATTCTTTGTTGTCTGTTTACACTCCTCTCCAAAATGCTTTGTTTGGTATTGATCAGGTTCTGCTTCGGTAAAATGATCTCGGACTCACTGCATCGTGCTTTTTCCCTGCAGATCTAGGAAGTGACTACCAGTGGATTGGCCTGAATGATAAGATGTTTGAGAGAGACTTCAGATGGACTGATGGCAGACCAATGGTAAGATAAGCACTATTGATAAGATAAGTGGCTATGGATATAGTTAGATTTACAGACATCAATGATTATTGATCGTGGGGCGATCGTGACTCAAGAGTTGGGAGTTCGCCTTGTAATCGGAAGGTTGCCGGTTCGAGCCCCGGCTCGGACAGTCTCGGTCGTTGTGTCCTTGGGCAAGACACTTCACCCGTTGCCTACTGGTGGTGGTCAGAGGGCCCGGTGGCGCCAGTGTCTGGCAGCCTCGCCTCTGTCAGTGTGCCCCAGGGTGGCTGTGGCTACAATGTAGCTTGCCATCACCAGTGTGTGAATGTGTGGATGACTGTGTGTGTAAAGCACTTTGGGGTCCTTAGGGACTAGTAAAGCGCTATACAGGCCATTTACCATATTGTTCCCCAGTGTAACCATTTGCAATTTGATTTAAAATCAGCCTTCAATGATACATGATGGCTCTCATATAGCAGTAGCAGAGGTGTTTTATTAAGGTACTGTTAATAGCCAGAGTATAATAGTTTCACATTTAACTGAAAGAAAGAAAAACACATGGCAGCTTTCCAAGTCTTTAATAAATGTAGAGCAAACACGTTACAAGAAATGTCTCGGCTCTTAGGGAGCTGTCTACTATCTACATTAGTCAGGCTTATTTCAGTACAGTTTCAAGATGAACCATTTTACATGAACGAATCCAAAATAGATCAGAACCAGATGAAGTGGGGAATGACTGGAACCGAACTGGACTTGGGCCAGATTGGGCCTCAAGATTCATTCCATGATCTTTATTCATTTTTGATATTCTTATTCATTCTACTGTGCAAGTAGAACCAGACATGGTTTGCTAATCTGTTATGGAGCCTACAGGTTCAGGTAGATTTCTTTGATTTTCAGTGGAAAATATGTTGGGGTTCAGATGTTCTCAGACACTGTACCTTTCAGAATGTTGTTTGACTTCAAAAAACACGAGTCCAATGACAGAATCATGCCTGTTTTTAATGCTGTGCCACCTGAGGGCCCAGATTGATTTTCAGCCTTGTCCCGTGAAGGCAGAGATGATGATATTATGAACTGTAGCTGATGAAATATTGAGGCCTACTTTTTTTCTTCATTGAAGAAAATTATTCAGAAAATGTTCCACAATTAGTAGACAGTTTTTTTGTGTGTGTGTGTGTGTGGGTTTTTTTTTTTTTGCAGATTGGGGAACCTCTGCCCATCTTTACTTCTGCATCTCTAAGTTGCTGATTTTATCCTCAGTCAAGTTTACGACCTGTTGCTATATTTAACTTGCTGCTGTACCACTCTGAGCATGCCTGATCTCTGGTTAGTACAGTACAATCTGGGAATACCAGGTGCAGTAAGATTTCAATCTTAAATATCATCAGCCTCTCTCTTTTAATGGGTTATGTCCCACAGGCGTTCAAGCTGGCAGTAATTAAACCACTACTTAAAAAGCTACTTAAAAAGCTGGGTTAAGATCACTTGAGTTAATCTCTAGGAATAGAGATTATATCTTAAAGATATAATGATGTGGATGATTAATTTCCTTCTTCTAAATTCAGATAAAACTGATGTTATTTTACTCGGCCATAAATATCTTAGAAATATGATATCTTACACTTACACTAGATGCCATTACCTTGGCCTCCACTGTGAGAATTCTTGGAGTCATTTTTGACCAGCATATGTACTTCAATGCGCATATTAAGCAACTTTGCAGGACTGCTTTCTTCCATTTGCGCAGTATCTCTAAAATTTGAAACATCCTGTTTCAAAGTGATGCTGAAAATCTAGTTCATGCATTTATTACTTCTATGCTGGACTACTGTAATTCGTTATTATCAGGAGGCCCTAAAAACTCCCTGAAAAGCCTTCAGCGCGGCAACAAGGCTACTGACAGGGACTAGAAAGTGACAGCATATTTCTCCTATATTTGCTTCCCTTCATTGGCTCCCTTGTAGATCCAGAATCAAATTTAAAATCCTGCTCCTCATATACAAGGTCTTGTATAATCAGGCTCCATCTTATCTTAAAGACCGTTATAGTACCATATCACCCCATTAGAGCACTTTGCTCTCAGGCAGCTGTCTTGTGGATATTTAAAGTAGAATAGGAGACAGAGTGTTGAGCTTTCAGGCCCCTCTTCTGTGGAACCAGCATCTAGTTTGGATTCGGGAGACAGACACTTTTAACATTAGGCTTAAAACTTTCCTTTTTGACAAAGCATATAGTGAAGTTTGGCTCAGTTGACCCTGAACCCGCCAAAGTTATCCCACAGCTAAGAGAAGATTCAGGCTACTATGGGGCTTCTCATCATGCACTGAGCGTTTCTTCTTCACTGATCTTTTATCACTCACTATGTGTTTATAAACCATTTTGCATTAGTTATTATTACTACTCTGGCCACCCTTCCCTGAAGCTGGTCCTGGTGGAGGATTTTTCCTATTAAAAGAGAGTTTTTCCTTCCCACTGTTGCTAAAGCACTTGCTCATAAAGGGGCATCTGATTGTTGGGGTTTCTCTATATTATTGTAGTCTTTACCTTTTAATATAAAGCACCTTTGGTGATATATAAATAAAATTGAATTGAATTTAAATTGGCAATAAACCTTATTCGGGGCAAAATGTTCATGTGATGTAGCAGTTGTAGGCAGTGATGACACAATCTCAAACACATGGTTCATCTGCTGGAAACTCAGAGCAAGAAAATTGAAATCTGATCCTGAAGAGGGAGGACTGTGTCATGTGTTATCATTCTTAATACAGACACACCCTGAATGGGGTCAAATCGGAGCCATACACCATGTTAAGTGCGTGCAGTAGATATACAGTATAAAATGAACAAAAATGAACTTTTTGTGTATTTCGTCTGGTATATAAGGCCACACAACCTTGGGTTTGTTTAGGCCTGTTGTTTTTTGTCTCTGCAGCACCACTGTCTGTATATTTTATGAATTACATCCAGTCACATGTGATGAGTATTGACTGCCTTCTGAAGAGGATAGGTGGGGACTTCATAGTCTATATTCACAAAAGAGATATTGTCCATAAGTTGTCCATAAGTAGATACAGCTATCAGTAGCTACGATCGTAAAGAGGACATTAATGAGAAAAATACTGGCAACAGCCAGTGCTGCCCCTTAACCATCCAGCAGTTTCAAAATCCTACATTACCTAATTTTTGAGTTATCGCATTGACAAGTTTTTCAGAAAACCTGACTTCGAATTTGAGTTTGAGGCCACTAAGATTCTAACTTGTAGATTTTTAGCAGATACAACTCATTTTCAAGTTCTCTTATTTACAAACCTTGGTGTCCACACAGTGTCAGGCTGACAGGTTAAAAATCCCCCCAAATGATCTTGTTTTTTTAAGTGTGATTTGACCCTATATAAATAAACCTGAATTGAATTTGTTTTTTTCTGTGCATTTTCCGAGAACAGGAAAGGTGCTTAAATCACAACTAAGATCACAAGTACCTAAAATATTTGGCCAGTAATGTATGTTTTTGCTAAATTTGCAGTTCAAGGTTCAAGATTACTTTATTTCTATCCCTAGGTAAATTTGCTTTACATAAAAAAATGATAGCATTTGGCATCCACTCACAAAGCACACACACACCCATTAAACCTGACAAACACATATTTGATAATTAGATGCGTGATAAAAAACAATATAAATAAGATGAAGATGAATCAAATAAAACAGTAGCACCAGTAGGGACAAAGCTGTTTTTATATTGCTAACTTGGGACTAGAAACCTCCGTCCAGAGGAAAGAAGCTGAAATTCACCCCATAGAGGATGGGGGGCCATTATTAACAATTGATAAAGCCATCCTTTGTATCTGTTGAAAGTACAGGGAGGCTAGACAGGGCTGTGACTCACCTGTCAGGACCATCTCACTATCTGATTCAATGAGTTTTTTCTCTGTGACAGAGGTCTGACTGAACCATGCCACCAAACAAAAAAAGTGCCTGTAGCTTATGCCCTACTTCTGTGATAATGTTGAGGTGGAGGGGGAGAGGTGAGCCCTCGGGTGAACATAGACTATAGTACTGAAAAGTTGTGGAAACTCATGAGGGGGGCAAAAAGGGCACAGTGGCAACCGATAAAAGTTCAACGTCTGGTGTGCAAATAAACTCTCTAACAGTCACAGCGCTATAGTAACGTTTATTCACATACAAGCATACTCCCCCCTCCTTGGGATTTCCCCTTTACCCCCACATCCTGATCCCGATGAAATGGAGCTCCAAATCCATCCATCCATCCATCCATCCATCCTCATCCGCTTTATCCGAGGCCAGGTCGCGGGGGAAGCAGCCTAAGCAAAGAGGCCCAGACCTCCCTCTCCCCAGCCACCTCCTCCTCCAGCTTATCCGGGGGAACACCAAGGCGTTCCCAGGCCAGCCGAGAGATATTATCTCTCCAGCGTGTCCTGGGTCTGCCCCGGGGCCTCCTCCCGGTGGGACATGCCTGGAACACCTCACCCAGGAGGAGCCCAGGGGGCATCCTTGTCAGATGCCCGAACCACCTCAGCTGGCTCCTTTCGATGTGGAGCAGCAGCGGCTCTACTCTGAGGGTGAGGGACCAGACAAAGAGCGATTCAGAAGACCCTTATGAAAAGAACATCGAGGGAACAGTTTACCCTGCCCGGGATAGGGTTACCGGGGCCCCGCCCTGGAGCCAGGCCCGGGGCGGGTGCCTGAGGGCGAGCGTCTGGTGGCCGGGCCTTAGTCCATGGGGCCCGGCCGGGCACAGCCCGAAGAGGAGACATGGGCCCATCCTCCCGCAGGCCCACCACCCGCAGGAGGCGCCATAGGGGTCGGGTGCATTGTGTGCCGGGTGGCGGCCAGGAGCGGAGGCCCTGGCGGACTGACCCCCGGCTGCCAAGACTGGCAATTTGGAGCTTTCTGAGCTCTCTCAGAGAGCTCCAAATCCGTCAATTGAAAAATCGACGTCCTGGTCCTGCTCTGTCAGCCATGTCTCAGAAAAAGTCATCACACAGCTGTGCCTGTGTGAAGTCTTTCTGGAACCTAACGTTCCGCTGGAGTTCATGCAGCTTGCTGCTCACAGACTGAACATTTCCCAGGATAACAGAGGGCAGGGGAGTTCGACTGACCTGTTGTCTCCTCAGACACAATTTAACACCTCCATGTCTCCCTCTTTTTGTCTTCCTCTTATCACTTGTTCTGTCTTTTGGTATAAAACCCAACATACATGGGGTGAGGTCCTTACCACCATACAAGAAGTTAAGTTGTAGCAGCTCCTCACGGGAGTAAACAATCCTCAGCGGGCTTACAGCCTCACACGCATCATGGGAAACAGGCCAGCACAGCTGGGGCCTTATTTAGAAAAGGAAAAAAAACAAACACAAAAAAACAGAAAAACAAACTTAGGATGCTAAGCGCTTGTTCATTGCTGGTCGCTAAGTGCACATGCCATCTTAAATGTAACAGCATTACTTTGTAAACTAATTTAATTAGTCAGTCTGTAACATAATGCCCTTTGTAATTTGTCTTCTGATAGCAATATGACCATTGGAGGCCAAACCAGCCGGACAGCTTCTTCCAGTCAGGAGAGGACTGTGTGGTGATGATCTGGCATGAGGGAGGACAGTGGAATGACGTGCCCTGCAACTATCACCTGACATTTACCTGCAAAAAGGGAACAGGTATGCACATGGAAAAACATACGTGTTCTCTTTGGAGACTAAAGGACAACTGGGAAGAATGCTTTCTTTAAGTAAAAAAGCTTAGAGAAGCTTTTTTATTTAACTTTAACTTTGAAGCTTAGCTTCAAAGTTATTGGCTAGGGATAGTAAACATAGAATGAGCTGCATTCATAAACTGTGCAGGTGTAATACACAGACACATATTAGCTAATTTGTGCAGACTAAGTCTGCAGACCAAGTAACAGTCTTTTCAATTTAGTTTAGTTTTATTGCCAGCAGTTGCCAAAGCTGTGTTCTGTACCAGACTCTTCAACATGGATTAGGTTTAGAGGCCAGCCTCAAGTGGCCACGAGAGGAACTGTACTTTTGCGTTAGCTTTGTTTTGTTCAGTGCAGTACTTACATGGGGTGTGGATGAAAAAGTAAGTGTTGTCTGTTGCTTCTAATTTTGTCTCGGTGATCATTCTAACCTTAAACAACAGAATCACAGTACAGTCTTTATCTTTTACTTATCTTTATCTTTCACTTACAGTGCTGTGCATTGTATTAAAAAATGCACATTTTTTTGCATATTTGACACATGTTTCAGATCATCAATCAAATTTTGGTTTTTGACAAAGAGTAAAAACAAAATACAAAGATGGTGGTGTGTGGTCTAACGGGTGCCAGTTGCCATTTAACACATCTATAGTCACATGGAGGTTGAGAACATCATATTACAGTGTCAGGGTATAGTTATTAGAGAGTTCCACGGGAGTCATATGTTGTACAGCATGCCAGATATAGCCAGACTGCCAGAATCTTCCTGGTTTGTTCTCAACCCTGGAAAGTAGCACAGGTGGCATAGGGAGCACAGCTGGGATACCAAGCAAGCATGCTAACCATTTAAATCCCCATTACTCAACATATGGAAGAGCCATCTTGCATATGAAGACCAACAAACTAGAGCTATTGCTGGAAACTACCTCCTCTATTTGGGACTGCTGCGTGTTAATAATCATGGAGACCTGGCTACATCATTAGAGACCATGTTTATTCACACCAGAAGCTAAAAATGACATGAAGTCCAGTTACCACTACTGAAGTCCAGTCACCATGTTTGACTGGTAGTCTGATGTTCTGTTTATGAAATGCTGTGTTAGTTTGATGCCAGATGTAATGGGACTCAAACGTCCAAAAAGTCCAACTTTTGCCTTGTCAGTCAGTCTAAAGTATAAAAGTCTTGGAGATCATCAAGATGTTTTTGGCCGATCTGAGATGAGCCTTTGTTGTGTTTTGGGCAGCTGTAGTTTTCTCCTTGGGACTCACAGAACTGCAGCAAATATGTAGAGCTTTGCTTATGTTTAGAGTTTCCTGCACTGTCCCAAGTGTCAATGGAAATGATTGGTACAGGTTTGTGAATAACATTATTAAACTCTGCATCTCCTGCCAACAGTATCATGCGGTCAGCCTCCTGTGGTGAAGGATGCCCGAGTTTTTGGGGCCACAAAATTGCGCTATGACATCAACACCCTGCTCCGTTATCAGTGTAAGCAGGGCTTCAT
This sequence comes from Copadichromis virginalis, assembly GCF_057382275.1. NCBI lineage: Eukaryota > Metazoa > Chordata > Actinopteri > Cichliformes > Cichlidae > Copadichromis > Copadichromis virginalis. The sequence goes on from NC_140624.1 coordinate 62,745,833, forward strand.
TCAGAGACACACCCCAACTATACGCTGCCAGGCCAACGGCCAGTGGGACTCGCCTAAAGTCACCTGCACAAGCCGTGAGTCTCCTCCTAATTGTACTTTAGCTAACTTTTTCATTAAAGGTCTGTAAAGTATTTTCAACTGTACTCACTTTTAGTTAATTTCTACATCTGTGCTCTCAGCTGCAACCTACCATAAGACATTTGTTCTTCAACGCCGCCACACCCAGAACAAGCATCAACACAGGCACTATCAACACCACACCAAGAGTCAGGAGGAACACAGACAAAACCAAGGGCAACAGCAGATTTCCAACATCCTGCAGAGCAACTGGATCGCCATTCAGAGTCATCGACAGCTGAGTAAGGAGAGGCAGCTGCAGGTCCGCACTCGCAGCCAGGATCAGATGAAACACTCAGTGGGTTTGTAGTTGTGGACATCAGATTTTTGGTGATGACTAATTGCAGCAGTCTGTCTAGAGGCACCGATAGAGAGTGATGTTCCACTGAACTGTCTATCAGTGTCTCTTGAGGGGACATTTTTACAATTACATTCCAGGATCAGACACCAAGGACAGTTTAGCTTCATTTCCAAACTTCATTTATTGACCACATCAGTCTCCCCACAAAACCATGGTGCTCAGATTATTGATATGCTTCCTTTTCACTGCTTCAAACACCAGCTAGTGCCATTGTTCAAATACTTGGATATGTTGTGTCTGATATAGATATACACAGCCATGTCTCCTAAGGAGGTCGCCCTAAAACCAGGTCTATCAGTCACAACACAGGAGCACTGCAGCCTTTAGCTCCTCAATGCGTTCTACACTTAATAGTCAAAGTGTTCAGTGTAACTTAAGCCATCAGCTTTTAACCTGCGCTCATAAGTCTAGTGCCTTCTGTCAGATTTTAATGCAGCTCAGTGGCAAATTTTTCATTAAAAGGAATTCAAGTCTTTATTCTTTGTTAAACAGCGTAGTCACGTCCAAGCTGGTTAAAGACACTCACACTTTGTTAACTTTTAAAAGGGATGGAAATGGAAAAATTAAATGGAAACATTTTAGCAGTTCTTGAGCAAAACTAACAAAAAATGACAACTTTGAACTTGTCACTGAATTATAAAGATGAGCAAGAATTCCTCACCTCAAATCACCTCAGATTGTTACCTTTGACCACATTTTCAATGTGTCTGCCTATCTGAACTCATTGTTTTTCATTGTTTGTCTATGATTTTGTACAAAATATTTTACCTGAGTTTTTTTCTTAATTGAGATTTGATGAACACAAATAGGAAATTGTGATGAATATGTCGTCTGTCTATGCTGTGGCTATTAATCATAGGATATATATTATAAATATTATCTGAAGCCATAAGAATTTAATTTATTGTATACTTCAAAACTATGAAAGGACTGTGATATTGAATAAAGGTCCATGGAACTGAAGTGATATCTTCTGCACTGTTTACAGACTCTTGTCATGATCTTTCTTATTGAGAAATCATGTTATCATTGACAGTATGTATACGCAATGCCGTCCTCTAGTTTTATTGAGATTGTTGATTTTCTTTATTGTGCTGTGACTCAAAATTGACTTCCTCTATTGTCAATGAAAACACTTCTGGTTATTTCTACGTTATTTTTACATTATTAGACACATACCTTCATGTTGCCTTTTCCTGTAGACGTGGAATCAGTTTGTTTATTGTTTTCAAGGAATAAGAGAATGTATAAGAAACAAATAAACATGACCACCTGCTCTATAAGATTTTTTTTATGCATCTCACGTTGTCTTCATGTCCTTCATACATTTTCCTTTAGTATGTTGCATAATAGTATGTAACAATATGAGAACAGCACCACCAAGGCTGGAGGCGGAGCAATATTGGAAAAGCACATGGGAGAAGGACGCAGCCCATAACGGTAATGCTCAATGGCTCGTGAATCTAAGAGCAGACCACAGCAAACTCCCTGAACAAGGTACAGTAACCATGACAGTGGCAAACATTCAAGAGAAGGTCTCCAGTAGTAAGAGCTAGACAGCACCAGCCCCCGACATGAGTCGCGCTTACTGGCTGAAGAAGCTGACGGCACTCCATGAGCATTGGGCAGCACAAATGAACCAGCTGTTAGTTGTTATTGGTTAACTGTCCGTTGCCATGCGTTTACATGCGTTGTTATGGGTTAACTGTCCGTTGCCATGGGTTATCTGTCCGTTGCCATGCGTTTACATGCGTTGTTATGGGTTAACTGTCCGTTGCCATGCGTTTACATGCGTTGTTATGGGTTAACTGTCCGTTGCCATGGGCTATATGACCGTTGCCATGGGTTAACTGTCCGTTGCCATGCGTTTACATGCGTTGTTATGGGTTAACTGTCCGTTGCCATGCGTTTACATGCGTTGTTATGGGTTAACTGTCCGTTGCCATGCGTTTACATGCGTTGTTATGGGTTAACTGTCCGTTGCCATGGGTTACCTGACCGTTGCCATGGGTTAACTGTCCGTTGCCATGCGTTAACTGTCCGTTGCCATGCGTTTACATGTGTTGTTATGGGTTAACTGTCCGTTGCCATGCGTTTACATGCGTTGTTATGGGTTAACTGTCCATTGCCATGGGTTAACTGTCTGTTGCCATGGTAACTGGTCCGTTGCCATGGTAACCGGTCCGTTGCCATGGTAACCGGTCCGTTGCCATGGGTTACCTGACCGTTGTTATGGGTTAACTGTCCATTGCCATGCGTTTACATGCGTTGTTATGGGTTAACTGTCCGTTGCCATGCGTTTACATGCGTTGTTATGGGTTAACTGTCCGTTGCCATGGGTTACCGGTCCGTTGCCATGGGTTACCGGTCCGTTGCCATGGTAACCAGTCCGTTGCCATGGGTTACCTGACCGTTGCCATGGGTTAACTGTCCGTTGCCATGCGTTAACTGTCCGTTGCCATGCGTTTACATGCGTTGTTATGGGTTAACTGTCCGTTGCCATGCGTTTACATGCGTTGTTATGGGTTAACTGTCCGTTGCCATGGGTTACCGGTCCGTTGCCATGGTAACCGGTCCGTTGCCATGGGTTACCGGTCCGTTGCCATGGTAACCGGTCCGTTGCCATGGTAACCAGTCCGTTGCCATGGGTTACCTGACCTTTGCCATGGGTTAACTGTCCGTTGCCATGCGTTAACTGTCCGTTGCCATGCGTTTACATGTGTTGTTATGGGTTAACTGTCCGTTGCCATGCGTTTACATGCGTTGTTATGGGTTAACTGTCCGTTGCCATGGGTTATGTGACCGTTGCCATGGGTTAACTGTCCGTTGCCATGGTAACCGGTCCGTTGCCATGGTAACCAGTCCGTTGCCATGGGTTACCTGACCGTTGCCATGGGTTAACTGTCCGATGCCATGCGTTAACTGTCCGTTGCCATGCGTTTACATGCGTTGTTATGGGTTAACTGTCCGTTGCCATGCGTTTACATGCGTTGTTATGGTTTAACTGTCCGTTGCCATGGGTTATGTGACCGTTGCCATGGGTTACCGGTCCGTTGCCATGGGTTACCGGTCCGTTGCCATGGTAACCAGTCCGTTGCCATGGTAACCAGTCCGTTGCCATGGGTTACCTGACCGTTGCCATGGGTTAACTGTCCGTTGCCATGCGTTAACTGTCCGTTGCCATGCGTTTACATGCGTTGTTATGGGTTAACTGTCCGTTGCCATGCGTTTACATGCGTTGTTATGGGTTAACTGTCCGTTGCCATGGGTTACCGGTCCGTTGCCATGGTAACCGGTCCGTTGCCATGGGTTACCGGTCCGTTGCCATGGTAACCGGTCCGTTGCCATGGTAACCAGTCCGTTGCCATGGGTTACCTGACCTTTGCCATGGGTTAACTGTCCGTTGCCATGCGTTAACTGTCCGTTGCCATGCGTTTACATGTGTTGTTATGGGTTAACTGTCCGTTGCCATGCGTTTACATGCGTTGTTATGGGTTAACTGTCCGTTGCCATGGGTTATGTGACCGTTGCCATGGGTTAACTGTCCGTTGCCATGGTAACCGGTCCGTTGCCATGGGTTACCTGACCGTTGCCATGGGTTAACTGTCCGTTGCCATGCGTTAACTGTCCGTTGCCATGCGTTTACATGTGTTGTTATGGGTTAACTGTCCGTTGCCATGCGTTTACATGCGTTGTTATGGGTTAACTGTCCGTTGCCATGGGTTATGTGACCGTTGCCATGGGTTAACTGTCCGTTGCCATGGTAACCGGTCCGTTGCCATGGGTTACCTGACCGTTGCCATGGGTTAACTGTCCGTTGCCATGCGTTAACTGTCCGTTGCCATGCGTTTACATGTGTTGTTATGGGTTAACTGTCCGTTGCCATGCGTTTACATGCGTTGTTATGGGTTAACTGTCCGTTGCCATGGGTTAACTGTCCGTTGCCATGCGTTAACTGTCCGTTGCCATGCGTTTACATGCGTTGTTATGGGTTATCTGTCCGTTGCCATGCGTTTACATGCGTTGTTATGGGTTAACTGTTCGTTGCCATGCGTTTACATGCGTTGTTATGGGTTAACTGTCCGTTGCCATGCGTTTACATGCGTTGTTATGGGTTAACTGTCCGTTGCCATGCGTTTACATGCGTTGTTATGGGTTAACTGTCCGTTGCCATGGGTTACCGGTCCGTTGCCATGGTAACCGGTCCGTTGCCATGGGTTACCGGTCCGTTGCCATGGTAACCGGTCCGTTGCCATGGGTTACCTGACCGTTGCCATGGGTTAACTGTCCGTTGCCATGCGTTAACTGTCCATTGCCATGCGTTTACATGCGTTGTTATGGGTTAACTGTCCGTTGCCATGCGTTTACATGCGTTGTTATGGGTTAACTGTCCGTTGCCATGGGTTACCTGACCGTTGCCATGGGTTAACTGTCCGTTGCCATGCGTTAACTGTCCGTTGCCATGCGTTTACATGCGTTGTTATGGGTTAACTGTCCGTTGCCATGCGTTTACATGCGTTGTTATGGGTTAACTGTCCGTTGCCATGGGTTACCTGACCGTTGCCATGGGTTAACTGTCCGTTGCCATGCGTTAACTGTCCATTGCCATGCGTTTACATGCGTTGTTATGGGTTAACTGTCCGTTGCCATGGGTTACCGGTCCGTTGCCATGGTAACCGGTCCGTTGCCATGGGTTACCGGTCCGTTGCCATGGTAACCGGTCCGTTGCCATGGGTTACCTGACCGTTGCCTTGGGTTAACTGTCCGTTGCCATGCGTTAACTGTCCATTGCCATGCGTTTACATGCGTTGTTATGGGTTAACTGTCCGTTGCCATGCGTTTACATGCGTTGTTATGGGTTAACTGTCCGTTGCCATGGTAACCGGTCCGTTGCCATGGGTTAACTGTCCGTTGCCATGCGTTATATGACCGTTGCCATGGGTTAACTGTCCGTTGCCATGCGTTTACATGCGTTGTTATGGGTTAACTGTCCGTTGCCATGGGTTATATGACCGTTGCCATGGGTTAACTGTCCGTTGCCATGCGTTAACTGTCCGTTGCCATGCGTTTACATGCGTTGTTATGGGTTAACTGTCCGTTGCCATGGGTTATCTGTCCGTTGCCATGCGTTTACATGCGTTGTTATGGGTTAACTGTCCGTTGCCATGCGTTTACATGCGTTGTTATGGGTTAACTGTCCGTTGCCATGGGTTACCGGTCCGTTGCCATGGTAACCGGTCCGTTGCCATGGGTTACCTGACCGTTGCCATGGGTTAACTGTCCGTTGCCATGCGTTAACTGTCCATTGCCATGCGTTTACATGCGTTGTTATGGGTTAACTGTCCGTTGCCATGCGTTTACATGCGTTGTTATGGGTTAACTGTCTGTTGCCATGGGTTACCGGTCCGTTGCCATGGTAACCGGTACGTTGCCATGGTAACCGGTCCGTTGCCATGGTAACCGGTCCGTTGCCATGGGTTAACTGTCCGTTGCCATGCGTTATATGACCGTTGCCATGGGTTAACTGTCCGTTGCCATGCGTTAACTGTCCGTTGCCATGCGTTTACATGCGTTGTTATGGGTTAACTGTCCGTTTGCCATGCGTTTACATGCGTTGTTATGGGTTAACTGTCCGTTGCCATGGGTTATCTGTCCGTTGCCATGCGTTTACATGCGTTGTTATGGGTTAACTGTCCGTTGCCATGCGTTTACATGCGTTGTTATGGGTTAACTGTCCGTTGCCATGGGTTACCGGTCCGTTGCCATGGTAACAGGTCCGTTGCCACGGTAACCGGTCCGTTGCCATGGTAACCGGTCCGTTGCCATGCGTTTACATGCGTTGTTATGGGTTAACTGTCCGTTGCCATGGGTTACCGGTCCGTTGCCATGGTAACCGGTCCGTTGCCATGGTAACCGGTCCGTTGCCATGGGTTACCTGACCGTTGCCATGGGTTAACTGTCCGTTGCCATGCGTTAACTGTCCATTGCCATGCGTTTACATGCGTTGTTATGGGTTAACTGTCCGTTGCCATGCGTTTACATGCGTTGTTATGGGTTAACTGTCCGTTGCCGTGGGTTATATGACCGTTGCCATGGGTTAACTGTCCGTTGCCATGCGTTAACTGTCCGTTGCCATGCGTTTACATGCGTTGTTATGGGTTAACTGTCCGTTGCCATGCGTTTACATGCGTTGTTATGGTTTAACTTTCCGTTGCCATGGGTTACCGGTCCGTTGCCATGGTAACCGGTCCGTTGCCATGGGTTACCGGTCCGTTGCCATGGGTTAACTGTCCGTTGCCATGCGTTTACATGTGTTGTTATGGGTTAACTGTCCGTTTGCCATGCGTTTACATGCGTTGTTATGGGTTAACTGTCCGTTGCCATGGGTTACCGGTCCGTTGCCATGGTAACCGGTCCGTTGCCATGGTAACCGGTCCGTTGCCATGGGTTAACTGTCCGTTGCCATGCGTTAACTGTCCGTTGCCATGCGTTTACATGCGTTGTTATGGGTTAACTGTCCGTTGCCGTCGGTTATATGACCGTTGCCATGGGTTAACTGTCCGTTGCCATGCGTTTACTGTCCGTTGCCATGCGTTTACATGCGTTGTTATGGGTTAACTGTCCGTTGCCGTGGGTTATATGACCGTTGCCATGGGTTAACTGTCCGTTGCCATGCGTTAACTGTCCGTTGCCATGCGTTTACATGCGTTGTTATGGGTTAACTGTCCGTTGCCATGCGTTTACATGCGTTGTTATGGGTTAACTGTCCGTTGCCATGCGTTTACATGCGTTGTTATGGGTTAACTGTCCGTTGCCATGCGTTTACATGCGTTGTTATGGGTTAACTGTCCGTTGCCATGGGTTATATGACCGTTGCCATGGGTTAACTGTCCGTTGCCATGCGTTTACATGTGTTGTTATGGGTTAACTGTCCGTTTGCCATGCGTTTACATGTGTTGTTATGGGTTAACTGTCCGTTTGCCATGCGTTTACATGTGTTGTTATGGGTTAACTGTCCGTTTGCCATGGGTTTACATGTGTTGTTATGGGTTAACTGTCCGTTTGCCATGCGTTTACATGCGTTGTTATGGGTTAACTGTCCGTTTGTCATGCGTTTACATGCGTTGTTATGGGTTAACTGTCCGTTGCCATGGGTTACCGGTCCGTTGCCATGGTAACCGGTCCGTTGCCATGGTAACCGGTCCGTTGCCATGGGTTACCTGACCGTTGCCATGGGTTAACTGTCCGTTGCCATGCGTTATATGACCGTTGCCATGGGTTAACTGTCCGTTGCCATGCGTTTACTGTCCGTTGCCATGCGTTTACATGCGTTGTTATGGGTTAACTGTCCGTTGCCATGCGTTTACATGCGTTGTTATGGGTTAACTGTCCGTTGCCATGCGTTTACATGCGTTGTTATGGGTTAACTGTCCGTTGCCATGCGTTTACATGCGTTGTTATGGGTTAACTGTCCGTTGCCATGCGTTTACATGCGTTGTTATGGGTTAACTGTCCGTTGCCGTGGGTTATATGACCGTTGCCATGGGTTAACTGTCCGTTGCCATGCGTTAACTGTCCGTTGCCATGCGTTTACATGCGTTGTTATGGGTTAACTGTCCGTTGCCATGCGTTTACATGCGTTGTTATGGGTTAACTGTCCGTTGCCATGCGTTTACATGCGTTGTTATGGGTTAACTGTCCGTTGCCATGGGTTACCGGTCCGTTGCCATGGTAACCGGTCCGTTGCCATGGGTTACAAGTCCGTTGCCATGGTAACCGGTCCGTTGCCATGGTAACCGGTCCGTTGCCATGGGTTACCTGACCGTTGCCATGGGTTAACTGTCCGTTGCCATGCGTTAACTGTCCGTTGCCATGGGTTACATGACCGTTGCCATGGGTTAACTGTCCGTTGCCATGCGTTTACATGTGTTGTTATGGGTTAACTGTCCGTTGCCATGGGTTATATGACCGTTGCCATGGGTTAACTGTCCGTTGCCATGCGTTTACATGTGTTGTTATGGGTTAACTGTCCGTTTGCCATGCGTTTACATGTGTTGTTATGGGTTAACTGTCCGTTTGCCATGCGTTTACATGTGTTGTTATGGGTTAACTGTCCGTTTGCCATGGGTTTACATGTGTTGTTATGGGTTAACTGTCCGTTGCCATGGGTTATATGACCGTTGTTATGGGTTAACTGTCCGTTGCCATGCGTTTACATGCGTTGTTATGGGTTAACTGTCCGTTGCCATGGGTTACCGGTCCGTTGCCATGGTAACCGGTCCGTTGCCATGGGTTACCGGTCCGTTGCCATGGTAACCGGACCGTTGCCATGGGTTAACTGTCCGTTGCCATGCGTTTACATGCGTTGTTATGGGTTAACTGTCCGTTGCCATGCGTTTACATGCGTTGTTATGGGTTAACTGTCCGTTGCCATGCGTTTACATGCGTTGTTATGGGTTAACTGTCCGTTGCCATGCGTTTACATGCGTTGTTATGGGTTAACTGTCCGTTTGCCATGCGTTCACATGCGTTGTTATGGGTTAACTGTCCGTTTGCCATGCGTTCACATGCGTTGTTATGGGTTAACTGTCCGTTTGCCATGCGTTCACATGCGTTGTTATGGGTTAACTGTCCGTTTGCCATGCGTTCACATGCGTTGTTATGGGTTAACTGTCCGTTTGCCATGCGTTCACATGCGTTGTTATGGGTTAACTGTCCGTTTGCCATGCGTTCACATGCGTTGTTATGGGTTAACTGTCCGTTTGCCATGCGTTCACATGCGTTGTTATGGGTTAACTGTCCGTTGCCATGGGTTACCGGTCCGTTGCCATGGTAACCGGTCCGTTGCCATGGGTTACCGGTCCGTTGCCATGGTAACCGGTCCGTTGCCATGGGTTACCTGACCGTTGCCATGGGTTAACTGTCCGTTGCCATGCGTTATATGACCGTTGCCATGGGTTAACTGTCCGTTGCCATGCGTTAACTGTCCGTTGCCATGCGTTTACATGCGTTGTTATGGGTTAACTGTCCGTTGCCATGCGTTTACATGCGTTGTTATGGGTTAACTGTCCGTTGCCATGCGTTTACATGCGTTGTTATGGGTTAACTGTCCGTTGCCATGGGTTACCGGTCCGTTGCCATGGTAACCGGTCCGTTGCCATGGGTTACAAGTCCGTTGCCATGGTAACCGGTCCGTTGCCATGGTAACCGGTCCGTTGCCATGGGTTACCTGACCGTTGCCATGGGTTAACTGTCCGTTGCCATGCGTTAACTGTCCGTTGCCATGGGTTACATGACCGTTGCCATGGGTTAACTGTCCGTTGCCATGCGTTTACATGTGTTGTTATGGGTTAACTGTCCGTTGCCATGGGTTATATGACCGTTGCCATGGGTTAACTGTCCGTTGCCATGCGTTTACATGTGTTGTTATGGGTTAACTGTCCGTTTGCCATGCGTTTACATGTGTTGTTATGGGTTAACTGTCCGTTTGCCATGCGTTTACATGTGTTGTTATGGGTTAACTGTCCGTTTGCCATGGGTTTACATGTGTTGTTATGGGTTAACTGTCCGTTGCCATGGGTTATATGACCGTTGTTATGGGTTAACTGTCCGTTGCCATGCGTTTACATGCGTTGTTATGGGTTAACTGTCCGTTGCCATGGGTTACCGGTCCGTTGCCATGGTAACCGGTCCGTTGCCATGGGTTACCGGTCCGTTGCCATGGTAACCGGTCCGTTGCCATGGGTTACCTGACCGTTGCCATGGGTTAACTGTCCGTTGCCATGCGTTTACATGCGTTGTTATGGGTTAACTGTCCGTTGCCATGCGTTTACATGCGTTGTTATGGGTTAACTGTCCGTTGCCATGCGTTTACATGCGTTGTTATGGGTTAACTGTCCGTTGCCATGCGTTTACATGCGTTGTTATGGGTTAACTGTCCGTTTGCCATGCGTTCACATGCGTTGTTATGGGTTAACTGTCCGTTTGCCATGCGTTCACATGCGTTGTTATGGGTTAACTGTCCGTTTGCCATGCGTTCACATGCGTTGTTATGGGTTAACTGTAGGTTTGCCATGCGTTCACATGCGTTGTTATGGGTTAACTGTCCGTTTGCCATGCGTTCACATGCGTTGTTATGGGTTAACTGTCCGTTTGCCATGCGTTCACATGCGTTGTTATGGGTTAACTGTCCGTTTGCCATGCGTTCACATGCGTTGTTATGGGTTAACTGTCCGTTGCCATGGGTTACCGGTCCGTTGCCATGGTAACCGGTCCGTTGCCATGGGTTACCGGTCCGTTGCCATGGTAACCGGTCCGTTGCCATGGTAACCGGTCCGTTGCCATGGGTTACCTGACCGTTGCCATGGGTTAACTGTCCGTTGCCATGCGTTATATGACCGTTGCCATGGGTTAACTGTCCGTTGCCATGCGTTAACTGTCCGTTGCCATGCGTTTACATGCGTTGTTATGGGTTAACTGTCCGTTGCCATGCGTTTACATGCGTTGTTATGGGTTAACTGTCCGTTGCCATGCGTTTACATGCGTTGTTATGGGTTAACTGTCCGTTGCCATGCGTTAACTGTCCGTTGCCATGGGTTACCGGGCCGTTGCCATGGTAACCGGTCCGTTGCCATGGGTTACCTGACCGTTGCCATGGGTTAACTGTCCGTTGCCATGCGTTAACTGTCCGTTGCCATGCGTTTACATGTGTTGTTATGGGTTAACTGTCCGTTGCCATGCGTTTACATGTGTTGTTATGGGTTAACTGTCCGTTGCCATGCGTTTACATGCGTTGTTATGGGTTAACTGTCCGTTGCCATGGGTTATATGACCGTTGCCATGGGTTAACTGTCCGTTGCCATGCGTTTACATGTGTTGTTATGGGTTAACTGTCCGTTTGCCATGCGTTTACATGTGTTGTTACGGGTTAACTGTCCGTTTGCCATGCGTTTACATGTGTTGTTATGGGTTAACTGTCCGTTGCCATGGTAACCGGTCCGTTGCCATGGTAACCGGTCCGTTGCCATGGGTTACCGGTCCGTTGCCATGGTAACCGGTCCGTTGCCATGGTAACCGGTCCGTTGCCATGGGTTACCTGACCGTTGCCATGGGTTAACTGTCCGTTGCCATGCGTTATATGACCGTTGCCATGGGTTAACTGTCCGTTGCCATGCGTTAACTGTCCGTTGCCATGCGTTTACATGCGTTGTTATGGGTTAACTTCCGTTGCCATGCGTTTACATGCGTTGTTATGGGTTAACTGTCCGTTGCCATGGGTTGTATGACCGTTGCCATGGGTTAACTGTCCGTTGCCATGCGTTAACTGTCCGTTGCCATGCGTTTACATGCGTTGTTATGGGTTAACTGTCCGTTGCCATGCGTTTACATGCGTTGTTATGGGTTAACTTCCGTTGCCATGCGTTTACATGCGTTGTTATGGGTTAACTGTCCGTTGCCATGGGTTGTATGACCGTTGCCATGGGTTAACTGTCCGTTGCCATGGTAACCGGTCCGTTGCCATGGTAACCGGTCCGTTGCCATGGGTTACCTGACCGTTGCCATGGGTTAACTGTCCGTTGCCACGCGTTAACTGTCCGTTGCCATGCGTTTACATGTGTTGTTATGGGTTAACTGTCCGTTGCCATGCGTTTACATGTGTTGTTATGGGTTAACTGTCCGTTGCCATGCGTTTACATGCGTTGTTATGGGTTAACTGTCCGTTGCCATGGGTTATATGACCGTTGCCATGGGTTAACTGTCCGTTGCCATGCGTTTACATGTGTTGTTATGGGTTAACTGTCCGTTTGCCATGCGTTTACATGTGTTGTTATGGGTTAACTGTCCGTTGCCATGGTAACCGGTCCGTTGCCATGGTAACCGGTCCGTTGCCATGGGTTACCGGTCCGTTGCCATGGTAACCGGTCCGTTGCCATGGTAACCGGTCCGTTGCCATGGGTTAACTGTCCGTTGCCATGCGTTAACTGTCCGTTGCCATGGGTTAACTGTCCGTTGCCATGCGTTAACTGTCCGTTGCCATGCGTTTACATGCGTTGTTATGGGTTAACTTCCGTTGCCATGCGTTTACATGCGTTGTTATGGGTTAACTGTCCGTTGCCATGGGTTGTATGACCGTTGCCATGGGTTAACTGTCCGTTGCCATGCGTTAACTGTCCGTTGCCATGCGTTTACATGCATTGTTATGGGTTAACTGTCCGTTGCCATGCGTTTACATGCGTTGTTATGGGTTAACTTCCGTTGCCATGCGTTTACATGCGTTGTTATGGGTTAACTGTCCGTTGCCATGGGTTGTATGACCGTTGCCATGGGTTAACTGTCCGTTGCCATGGGTTAACTGTCCGTTGCCATGGTAACCGGTCCGTTGCCATGGTAACCGGTCCGTTGCCATGGATTACCTGACCGTTGCCATGGGTTAACTGTCCGTTGCCATGCGTTAACTGTCCGTTGCCATGCGTTTACATGCGTTGTTATGGGTTAACTGTCCGTTGCCATGGGTTATCTGTCCGTTGCCATGCGTTTACATGCGTTGTTATGGGTTAACTGTCCGTTGCCATGCGTTTACATGCGTTGTTATGGGTTAACTGTCCGTTGCCATGGGTTACCGGTCCGTTGCCATGGTAACAGGTCCGTTGCCACGGTAACCGGTCCGTTGCCATGGTAACCGGTCCGTTGCCATGCGTTTACATGCGTTGTTATGGGTTAACTGTCCGTTGCCATGCGTTTACATGCGTTGTTATGGGTTAACTGTCCGTTGCCATGCGTTTACATGCGTTGTTATGGGTTACCGGTCCGTTGCCACCCTTCTCTTTCTTTGCTGTCTTAACACTAGGAGTCCCAGGCTTCTACCTTTCTACCTTTAAAACCCACCACCAGCAAATGGCTGGTAGCCAAGTGGAAGCTAAATTGGCTAGTCATTCATATGTAAATTAGGTTGTTAGCTGGGAATTCTGGAGGGAGGGGAGTGGGGGTGTGTGGATGAGGGGGTGGGGGAGCTGCTAAAAGCTGTGAACTTCCTTTTGTGTTTCATCTTGATGCATTCTCAATCATCCAGGGAAATAAATCTCCAAAAGTCACCAACTTGGAGTGTTTCAGTTTGCCATCTTAGGGAGAAATCAACACACATGGGTGTAGGTCCTTTGTTGCTGAGATTTATTGATAAAAACAGTACAAAAAACCAACCATTTGTACACATATTTACAAATAATAATAAAAAGTGAGTTTCTCAATATATTCCTGTCCTTTGGACGTCTAGTGAAAAACAGTTTTCTGTCTTGACTGATCTGTAATCACTTTTCTACATTTATATCCAGTTTTTTGCCATCGAGATCACCACAGTCCAAATGCAAAAGCTTTAAAGCAAGACTTAGGAAACCAGTGGGTGTCGTTATGGTATTTACTTCTGGCATCTGTAATGAATTTTGGAATGAATATTGTTAGAATTATGTGAATCATATACTTTAGTTCTGATGAGTGGCTCCATAGTCTCATGGTTTACACGTTGTGGCTCGAGTGGTTTGTATACAGATCAATGCTTGGGCAAGATACTGAACCCTGAGTTACCTCTGTGTGTGTGAATGCATTCAGCAGATAAAAGCACAAGGCACTATATAAATACCATTTCTTTTACATTCACCTAAGAAGTGAAAAAATCTCCAGTTTAATCCCAGCTGGAGACAAAAATCCCTTGGGGGTGTCAGGAACGGAAATCCACTGTGAATAAGGGGAGCAGCTGAATAAAGCTTTTATGCTGGAGCCCTCATGGTCACTATATTCAAACACTTTTCACCACAATCATAAAACATCAAATGAGGAATTGTCCATAAAGTCCTGAGTGCTTAAAAAGAAGTTGCAAGTTCTTCACTGGAAATACACCTACTGGTTTGTTGGGGGCAGATGATTAGTGCCCAGACTTTCAGAAACAAATAACCAAACACAGAAAACATAACAAACCACAAATGTCTGCCAGGGTTTCAGCACTGAGCTGGGAAACATCTTGTTATTTATGCGAGCTGAGCCTATTTGAATAAGAAAAATACTGCTTCTTTCACAATATACCAAATCTTTTCATTTCTTTTGCCTGAGTCACTGAGAAATTTTCTTCACTCCGCAGCCCACCAACTTCACGAACCCAGTGTATGCCACCCTGTACATGGGTGCCCACAACAGCCGCAATTCTCTGGCGAGCACTGATGAAAAGAAGGAGCTCCTCTCCCAGGTTGACGAGGACATGAGCGACCCCCTGGCATAGACCTCGGCATGGACTGAACTCTGCCAACATTGCCCTGCCTCGCCCAACCTAGAGCCAGCGAGCTCTCTCATTTTATGCCTTTACCAACTGAAAAGAAAAGCAACAAAAAAACATAAAAACGAGAACACTGTATAAAATGTATAAAATGAAGAACTACTTTTTTTAAGTGATTGCAGTATTATATTTTGTTCTTTGACAAAAAGGAAAACAAATCCTCTGGTGACGGAAAAGAAACCATTTTATAGACATTTTATCCAGTTCTTTTTCATTGTATCAGATGTATCAGCTGAACACACACGTGGCATTCTTTCTACATTCTTTTCTACTTCAGAAAGCTCTCCCCATATCTGTTGCTTTCACTCCAGTTCATCCCAAAGCAGGTCAATGGGGTTTAAGTCTGGAGACTGTGCTGGTCACTCCATGTTTTCAAGCTTACCAGCTTGTTCTTTTTTTCCTAAGGTAGTTCTGGCATAGCTGGGTCTTATATTTGGGTCATTATCTTGCTGTAGAATGGACCCCTGACCAACTAGGCACATACCAGAGGGTACTACATGGCGCTACAGAAAGTTGTGGTAGCTGTTTTGGTTTAGGGTGCCTGTCACTCTGTACAAGTCACCGACCCTGGATCCAGCAAAACAGCCCCAGACCATCACACTTCCTCCATGTTTAACAGTTGATGCCACACACTGTGGAACCATCCTTTCACATACTTGACGGCGTACAAAGATCCTGTGTGATGAAGATTTGAAATTTTGATTCATCAGTTCATAATACCTTCTTCCAGTCTTCAGTATCCCAATGGCAATGTTTCATGGTCCAGGGAAGCCTCTATGTCTTATTCTGACATCTTAGCAATGACTTTATTCCTGCAACTTGTCCTGTCAAACCTACAGCTTGAAGTCTTCTCTTCTTTTTTTTTTTTTTTGCCTGTCCCGTTTGGATCTTTAGCCATCAGAATTGTTGTCTGAAGGCCAAGAAAGATGCCAAATGGATTTACTTTACCAAGTGGATCATCATGGCCTTGCCATATCGGTCCATTTGATTGACCTTTATTATAATTATGTATTTATTTTATTTTCGTTTTTTAAAGACGGGACAGACATGACTGGGGGAGAGGGAGAGAAAGAAAAATAGAGGGGAGAAGAGATGGTGAGAAAGGGAGGAAGAAAAAAAAAGAAAAACAAACAAAACACCTGGATCACCTGTATGGAGATAAAAAAAACAGAAGAGAAACAAACAACAAAGAGCAACGTAATAAAAACAACACCATCACAATAAACTAGCTAACAATAGATAACAGTAGATACTTTTTTAATTTCACCTGTTGAGAATGAAAAAACAAAGCAAGTAGAAGAAAACGAGAGCAACATAATAAACAACATCACGATGATCTATGGGAATATGACAGTAAATACTAAATATTGAATATTATTGTGCAGCACGTAAGATCGACAGCGCACAGTGTGCTTTGAGGTAGGAGCCAAAAACGGTGTAGTTTGTGTGTGTGAGCACCCGTGTGTACACCTGTGAGCATGAACGCGCTTGTTTTTAAAAGGTTCCTTCATGTGTGCACAGCCCCGTCCACCAGGGCATGAAGCAGGTATGGAGGAGATCAAAACTCCAGACATCCAGAGGCCTCCAGAACACAAGAGACCAAGGAAGACCAACAGAGGGGCAGCCGCGCCACTGTCCCAGAAAGAGCTGAGGAGAGTCCCAGATGAGGGGTCACTCAGCTGCCGAGGAGCAGAAGAAGTCGGGGGGGGGGGTTGCAGTGACATGCCCGTGAGCTCCGCCGGCAGCCAGCTGTGCCAGAGTGACCGAGCCCCAGGCCGAGAGGCCGAGGGCACCCCACCCCCGAAGTGGCCCGAGCGAGCCCCAGGCTCCAGACCTCTTCCTGTTTGAGTTTGCCCCAGTTTCTGAGTGCCTTTTGATGGTGAAGGAAACTGTACTCACTGACACCTTAACTTTCTTTCCAATTTCTCTGTAGGAAAGACCTACATTTCTAAGTGTTATGATGGTCTGTCTCTCTTCCCTTGTTATTTGCCCTTTTCTCACCATTTTTCTAGCAACGCACTACTTTCTGCAGTACAAGACAGTTCAACTGATGTTCACGAGGGTACCACAGTGTGTTCCAGCACTGCTGTTATGCAGACAGAGGGGGTTGTAAGTGATCCAGAAAAGTTGGAACACCTGTAGGAATTAGTAGCACGAGCTTTGAGGGCTTGATCAACCTCCATTGCTGCAGAACAACTTTAAATTGTTAACGCATTTTGTGTTCCCTGAAACAGGCCTTTTTGTATAATTCTGAAAATCTTTGACCGGTACTGCTGTCTTTGTTTATTGTGGATGTCTATATATAATCTGTGCTCTCTTTGTAATGTTAAACAGACAGCTTTCCTGAAAATAGCACAAACAAAAGAATCAGCATGAAAACCAACATGCCGTCACTCAGCTTTTAAAACAGTCATTTACTTTGGCAACATGCTGTATTTCAGTTACAAAATTAACTGATGCAGCACCATGAATGGCCTCAGTGTTCCCACTGGAAAAACATTTTCATGTAAGCAGGACCCCTCCCTCTGCAAACATTTACACATTACAGCATTACCCAAGAACTACAGCTCTGCAAATACACATCCTAACAAATAAAGGGCAGACATTAACTTTGATGATTTTTCTTTTCCGCTGCAACTACAGTGGAATCGCTCATCGTTGCTATGATGTATTTATGTTAATTCAGTAATGGTTGTATACATTGATAGAGGCTGAGTCATGGTTTATATATTCTTTTATTATCCCTTTGTCTGCAAATCCCTAAGATTGTTTTCTATGCTGTGGTTCTCGAAGAACAATATCAGAAAGACAATAGAATACAAAATAGAAGCTTTAAAATGAACAGTTGAAATGGTGAAAACATAGATATTTACTTTCTTGTGATATGACAAAAGTGATACCACTGTCATATCTGTACAGTAGATACAAAGTGGTAGATAAGCAGGAGACACGTAACTTCATTTAGCATAAAAGAAAGGCTAGTAAAGAGATGTGAAAACATTTGCTGAAATGTGATATTCCTGACAACTACTTGAACTTTAGCTACACACAGAATTTAGACTAGCAACTGGTAGAAACAGGTAATCTGGTTAGGAAAAATGTAACATACTAAGTAAGGCAAGTAACAAATGTAAACAGGTAGCTGAGCTGCACTAAACTTGAAACACTGGACAACGAATTAGCAAAATTTCCCCACTATTTTCTTCATTTAACGAGTAGCAGGTTGAGACAACTTGACTGTAGGAAATATGGATGATGTAACATCAATTGTGAAATTGCTTTCAATCCGCACTGATGCACTGAAGAACTGCCTTGCATATCTTATTATATATCTTATATATTAGTTTCATTCTATTTATTTTACAGGATTTTCCAGGTATTTTTCTATGCTAGCTAATGAGCTTGTGGGTGTCCTAAATTTAAACACTGGTGTGAGCTTGGTGTCAACATGTAGCTCAGAATCTTACCAATTAACACATAATACTGTTTACTTTCAAGAAATATCTTGATTTTATAGCCCATTATGAGATCTAGCTATTACACAGCTGTGTGTTAGCGTACCAGTTTGCACTTTCACAAATGTCAAACTATTCATTTAATTGACTGTAATTTCTGCAATAATTCTAATCAATACACTAATACAAAAGGAGTAAATTAAATAAAACAGATCTTTAGTAAGTGTTTACTTCATAGCTGTTATAGCATTTTATCTTCCACATCATCAGTGTGTGATCATTACAGGCTATTTTCGTCCAGCAGTTCACTGATGATAAGTATAGCAAAACTCTGATTGTGCAGTGACTTGAGTAGCCAAGTATAGCCAACTCTGCACCATTCCAATTAGATTACCTAAACTTCAGTCTTTTCCATCCTGGGCTGTGTACAGTGAGCTTACACATTACATTTACTGTTATACCCTTAAATGGAAGAAACCTTTAGAGGCTCCTGCAGGAAGAACTGGTCGGCTGCTTCATGGCTGTGCCTTGCAGAACTTAGACAGCAATTAGGGGACCAGTTCAGGACCTTAGACTTCATCTCTATATACATTAGTGTGTAAGTCAGTCACAGAGTGTTATCTCTGTTAACCTCAGCACCTTATTCTTTTACCTGGTATCCATTAGTAGGTTTTCTGAATACTCTGACCTAGCCTAGCATTAGTCCCAATTTATTCAAAAGAGTTGCATATTATTTTTAGTCACAATTGAGTTTCTTGTCAACGTAAACTAAGACTTTATTACGTCCCCCCCCCCCCCCCCCCCACACACACACACACAAAGCATCAATACTATATGACTTGTTAAAGAGAGGGTAGATTTTTGGGTCCAAAGAGTTTGCAAGTCTTGTTTAGGCTGACAATCCACAGTGTGAGTAGTAGTCATTGGCCATGTGTGTCTGTTAGCATACTAACAATCACTATTTTGCTTTTTTCTTTGTATTTGGCACAAAGAACTTTGCAATTTCAGTGGTACAAACAACTAAATCTTTGCTTTTGTGACATGACTAATATTTATTTCTTTTTATTGTTTTGCTTTTTTGTTGACTAAAATAGATCAAACATAAACCTGAGCATAACCTGGATTTAAATCTAAATTTTCCAATTCTAGCTACAATTCTAGTTAACAGCAGCCTAGCACCATCATAGGAGAGGAATGGAGTAGAAAAATGTGATTTAAAGGTCAAGCAACATTGTATGCAGAAAGCAGATTTTTATGATATTACAAACACATGCTGAAGGTCAAACCCACAACTGAATAACAGGATTTTTTTGATTGTCCTCTCAGGTTGCACTGGGATTGCTGGGCTAATGAGCAACATCAGTCACAAGCAGGGCAAAGCCTGGCTCTGGTAATAAGCTAGAAGAATCTATGGCATTTGTATCAAAAATAGCAGTCTATAAGGCGCTAAATAGATAGCAAGAGTAGCTATACTCTAATAGCAATTTTGCTGTTGAAGTCAAGGCATGCTCTGAAGTACTCTAGCACTGCAAAGCATTTTTTCATGCCAGGCATTCTGTATTGCTGCAAAGAGCAAACTGCTGTTTGCCTTGTCTTCTCTCCTCTATGCATCATATTCGGTAAATTCAGTGCAAAATCATTTTTTGTGGTGTTTTTTCCACCGTTATTGTATGTTTCATGTAAACCCAATAGACTTGGATAGTTTGACCAGAAAGATAAAAATTATATTCTAAATATTTCTACAGTATATCAAAAAATAGTCATTAACAGAAATACATTTCTAGATTATCACATTCTACATACTTAGAAAACATAAACAATGCTAACAGTTAAATGATTTCTTTTTCATTTTGGTGATGAGACTAGTGTTTGGTTCATCACGTTTGTATAAAAAAAAATAAAACACTGGGTGGTAGGATGATTTACAAAGTACCTGTCTTAGCACCTTGTTAACATTGAACAGCAGAGATTGGATTAGTTACGTTTCAGACTTTCAGACTTTCAGACTTTGACGAGCCTAGTCCATTTGTAAATGACAGTATGTCTGTAGCCGTAGGTTATCTAATCCCCACAACAATGTGCCCACCTCTCTGAAGGGCATTGATTAAATAATATAAACCTTAAATATGCGTAAACTATCCCTTGTAGAATATAAGGTCCCAGTTTACAAAGCACAACATGAATCGGTCTGGATAAAACATCTTAAGGTTTCCATTAAAAAAAAAAAACTATCACAGTTTGAATGTGCTTTTTTTCTCTGTTTTCTTTCTCTCAATTATTATGCTCATTATTGTATGTGTTGATGCATGTTAGTGTATGTAATTGTTTGCTGGATGTGTGTTGTGGCTCAGTTGTGGCCCTTGAAACAATACACTCCATACAGCTTATGCTTCTTGTCAGGGAAGCCACTGAACCTAACAGCAGCTTCAGTGGGACTGCAGCGCCGGCGCGGGTGGGAGATGGGGTAACGGACACTGCCATCCTCCAACCAGCCTGCATCACAGCGGTCATAGCCCAGCAGCTTCCAGGCAGCATACATCTGGCCAACCTTGGCAATTTGAGCACCATCTTTTTGGCATGCCCTGACTGCCTCATCATAGGTCAGCTTAAAGGGTTGGATCAGGTAGTAGAAACGACCTGAGGTGACAAGAAAACAGAAGGATGAACATAATGGGTTAGAACATACAGAAAATATATCAATGTATCAAATTCCTGCAACCTAACATGATCCTGTCACCACAACAAGACAGGATATACATGCTTTGATGCCTTTACAAATTTGACGAAGTTAAAACATCCATCATTTCATATTATACGCCATCGTTTGTTTTGTGGTGTTGCAAAATACACTGTTTACGGCAATATTGAGATGATG
This sequence comes from Copadichromis virginalis, assembly GCF_057382275.1. Taxonomy (NCBI): domain Eukaryota; kingdom Metazoa; phylum Chordata; class Actinopteri; order Cichliformes; family Cichlidae; genus Copadichromis; species Copadichromis virginalis. The sequence goes on from NC_140624.1 coordinate 62,766,961, forward strand.
AAGATCAGATGAGAAGCAAAAAAGAGCCGTCAGGTGCTGAAAAATGAACCTTAGACTCAAACGTTAGAACAGCCTTTTTCACACGGCACGCCATGTAATAAATAGAAAGTAAATGGCAGCCGTTACAACAATCTAAAGATATATAGTTTCATGCATTGGTCACAGGTACACTCCAGGTACACAACGCCCAGCTGAAAACACTTTACCCAAGTCGAGTTGCCCAAGATTCACAGAATTTACCAAAAATGCGATATATATCATTATCGGGATGAGAAATGTCTTACATCGGGATAAGAGATTTTGGTCATATTGCACAGCCCTCAAAATCTGTTGAGACCATGTGTAACATTCAGACATTCCGGAATATAATAAAATAACTTGTCATTTTCATCATAAGATAATGATGTGATTTACTATCTTTTTTCAGCTATTTTGTAAAACTGTACATTAAAAGAATTTGGACTAGAATATTTGTATTTTATGATTAAAAATATTATCATAAAGATCTCTCAAATATTGGTGGAAGCATAAAAAATCATTTTGATAATTACCAGTACTTAGTACGCAGCTGTGACATAAAACTTACACTGAGTGGTGGTCTAAAAAATCGGATACCACATCCTAACCCCACAAGCTCTAAGTTACCCTCTGTTCCACACTATTCAGTATTGTGCCCTGGGACACCTGAACAAAGAGGGAGGAGTCCAGTGGTGGAAACCATGGTGTGTCTCCTGAGCCACATCTATTCTAGGTGCTGCTATAGGAAGTAAGATGCAAGCATCCCAGTTGGAGCTCACATGGCTCTTCATACTAACTCATATTAAAGCTGGATTGAATAGTGTGTAAAAAACAAAAACAACAAAAAAAACCAACAACAACAATTTGATAAATATGAGGTCACTAGCTACATTTTAAAGACATGTTAATATCAAGTGTTAATTAACTTCTTTAGACCTGCTATCCATCAGGGCACTAGCATCCCATTTGTGGTTAGGGCTGGATTCTGTTTTAGCCACATAAAAAAGAAGCACACTTTCAGAAACTCTTACATGTTGGTATTATAGTATTAACATTCGTTTCTTTTTCAATTTTAGGTGGCCAAACAGGTAAAAATGTTTTCAATCAACTCATAACCCAGTAACCACAGAGAGCATGTTGCCCTCAGTATTGCAGATGTGTTTGTTGCCAATACCTACAAAAACAAAGTTTTAGTGCTGTTCCTCACCTTTGTAGTGGGAGGTAAAACAGAAAACATCATAGTGGTTCTTGTCCTTGTCTCTCAACCCATAGTTCCGAATGCCTGGCACTGTGTTCTTGCCACCACAGGGTTCTCTGGGGGTGTTGATGGGATACTGGACTGTGCCATCAGACAGCCAGCCAGCATTGCACCAGTCCATCCCTCCACGCCATGTGTCATACAGTTGGTCAAAAGATGCCACGATAGCATCCTGATCGTGGCACGCCCGCTCTGCATCGTAGAAATTAAGGTTGTAGCGTCCCAAGCGGGGGTAGTATGGGAAGACAACACCTGCACAGACAGGGTGAAAACAGAAAATGAGGGCAGAGAAGGAGATGCAATAGAATAGAATAGAATTTATTTTAAACATGTCAATATAACTAAAATAACAAGAAAACACATACACAAAACAAAGGCATCAAAGTTGTCATTAATATCTCTATATCCACTCAATTAATACGCTTGAAAAGGAGTAGAAAAGATAGATTTACACTTATTTGTTGCTACCCGCTTGTTTCAAATACCAAAATTTGCTAAAAATATAAAAATGAGACAAGGATTCAATAGAACACAATGATACAGCAACATTCATGTAACTTATTGTTTTTACATGAATCCTTACTACATAGGGTTTCCTCTAAGGGTATTTGGTCTTATTTGGAACAAGTTCTGAATGTTGTGGCTCAAAGATTTGTTTCCTACTTTATACATTATTTGTGCCGTTATCAGGTCAACCAAGTCTTTAAATTTAAGAATATTTAATTTAATAAAAAGTTGATTTGATGGTTCTTTTTTGCAGAATATATATTGGATGGGTGTGTGTTCTATAGGTGGCTCCCCACAATTCCACACAGTACAGAAGTATAATGGAACAATACAAAGTATATAATATATAATGATGTTTGATTTAGAAGATCCTTAACTTTATAGAGATGACCTGCAGCCAGGATAAACTGGATGTGTTTGGTCAGCTGTGTGTGTGTTTGACTGGCTCCAGCATTTTTGTCTTCAGCTGACATTACCCCCCCCCCCTTTTCCATATTTAAATTCTAGTAATTTTTGAAGTAGTTCCAAATATTATACCTTCAAGGTCCAGCGACACCACTGCTGTTCCATCTTCCAGCCCGTCAATTACTTCACATTTATACCTCCCATAATCCTCCAAAGTGATTTCTGTAATGACTAGAGAAGCATCCATGGCCGAAGAACCTTGTAGGTGGACACGTCCATGGAATCTGCCATAACTCCTTTTGTGATAATCCATGGCAACAAACACATCCACCTAGAGCACGATGAAAAGTGTTCATGTTATACTTTTCCACTGCTTTCAGTTTTTGGAATTTCTTAAGAATAGTCCAGCACATTTTGAACAGAATAAACAAGAAATTCAATTCAATTTTATTTATACAGCGCCAAATCACAACAACAGTCGCCTCGATGCACTTTATATTGTAAGCTAGACCCTTCAATAATACAATAATACAACAGAGAAAACCCCGACCCTGAGCAAGTGCTTTGATGACAGTGGGAGGGAAGATGTCTTAGCAAGTGATGAATAATAAGATAATAAGGCCACCATTGGACATGTGTAACAAAACTAGTTTATAATGCTTCTACATAAATTATATATTGATACTTTGGAATGCTACACACAATGTTTTGAAAAAAAAATTACTAATGACAGTTCATGTCAAATAAATGATAACCTCTTTTAGATAGTCTGAGGTCAGCTTGGTCCATTTGATCCGCATCTTACGGTTTTGTGCCAGTGTTTGGTCCCTTAGAATCGTGCATGGTAAAGTAGCATTTCCCCCTCGTCTTGACACCACTTTGGTTTTTTCTGCTACCACTGACAGTTGGGGGCCATTTTCTGAAAAACAGCAACCAAACAGAGAGCAAAGTGCTTCAATGGGACGGATTTTAAGAAATGAATGCAGACTGATTATTAGCGACTTTATATGTGAGAAGAAGGGTTCTAAATTCGATTCCATATTTACCAACGAGGCAGTCAAGAGAAGCTAATAGACAGACAAAGTATTTTAGAAGTATGATTTTCTTTCTAGTCCCAACCAGAACTCCTGTCGAATGTTTTGGATCAGCTGACAAGATGTTTCTAGTCTTAGCAATTGTGCAGGTGAAAGAAGACAGATCTGTGGGGTATGAACCCTCTAAAATGTTTGTCCTCCAGTTTTAAAGAGGGAAATTCTATTACATTTTAGTCTCTAACTGAGATCAGACTATAACAAATTTGAGAATGCTGCAGCTATGCAGCTGAATATCCAAGCCTGCTGAAAACTTTGAGGTTCTGGCATTCTGCCATCTTCTCTATGTATGGTCACATTAGACTAGAAAAACAAAAGTAAATAAATGAATGAACAAACAATAACAAAAAAACCCCAAAATGAAGCAAAAACGTTAAAAAATGCTAGTCCAGTTAAGACGAAACTGCTCCAAGGTCTCAAACCAAACAGCAAAGAATATTTGTGCCATAGATCCAAACAGTGCCAAAGACTCAGCTGCTGCTAAACTGCTTTAAACTTTACTTTAAACAATAACTAATAGAGATTAATTTATCATGTGTTATTTTACTAAAAATATTATACAGTAGCTAGTGATATTGAAAAAAAAGGAAATTGGAAGTCATGCTGGTAAAGATTTATATCATCGTTCTCACTGAATCACGCAGCCTAAATGAAAAGGGCTTTGGTTTTGTTCGTATCTCACAAACAAGGAAAACCAAACAATAGATAAATAAATACATTTCCGAAGTGACTTGCATAACAAAATAGCTGTTATGTGTTGTTGGGTTTTTTTTTTACCATGTAAAAACTAGAGATATACAGTGTTTTAATTTGCTGATAAAAGCCAAACTGGATAGCTCTGTCTAAGTTAGCTAAAAGTCCCTACATAGCAGTCTTATCACTGAGAACATGCTGATAAACTGAGGGAAGAAAGGACACTGCAGAGTGAGTGTTCTAAACGAAACACAGAAACAGACGCTGGAATGACATTGTCACTCTCACAAAGAAACACAAGTGAACATGTACTCACCTGTGACATAAATGGTTCTCGAATGCTCCAGGTCAGGGTACAGAGCATCTAAGTCGTTTTCTGCTACATTCAGTGATATCAAAGCCCAGATCAGCACAGGAATCATCTTCACTCACCAGCTAGGTTCTGACCACTGCAGAGACACACAGACAGAGGGTGGGGTTATGCTACAGTGAGGATGCTAAGGAAAGTTTTCCATGTATAAGCTATACAGAAAGCCCGTTTATAAGCTTCTTCTGTATGCAACTGTATGACCCTGTGTTTCTATCTGCAGTGCTTTTTCTCCCCCGAGAGCTCCGTAATTACAGTTGGTTAACAGGACGCCTGCCTGCTGGGTACTGAGCACATCTAAAGAGAAACACACACATCTCAAAATCCCATTTCTAAGTTGTTGAACGCAGTTAAACATACAGTCAGACTCAGCACATTAAAATAAAGCTTCTCAATGCACAAACCAGGCATCCCTACAAGCTACAGCCCACAGAAGATGTTCACACAAATACACATTCTGTGTAAGCCATATAGTACATACTGTGCAGGAAGTATTCTGTCATTCAGCACTGTGAGAAAGCAGCATGTCCTGATGACAGCCCACACTTTTAGAAGGAGACTGCCACCGTGCAGCGTCACCCCTGCACCTCAAGCTTCATTCACACTCACACACTGGCGTAGCTGTAGTTGCATCCTTGTGAGGACACCAGCTGACACAACAGAAATTCTTGATTTAACAGCTAACTAGCCCTTTGAGTTTCCCACATTTTGTTCATTGCCCTCAATTTGACTTAAAAAATTACATGTAAATATACATGTAATGTATTTACATGTAAAATATATATATATTGGTGGTTTCTGTGGTATTTGTTTAGGTGATGATGGGTGAAAAATTATTGTTGTACCCTTATATATCTTATACAAAATATAACAGAAGAAAAAAACCCAACAATTTCATTTTAATATTGGCAGGACAGGTTTTGTATAACCTGTAAAAAATATTTCACAGCTTGTGTGGCAATATATGTGCTGGAGGATGGTTAGGAGTGCTGGCCGACTTTGCCAGGTGGAGTTCCTGAAGTCAGCAGAAAAACTGCAGCGTATACACACACACACACACACACACACACACACACACACACACACACACACACACACACACACACTTACTTTATACCCCTCCCAGCCTGTCATTATGGGCGGGACAACTGGGGAGGGTGCAATGATAAGGAAGTGAAGTATGTTGGGAAAGATGTATGTCGTTTAAAAAAAAGGTAAAAATGCTTGAGTCAGAATGTGCACTGCAGGACACAAGAAGAGCAGGTGATGTGTGAAATGATAATAGAGAAGCAGACAGAGAGCGACTAAGACTGGGAGATACGGCGAAAAAAAGAAGCTAAAGCAGGGAGGGAGGGAGGGAGGCGGAAGAAGCTGAGGGGACTGCAGCAGCAAAAATGATGCAGTTTGAATCTTCACTGGCACCATTAGGTGATGAGCTTCAGCACCTCATCATCCACAACTGTCATGTGCTGACTTTATTTGAACAAAATGTTAACATTATTAAATAAATATAAAAGTTAATAAGTAGTGTTTTTTCCATACAGCTGAAGAGTGGAAGTTTAGATCAGTTTGATAACATTTGCATTTATAGTACACCTCGTACGAAGAATTATTTCTTTTACCTACTTGGATACTTACCAAGTTATAAGTTCATTGAGTCTTTTTACTTATCCATTTAATTCATGTTTTTCAGTTGTGTAATCCTGGACATGTTACAGCAAGGGAATGTTTTTAATGTCTCTACATTGAACTGCAGGTCTGTGATGTTTTATCAAATTCTTGATGCCTGATTTACATTCACTTTTAAGACCTTGTAAGAGAAAATCTTATTTAAGTTTCTGAAGATGTTTCAACTCTTATTCAAGAGGCTTCTTCAGTTCTAAACCCAAAAGGTGGAGTGCACCAGGTATTTAAATCCTAGTGGGATTCTGTCTTCTCTGTCCAAAATGTGAACATTGGCATCCTCTAATCTCTGGCTATCTACTGCAAGATCTCTTTGATCTTTCTCCCCTCACCCCAACCAGTTGCTCAGATGGCCGCCCCTCCCCGAGCCTGGTTCTGCTTGAGGTTTCTTCCTATTAAAAGGGAGTTTTTCCTTGCCAATATCACCAAAGTAATGCTCATAGGGGGTCATATGATCATTGGGGTGTTCCGTTTTCTTGTCCATTTTTTATTGTAGTTTGTACCTTACACTTGAGTCAACTGCTATATAAATAAAATTGAACTGAAGAGGCATGTTTGTGTCTGTAGAAACCCTCACTGTATTTAAAATATCTCGTGATGAGGCAGACGTGTAATCGTGTGCAAATCTGATTTGGGGTAAAGTTGGTTCTGCTTTGGGAGGAGCTGTCTTGCTGTAGTCATTTCTGACAGCCTCCTCCTACAAGGTACAGCATCCCCTGGGTAAACATAGTGGTATGTAGGGCTCCACGTTCAGCTGCATGAAGCGTAAACACAAAACCTATTTGTACTCAAAGAGCATGATGGTTATGCTCAATCATACTCTCTCTCTCTCTCTCTCTCTCTCTCTATCGAGACAGAGAGAGATATAGATATATACCTAAATAGAGATATGTATGTATATATGTATATGTAGAGGAAGACAACCATTAATGGTCACAACTTATTTAAAATCACTAAACTGATCCTTGTCTTTGGACTGTTGGGGGAAGCCAGAGAACCCACCCAGAGTAGCTGGACAACCCCCACCTAGTTCATTTAAAGCCAGGACCTTCTTGCTGTGAGGCAACAGTGCTAAACAATGAACCACAGCTGAAATTGGAAAAGATTAATTCTTTTGAGATCTTATCAAAAATGTATGTTTTGCCACAAAAGGATAGCAGCAAGACAGAAAGGGAAGCCTTACGTAATAGTAGTGTGACCTGCTGTAAAGTATGGTTTCGAGAATGAAACAGACAAAGGATGTTGAACATGGAGCTGCCAGGCAAGAGAAAAAGAGAAAGACCAAAAAGAACATCCATGAATATAGTGAAGGAAGACATGCAGAGGGCTGGTGTGAGAGTGGAGGATGCTGGGACAGTGAGATGGAGGCACATGATCTGCATTTGGTGATGAAGACATGCCAAAAGAGATATCGTGTCATTTTTCAAAAAATAATACTTTTATACATTTGTTTTCCTAACGGTATCTTGAGGTAAAGCAAACTGTACCAGAAACAAGTGCATTCATGGGGTTCCTACCATTTTCAGCATTGCCTGTAGTCACTTAATAAATCAGTGTTTATGGTACAAAATTACATAATGCATTAAGTTGGATATGTTCATGCTTGACTTTGTTTTTAAGTGTATTAGCATAAGGTACTCAAAGTACAGGATCTCCAGGATTTTGTCAGACACAGGAACAGAAATACTCTCTCTTAGTTAAGTAAATGGTAAATGGCCTGTATTTGTATAGCACTTTACTTAGTCCCTAAGGACCCCAAAGAAAAAACTTTATACTACATTCAGTCATTCACCCATTCACACACATTCGCACCTTGGTGATGGCAAGCTACATTGTAGCCACAGCTGCCCTGGGGCGCACTGACAGAGGCAGTCATCAAAAAGGTTTGCTTCAAGTGCATATATTCAAAATGTCCACTCCTTGTTTGTTTATGAACATTTTTTAACATTTTTTTAATAGCAGCAACCAACCAAATTTAGTTTAACAGTAATTAAAGAAATCGAATGTCCAGTCACCATCTGCTAAATCTCTCATATTCTAATTAGCAAAAAGAAAGAAAGAAAGCACCTTTTTAAAAAGAAGCTGTTGAGTTGCATAAGGAGGATTGGAGGACTGAGTTTTTACACAGTTTGTCACTTTGTTGGAGCCCAGAAGTAAGATATTTTGCTGTCTTTTGCCTTGAGTTTGACATTGGCTGCACAGTAGAGTAAATATGCTGCTGGTGCTTCAGTTCATTGCTTTAGTCTAAGTATTATGTATGAAGAGGATGCTAGGGACAGGGCAGATTCTTTACCCTGCTGTTGGACATCCATTGATTTTTTCCCCACCTTACTCATGAACCCACAGGTAAGTCTTAGTTGCAAAACTTACTAGTTTAGTATTATGCCATAAAAATAGAATTAAACCCATTTGGGATATATAAGTACATTCCTTCTTTAGCACTGAAAAGACATTGTGTATGACATCATAATGTGCCTTTACCCTCAGTTTTGGTTGAGTTTGATATGCTCAAAATGAGAACAGCAGGTATTGGTGAAAGGGGCATATACATAGCCTGAGGCTGGAAGGGGTGTGAATGATCCTGTTCCTGAAATTCAGATGCTATGTCCACTTGCTTCTTATCTGCATTTAACATATAAGATAATTGACTAATATGCTAATATGTCCTTTGGGCATGATAGCACAGGGGTCACAGCAGTCATAGTTTGGAATCTCTTGAACCTTTAGTGTTCCATGACTAACAGAGGACCAGAGCACTGATGGAAACTGGGAGTTTTCCAGTTGAATCTCCAACTTTAAGAGCTATTCCAGGCTACTTTTTCAAACAGACTGGATTATGAGCTGTGAGTTGAATCAAATGCAGCATTAACCTTGTTTAATTAGTCTTTAATCAACCGCCACTGGAACACTGTGGCACTATTTTAAGTGGACCCATGAATTCATTAAACCTTCAACATTTCTAACAAACTGCTGTGGCAGTGGATGTGGATTGGAGACGGGCATCTGAACCACCTCAAATCGCTCCCTTTAATGTGGAAGAGTAGCAGTACAGTACTCTGAGCCCCTTGTGAACGACTGAACTTCTTGCCCTTTCTCTGAAGGCCAACCACCCTTCAGAGAAATCTAATTTCTGCTGCTTGTATCCATAATCTTATTCTTTCGATCACTACCCCACATAGTAGACAGGTCTGGCCTGGATCTGGTGTTAAGTCGGCACTGCTGGCTGACAGCTGGCATGGTAAGTGGTATGTCATTCAGATATGGGCCAGGCCTGGCGTAGATGGCACTGTTTATATGATGGCATGCCACATCTGGCCCGATTGTGGATTGGTTTATCTGGCCAAGGCTCATAGAAAACAGGTCTGGCCTGTATCCGGCAATAAGCTGGAACTTCTGACTGACTGGTGTCATGTCAGGGTGTATGTCAACCATATGTGGGCCAGGTCTGGCAATGATAGTGCTATTTATTTTCCTATTTTAGTTAGAGGACCCAAGTGCCATGTTGCAATACTATACTGCTATGGTAGCCAACTTTTCAAATGCAGGTTTGACAGGTTTGTGAGTGTACACTTCATCCACAACCTAGTGAGGGTTTACTTATGTCTACTACCGGGCTCCTGTAGCTCAGGAGGTAGAGCGGGTTATCAACTGATCGGAAGGTTAGTGGTTCGATCCCTGGCTCCTCCAGGCTGCATGTCAAGAGTGTGAATGTGTATGAATGTACAGAGTTGGCCATTTATATGGATACACCGTAATAAAATGGGAATGGTTGGTGATATTAAAGTCCTGTTTGTGGCACATTAGTATATGTGCAATTGCACACTGCTTGCATGATCTCTGCGCACAGAAAATCTGCGTTGCGCACACAAAAAAATCCAAGCTGAATTGCAATTAAAACTTTAATAATTCTGTTTTGCGGTGTTAGTCAGTAAGTGACTGGCGGCTCCCGCATGGGATTAGAACGATGCCACCTTATCCCATAATCCAGCCAATATTTACTTTGGGGAGAAACGGTAAAAACTGCGTTTTATAAGGAAAGCCTCGAAAGCGCTCTCCACCTGTGAGCAAAACCAAAACCAAAAACCCCAGCCTTTCCTGTTGGTCGAAAAATGTACCATGTCGACCAATCAAAAAAATGATATGGCAACATGGTATTTAGTTGTTTAGGAAGGGGAAAGTTTTGGAGTGACGATGGTGTTTTGAAATGTGAGAGATTTGCGACGTTTAGCGCAAATCTTGTGTAGTTAGTGTGTAGTGTAGTCAGTAGTTTTCTTGTGTGTGTCAGAACAATGAGGCGACTGCTGAATGTGTAACAGCAGTCTGGCGAGGAAGGAGCGGCTAGCCGGTCCAGCGGGCATGTGGTGTGGAGGTTAGCCGGATAACACGGAGCCAGTCAGTTAAATTAAACAACAGACCTTTATTCCTTGTCAGCAACATAAGACCATACAAGCCAGGTCTCCACGGCTCTACACTGTCCGTACATACATGTGCGGGGATCGGTAGTCGCCGGTGCCAGGCCGTTACAATGGTGAGGTCTATCCTGAGAACAGAACACGAGCAGCATGTAATGGCTGCCACGCTATACTCACACACCCCCTAGGAGACTCCCCCCCTAGTGGTGCTATAACCCAAAAGGTTTGTTACAAATGTTACAGGTGTTACAGCAGTGATACATCTCCTGTTGTCAGGCCTGCAGGTATCAGGCTGTTGTTCCCCTTTATCTCATAGTGGACAGAAATTATGTTTTGGAGTGCATAATTGTGTGGCATCAGATTTGATGCAGAACAGCTGATTGTTCTGTAAATAGTTTGAAATGTTTATTTTAAAAAACGCCTTGGCTGCATTTTTAGATAAACAGCTGCAAAAAACTTGTTTGCAAAACTTTTTTGAAGAAGTAACTACATAATTAATTGCCCAACATTGGTCATTATATACTGTATTTTGCAGGCAGAGAGTTACAGGACTCTCTCCCAGACCACAGACTCATACTCATAATACAAGTCAGAGCTTTATTTAAAAAAAAGAAAAAAGAAAAAGAAAGAAAGTTGTGTTTTCAAAATTGGAGTTCAAATTATTTTTACTTCCAAAAGTGTTAACATACTATGCAGGTCATGAACAAGATTTTTTTTTAATTTTCATTGTAATTGGGCTAAACACTTAATTAAAAGTAGTCTAATGCTTTCATTTGATTATTTTAATAAACCATGTAACTTGGATGGATTTGATGCTGGCGTGACCACAGTGCACACGTCTAATGTTGCTCTCAGTGGTCCAAGTGTCCGCTCAGGGAGTTTGTGTGTTCGCTCAGACACATGAAAAATTAGAGGGAACATTGCCTACGAGACCACCCATCTTCCATGCTACAGTTAGCAAACTGCTTTCTAAGTTTCGTGAAACTGGTTCAGTGTTGGATTTGCCAAAATGTGGACGCAAGAAAACTGTCACTAATGAAGAAACATCAGTGGCTGTCCTAGCTTCATTCAGCAAGAACCCACAGTGTAGCACTCGCCGCATGTCACTGGAGAGTGGCATTAGTCAAACATCCCTTCGGCGGATATTAGCTACTCACAAATGGCACCCTTACAAACTCCAGCTACTGCAGCATCTCAGCGAGGATGACCCAGATAGGCGGACAGAATTTGCAGAATGGGCAAAACAAAAATTGGAACAGGACCCTCAGTTCACGCAGAAGATTTTGTTCAGTGATGAGGCAAACTTTTATGTGAATGGTGAAGTTAACAAACAAAAACACTGCTATTGGTCTGACACTAACCCACATTTGATGGATCCCTCCAAGACTGTTGGAACAACAAAAGTGATGGTTTGGTGTGGTATATGGGGACAACGATAGTGGGTCCATTCTTCATCAATGGAAACCTCAAGGCCACTTGATATTTGAAATTGCTACATGATGATGTGTTTCCCTCTTTATGCACTGAAGCTGGCATGTTCCCTGAGTTTCTCCAGCAAGATGGTGCACCACCACATTATGGGTGCCAGGTCCGAGCATTCCTAGATGAACAGTTTCCTGGAAAGTGGATTGGTCGTCGTGGGCCAGTTGAATGGCCCCCAAAGTCTCCCGATCTGACCCCCTTAGACTTTTATCTTTGGGGTCATCTGAAGGCAATTGTCTATGGTGTGAAGATACGAGATGTGCAGCACATGAAACTACGGATACTGGATGCCTGTGCTGGCATTTCTCCTGCGGTGTTGCTATCAGTGTGTGAAGAGTGGGAGAAGAGGGTTGCATTGACAAGCCAACACAATGGGCAGCACATTGAACACATTTTATAAGTGGTCAGAAACTTGTAAATAACTCATGAAAGAATAAAGTTACATTGAAACCAAGCACACCATTGTTTTTCTTGTGACATTACCAATAAGTTTGATGTGTCACATGGCCCTCTTCCTATTGAAAAAACAAAAGTTGTATCCAAGATGGCCGACTTCTAAATGGCCACCATGGTCACCACCCATCTTGAGGAGTTTGCCCCCTCACATATACTAATGTGCCACAAACAGGACTTTAATATCACCAACCATTCCCATGTTATTACGGTGTATCCATATAAATGGCCCACCCTGTAGTTAGGAAGCACTCAGTTTAGAGAAATTGGGTGAATATTGTATAGAGCACTATGAATAATCCAGGAGAGTAGAAAAGCGCTATGTAAGAAACAGTCCATTCACTGTCTGAACAAAGTTTCATCATGTTTCTTTTGTGCTATCATGTTCTGGCACATGTTGTTATTACATGGCTTGATTAAGGTACACATTAGGCTGACATCTGGGGCCAGAGCTGAAACTGTTCTGGGCCAGCACAGGGCCAGCAGTGTGTCTGCAACTGGCCTGTGGGTGCACACAACTTACACATGGCCCACATACCACAAAGAATGATGAGCCTTTGGTGGCCCAGATCTGGTTTCCCAGAGGTAATCCAAACATGGGCCAGCACAGGACCACCAGTGTGTCTGCAACTGGCCTTGTGGTGGCCCATGTGTGGATCTGGACCATACCAGTTTTGCTATGTGGGACCCAGAGCTTATGACCATAGGTAAGGGTAGGGACATCTTTGCTTTTGCACTTAGCTTTCTCTTCACTACGACAGATTTGTACAGTGTCTGCAAGACTGCAGCCCCAATCCATCTGTCAATCTCTCGATCCTCTATCCACTCACTAATGAACAAGACCCTGAGATACCTAAACTCCTCTACTTGGGGCAGCAACACATCCGTGACACAGAGTGGGCACTGCACCTTTTTCCCACGGAGGACCACGGCCACAGATCTGTGCTGATTCTCATTCCCGCCACTTCACAGTCAGCTGTGAGCCACTCCAGTGCAAGCTATAGAACACCTCCTGATGGCTAACTAAGCCCAATAGGACGGACTCCTCCTTCAGCTTGATGGCTCTCTTCTCGGATTACCACCACAAAAAGCACCAACCACCTTGCAGTAAAACTGCAGTAAAAAACAGATGCCACAGATGTTCAAAAGCAGCCACAAAGCATTAAAGTAAATGCAGTTTAGAATACATCTATGTCATGGGCTTGTGAATTAATGTGTTGGGTTGACTTTGCTGCCTTACAATTTGTGTGGATTGAAAACAGGCCCCCACATTCTTCTTAACTCTTATGTAGAAGTTGCTAAGCTCACTTTTCCATTTCAAAGCAACAACAGGAAATTTTACTGAGAGCGTTTTATATAAGGTTTTAAAAGCCGTGGGGTTACTTTTTTATTAAGCTGAGAGGCAGCAGCATGCAGAGAAAGCATCGGGATACGAAAACTAGGCTAACACTAGCTAGCTAGCAAGTTCATGAACCTGGTGCTAAACTGCAAGAAAGCACAACATAACAGTAAACCACTTACTCACCAAATCAGTGTACCACACATTAGAATCACAGCGGTGCCAATAATAACCACTTAAGTGGAAGCATTCTCCAGCTGCACGCTGGTTTGCTCAACATATTCTAGAAGACCCGTGCTGGCTACAATATTCTCATCAGGTTGAAAAGAAGGGTAAACAGCCTATAACCTTCTTAAATGTCTCCTTTGCACACGTCATTACTACATGTGATGCAATTTTATCTTATGTATTCAGAACTGTTTTTTTTTTAATTAATATCCATATACTCTGTTTTTTTTTTTTTTAAATTTAGTGTTCTTTCCAAATTCCAGGTTTGGAATATGGAAATTATTTACATTTATGACTAAGCCACAAAACAGAGTAACTTGAACCTCAACAAACCTCCTTTAGAGAGAAAACTAAATTTAGTGTAAAAACCTTAAAAGAGAGACCTGATGAGCCACTTAGAGGGAAAGAAAAGTCTGTGTTATTTTCTTTTTTATTTGTAAGACATCATTTGCTCAGTTATGGGTTATCTCCTTTAAGGTACACATTTGTGTGGGAGCCAAGCATCTCTGGACTGTTGCCTTCTTTTTAAACAAAAGCACCAAAACCTCAGGACAATGATACATGCAAAGGAATGCATGGGTAATGACATTAATGAGACAATGAGATGTGAAGACCACCACAAAGAGACAAAACAATCATTTATGTCATTGTAAAGTGACAGTACTTGTTCTTGTAAGAAATGCATAAGTGATCATGAGATTTGGAAAGTTTCTTTGAACACTCAACTGTATAACTAGAAAATAGTTCACAGGTTAATGCAGACATCTCTCTATCTTCTTTCAGTTATACAATTCAGGGTCACAGGGAGTTTAGAGGCTATCACAGAACAAGGGACAGACTCCACCTGGGAGAGGTCACTAATTTGTCTTAGGGCTAACACATACAGACAAACAACTATCACCAATGCATGTTTATGGACTGTGGGAAGAAGCCAGGGAGTTCATACAGAGAAGAACATGCAAACACCACACAGAAAGGCTGGATATAAGCCCAGGGCCTTCTTGCTGTGACGCAACAGCAACCACACCACCACACTTCCCCAGTGTAAGCTTACAAATAAAGTAACCATTATGAATTAAAGAGGCGGAGTTTTGTTCTGCTTGAATGGACATCTCACTTCTGACTGAGTGAGAAGGTGATGTAAGAGCTCCTGAGACTTTGTAGCCTGAGCGATAAACACAATACTTTCATTACATACAAGTTGTTAACCTGGCTTATGCTGAAAACCAGTACAAAGGAGATGCTTTCCTCCATGTGTTTATAGACCACTCTGCATTTAATTGTTAATCATTTTAAACTGTAACTCTTTTCCACAGCGTGTCTTTTATCCTGTCTTCCTCCTCTCAATCCATACTGGTCGTGAACAAGAAAAAAAGAAAGAAATCAGCAAGGGAGCATATACTTTTCACAGCACTGTACATGTCCTTCTGAGCGGTAGATTAAGCAGGACAATTGAAGCATTCAGTTTTAGTCAGTATCTTAACCAGCTAAAGAGCAAGCTTCAGCTACAGCTATAAAAAGACAAAAATCTAATGATAAAAGCAGCTTCTTTATCTCCCAAGTTGTAAAAGAGTCTGGGGAAAACTGGTTTCAGACAGGTATCAATTTGTAGGTTGAATGTGAATTCAATAAATGAGATTGCATTCAACAAACGTAACAATGCAACAGGCCAGATCAGGCTGTTGTGGTTGGGTGAATAACTTCATGGTACAGATAGTGACAGACTCCTTTAATGTGCTGCTATCTCTGCTGCAAGCCTGCAAATGTTCAGAGCTCTGGACAACATTTAGGGTTACCTGGCTTACACTAAAACTTCTGGCGAACAGAGAGGCATTCAGTCTCTGCAGCACCAGTGCAGAAGCATAAATGCTAAACATATTTATTTTTCTTATGAAGGAGTCCACAAAGATCACATTAAAACTCTGTAAAGGTTACATAGGAGAATCATTCTTAAAATAAACTGAATGGAAACTTGGAGGTTTAGTGTAAACCTTAGCCTAGGGTATGCTTATGCATTTCTTTTCCTCGTGTAGTCTTTCCACAGGGAAATGATGCAGAAAACATTCTATATTCAGCATCTCTAAAGTGGAGTAGGAACACCCTGTTGGAGAACGTCTTTTAAAAGCTGTGAGGCAACCTGCTTTGGAAAAGCAAACCCTGCCAAGCATACAGACATTAGCAGTCTCTAGAATCTACTATGTGTTTGCATGTGGGTGGGGTGCAATTCGATGGGTGTGGTATTTACTGTATATGCAGCCTTAGGTATTCACAAATAGTCTGTCTCCTTATTGCACAGCTGATATATTTTCCTCCTATGGTTGACGTGGTGAGTTCAAACTAGTCTACTGAATTCTTTATTATACATCACCAGCACACCACGTCATACCTGCCACAAAGAGCCCTCAGTACAGAGCACAAGATTTTCCTTTTAATATTCCATATAAATACTATGAGAAAACAGTAATACTGTTGGTGACACTGATTGTATTGCAGGAACAAGAATAGCTAGAAATGTATGATCCTACAATCCTGCCCATCTCTGTTTTTGTTTCTGCTTTTGTTTTCTGTGGGAAATCAAGCTTTGGTTAGGGTTAGATACACTCCTCATAAGCATCTAAATGGGTACAGGGTACTCACTGCTAGCCAAACACAGGAGGCACTATCAGAGCTAAAAGTAACTAAGTGTTCAAGTTCTTTTTTAATCCTTGCCTTGTTAACTGTCCATCCATTTTGGGCAGGGATAGCTCAGTAGGTAAAGTGGTCGCCCCATGATCGGAAGGTCGGCGGTTCGAATCCACTTAACGGCTACCCTGAGGTACCCCTGAGCAAGGTACCGTCCCTACACACTGCTCCCCGGGCGCCTGCTTAGTGGGCTGCCCACTGCTTCACTGAGTGAATGAGTCAAATGCAGAGAAAAACAAGTAATTTCCCCATGGGGATCAATAAAGTATCTATTATTATTATTATTATTATTTTATTCCACTTATCTAATTCAGGGTCACGGGGTTGCTCTCCGATGTGTTCAGTAAGGTGTGAATTTTAGATAGAAAGCACTTAGACTTAGAAAAAAAAGTGCTGTGAATGGGTAAATAAGGTAAAAAGAAAAGTACTATATAAGAATCAGTCCATTGGAATGACCGGCTGCATCTTCTCCTTAACTTGCTGTCTGTCTGAGTGTTGTCTAGAAAAAACTATGTAGGCTTTATAGATAATTGAGAAACTTTCTGGTGGAAACCTGGTCTTGTTAGAAGAGACAGCATCCATCCCACTTTGGATGGAGCAGCTCTCATTTCTAGAAACTTTGCCAAATTTATTAACCCCCCCAAAAACGTTATTATCCAGAGTTGGGACCAGGAAGCAGAATTGCAGTCTTACAAGCCTCTCTGCAGCTTCTCTCCTCCTGTTATCCCCCAAACCCGATCCCCTTAGAGACTGTGTCAGCTTCCAAACAGACAAAAAACAAACTAAAAACCAGCAAAAAATAGCTTCAGTATGAGAAAAAGTTACCAAGAAAGATATTTCACAAATAGTCTTGTAGTGAGAAAAATCTCAACCTTGTGATTTCGTCCATCCACTCAACACCACAATAGACTCACCTACAGCATTTAACTGGGAGCATGGTTAAATAATAAATAAGGTAAGGTAATGTTACTGAAGAGAGAAAACGTTCAGAAAATTTGGCTCATGTGTCTTGCTTGACATTTGCTATATAAAGGTGAATACACATAAATAGACACACACAAGACATACTGATGCAGATTTTTCCCTTTCAAGCTAGCAGCCAGTAGATGTTGCTGTTTCCTGCTCACTACTAATTCATATAAAGTGTGTGTGTGTGTGTGTGTGTGTGTGTGTGTGTGTGTGTGTGTGTGTGTGTGTGTGTGTGTGTGTGAAATAACACCCCCCTTTTGATTAAGGGTTGACATGGTCCACTGCAGGCCCCAGTCTGAATGTATGTTTGTGTGTGTGTGTGTGTGCTCTGGGTGGGTGCAGGGGTAATGGGTGGGGGTCCGGGTGGAGCCGCAGAGTCTAAGCCAGCAAACAGAGAGGGGTTGTTGAGCTGAGAGCTGCTCACAGTCCTGATGTTTTCAGCTCTAAATCACTTGGCCTGTTGCTGCACAACATGGTCGACCACAACTATTCTCAGAAGTCTCACAAATATGATCGGCTGCACGATTCCATGATGAGCAGATGAATGAAGATGGGGAAAGAAAACAAAACCTTGGTTTATAGCGCAATGGAGTTTATAGAAGCAATTTCTGCATTCCACTTGCAATAGTCCAATAAGTAAACTGTGAAAACTGTCAATATCAACTATTCTTAAAAAATAAATTCATCCTTGTTATGTAAGACACTGCTCTTTGCTCTTTACAGGTTGCTGCAGTGGGACATTCTTCTTTATTCACAGATATTCATCTCTTCCGTGGCTTGGTTAGATGTTCCTCCAGAACATTTTGCTTAGTGTTTCCATGGCCGGGCCCCTGACCAATGAAGCAACCTGGCTTTGAATAGCACAGATTTCCAATTCCCTGTTCGCAGTGTATAACAAAACCTGTATGTACATCAGTTGTAATATGTCTTGGTCTGCTCATGCTACAAGAAAAACTACCCGACTGCCTTTACAGATATTAGGAAAAAAATTCAGGTTGTATTACTTTACTTCAGAAAACAGTAGACTTATCACTGATAAGTTGATAAGTATCACTGAGCTGCAAGTCCCTCAACAGATGTTCCTGAACTGTGTGAAAGTACTACCCCCAAGCAGGAGCATTTTGTGGGTAAAAACTCCTAAAACCTAAGCGAGACCCTGCCTCATCTTTACTTCATCAAAAGATTACACCCTCTAGCATGCATATTGAAAACTCAACTAAAGCTCAAGTACCTTTAAGCCTATGTCTAAATATAGCACTCAACAAAGGGTGTTTGGAGTCTACTGCAGTGGAAATCCTTAAAAGTCCAGCTCCACAAGGAGACAAATATTTCCGTTACCTTTTACAAAATCCCCCAAAATGTTCCAGACCTGTGCACAGGACACAACCTCAGGCAAGTATTTATGTTGAGGAGGAAAAACAAGCAGGACTTTTTAAAAGGAAAAGTAAATAGTTTTTGATCTGTGGCAGTCAGAATGCTTTTTGTTTCTTTACATTTTAATATTTGTTATAAGATAGTAGAGTTGATGATGATAATAATAATAATAATAATAATAATAATAATAATAATAATAACAATAAAAATAATAACAGTAATAACTACAACAACAACAACAACAACAATAATAATAATAATGATAATAATAATAATAATAATAATAACAAAACAACAACAACAACAACAATAATAATAATAATAATAATAATAATAATAAGAAGAAGAAGTAGATTTACAAGGCGCTTAGTGAGTGAACGTTCGTTTCTGCTGTTAAAAGGACAAGTCGGTTTTCTTTATGAAAACAGTTATATAGCAAAAACAAAAACAAAAAACAAACAAAAATAGTGTTACTGCTTATTCCTATTAGGTTTGGTTTGTGATACGCACTTTAACGTCTTCATTACTGTTACACGTCTTTCCTTTTCCCTAAAACACCTTGAGATTATTACAAGGTGTTATATTTATCATTCCAATAAACATCGCATTAATTCTCATATTCTTTGTAATGCGTCAAAGTGACAAGAGTTTCACAGGACTTTTTTTTTTTGTAAACACAAAACGAAATAAAAAACCCCAGCTCTTTACCTCGCCCTGTGCGCTGTTTGGAAGCCTCAATCCTGCGGCAGCCAAGAAGGTGATTGAAGCGTAAACCGTTTACGCACCAAGTTAAGAGCAGCAGGCGGTGCGGGTGTTTCTCTATCTGCTCCAATAACAGGTTCCACTATCAGCACTAATAGCAGTGCGGCAGCGCGGTCCTCCAGTTTACACGCACGTGGGTAAGAACAGTCCGACTTGCGAGCGGCACCGCGCGCATGCAGGTGAAGTGCGTGAAGTGCAAATCCACACTGTGAAGTGGATGTTTAGCCTTTTTGGACAACTATTTCCAAATGCCTCACACCCATTTCAGGAAAAGTGTCAAACAAAGGAGGTACCCGGCCCTGTTGCTCAATCTGTGCTTACAGACTAGATTTGCACAAGCCCATCACCCCGCCTTCTCATTGCTTCTCAGCGCCTCTCAGCTTTAATCACACGTCGTGTTTAAAGTTAGTAAACATTCAAACGTGCCTTTGTCAGCAGTAGTGATGTACTGTTTATGTGTTCTTCTCTTTTTACCTGAAGAGAAACGAAAAATCAGACATCAAATCACAAACATGCTCATGAAAAGAATGAAGTGTCTCGTGAGAGAGAGTCAGTCTTTCTTACACTCAGTAAAATGTAGTTCAGTATTTGAGTTCCACCATGATGAGCTCTTTTCACTGCTATGACAGAACAAATCAACTGTCATGGGCCCTATTTCAGGAAGCCGGTTTAGAAAACTCAGAGTGAAAAACGATACTCAGGGTTGAGTAACCCCGAACTGTCCAACTCGGAATATTCGGTTTCAGAAAGGCTGATAACAAGTAGTTCAGTCAACGCGGAGTTGCTTTAACCCCAAGTTAAGCGCGCGCACGAGGATACATAAAGCCCTGATTAGTGGAGCACAGATTAAGCGAATTACCATGGAGAAGGAGGGAAAGAAGGCGCGGTCAATGTATTTTACAGCGCTTGAGGCCGAAATTCTGATGGCAGCATATGCTGATAACATGCAAATTTTGCAGAAAAAAAGTAACACAGCCTCAGCTGCAAAAGAAAGGGGGCATGGCAAAACATAGCCGACAGAGTCAATGCGTGAGTGTTAATTTAAACATTGATCTAGGGATTTCCACCCATTTAACACGTTATTTTATTATATTTTATTTTGTATTTTATACCTTTTATTTTGTGATGTGATTTGAGCGCAGGTGCAACCCAACAGGCCCCCAACGTTCCTGGCAGCAAGTAAAAATGAAATATAAAAATATAGTCCAAACAGGTAAGGTGTAATTGTATTATGAGCCATAGTGCTTGGTCTGTTTGTCCTATGTAAATCAATTTCAGTTAGAGGCTACATTAATTTCCCCTCTGTAAGCACTTATTGAAATTATCTGAGCACATTATAAGTACATATTTGCTTACTCTGTATGCTCAAATGTGACCCATTATGGCCACTAGAAAAAAAGCGGAGGCCCAAAAAACAGGTGGGGGTCCTCCACCACCACCACTCACAGAGCCTGGCCACTTGGCTTCCACATTTGTGATAATGTTGGCAGCATCACATATGATCTTCACAGTGCAGAGAACACAAATTAGCATCCATTACTATAATGAAATAATTTGTTAGTTTGAAATGCTACAGGGAACTATGTACCTGTACATTAATGCTGTGGAAAGACTTCCTGTTCACATAGTCTCCTTCATTTACTGAAGGAGCAATGATTGGAATGTGAGTGCCATCTATACAGCCAATCACGCCTGGGAACCGTGAAAATAAATGTAAAATTTAAGTAGTAGTTCAAGTATCACCACATCATGTATTAAGTTTTGTTCATCCTGCTACCTGCAATTTTGTGGCATCCCTCTTTGATAAATCTTGTGGGTCTATGACCGGGGAACACCACAAACCAGTACAGGAGACGTTTCAGTGCAACTGTAACATTCCTGACTGCCCGACAGACGGTAGCCTTGGAAACGTGCTCAGCGTCACCAATATTATACAGAAAGCTCCCGTTTGCAAAAAACCGAAGTGCAATACAAATAATATGTACAGAACTGAGAGAATGTCAGCGATGTGTCACATGCGCAATATTAGGCCTGAGGATGTTATTCAAATAAATTATAGATTGTGCTGAGAAACGGTAACGTTCGCACAGGAAATCATCAGGAAATGATAAAATGTCCAAACGCGCTCTGATCACTCTCTCCCGGCGGAGAGCTCTGCGGAGTATTTGGGCTTCAAGATCTACTGGCTCTTCAAGGAAGGGACACGCCATGTCTGACACTTCCTACTGTCAGGTTTCCGACAAAGAGGCGGGGACAGTCAGGGTTAGTTGTAGTAAACCTGCTAGGGGGCAGGTTAGCTTCACGGAGTGTGTCGTCATAGTGACTCACTCAGGCTTCAGCTGAACTCGCTTTGTGAAACCGAAAACCCAGAGTTTTCGTTAACTCAGGGTATACTTACTCAGAGTTTGCACTAAACCGGCTTTCTGAAACAGGGCCCTGGTCGGACGGTCCTTCCCAGGGCGACCTGCCTGTGTGTGTCTGTGTGTGCTTCTCTCTCTCTCCTCCTCCACCCAGTGGCTGACACACCTGCACCTAATTTGCCACCCAGCTGTCACTGATCATCCTTCGTTGTGGGCTGAGGTATTTAACTGTGTGTCCGGATTGTACTGGAAGCTCGGTAGTAAAGAGTGTTTGTTACTTGTAACATAGCTTTAGCCGGCTACCCTTCTCACCTGTTGTTGTCGTCACTCGTTTGTAGGAGGAAGTGATACGGAGCAGAAGGTTGGAGAGAAGGAGCCCGCTGGATTAAGCTCTCGGAGGAGAAACACACTCGGATAATCACTTGGGAGACTCACCTGCACACCACTGGGAATTTGGAGATGATCACCGTTGAATTTTTGCACTTCGCTTTGTGTTTTGAGACTGTTTTTGAGCACTGTAAATAAACGCACTGTTTGCTTCGCATCCAGAGCTCCGCGACTGAGTCCATATTTCCCCATTACCCGTGACATCAACAAAGTATTATAAACTGAGCCTTTACAGGGTCACCAGCAAACTACTGATATTTGGCATGCAGAATGGAGCTACAGTCACATAGTTTAGTTCAAGTTTGTAACAGGCATAGTTTCAGAAACTAGAAAATGGTAGATGCATTTTGGCCAGCAATTTTAATTCAATTCAGTTTTATTTATACAGCATCAAATCACAACAACAATCGACTCAAGTTGGTTTATATTGCAAAGTAGACCTTACAATAATACGACAGAGACCCCAACAATCATAGGACCCCAGAAAGCGCTTTGGTGACAGTGGGAAGGAAAAACTCCCTTTAATAGCAGAACCAGGCTCATCTGGCATGACCGGTTGAGGTTAGGAGAGGGAGACAAAACAAAAGACATGCTGCACAAGACAGCCACAGATTAATAACAAGCACGATTCAAAGCAGAGACGTCTATTAACACATAGCAAGTGAGAAAGGTGGCTGACTAAGAAATACTCAATGTATCATGCGAATCCCCCAGCAGTCTACGGCTATTGCAGCATCACTAAGGGAGGATTCAGGGTCAAATGATCCAGTGAAAAGGAAAGTTTTAAACCTGATCTTAAAAGTAGAGACAGTGTCTGTCTGCCAAATCCAAATTGGAAGCTGGGCGCCTTAAAGCTGAAGGCTCTCCTTCCCATTCTACTTTTAAATACTCTAGGAACCACAAGTAAGACAGCAGTAAAAGAGAAAAGTGCTTTAATGGGATGATACAGTACTATAAGGTCATTAAGACAAGATGGAGCTTGATTATTCAAGACCTTGTATGTGAGGAATGGGACTTTAAATTCAATTCTGGATTTAAGAGGGAGCCAATGAAGGGAAGCCAATATAGGAGAAATATGCTCTCTCTTTTTCTAGTCCCTGTCAGCACTCTTGCTGCAGAAATTTGGTTTATCTGAAGGCTTTTCAGGGAGTTTTTAGGACATCCTGATAATAACAAATTACAGTAGTCCAACCTAGAAGTAATAAATACATAACTAGTTTTTCCCAAGTCACTCTGAGACAGGATATTTCTAATTTTAGAGATATTGTGCAAATGGAAGAAAGCAGTCCTACATATTTGTTTTAATATGTGCGTTGAAGGACACACTATGGTCAAAAATGACTCCAAGGTTCCTCAAAGTGTTACTGGAGACCAAGGTTATACTATCAAGAGTATAAGTATCTGGTTAGATACCATATTTCTGGTTAGATAATGTTGGATTATAATACTATTTTATGCCATGTTATACCCCTAATTAAAGATTGTGAATTATTATGTAGTTTTAGTTTGCATTATTCTCCTGAATTAGAAGAAGCTGATAACTATTGCATTTGTTAAACTGATTTGCATTACATTAGACTGCTGATTTGTTGTGAATGAATGATATTGTTTTATGATGCATTATACTGCTGAGTTATAAGAAATACTGTTCGCAGAAAGTCATCGCCTTATTTGTCTGATTAGAAGAGAACAGAACATACTGGAGTTTTCTGCCCCATCTCAGCAGGAGCAGATAAACAGGGAGCCAAGGTCGTAGCTTAGGCGCTGTGTGAGAGAAAGAATGTGAATGTTTAGGCTTTTATGATTAGGTGGGGGCCACTAGAGGCTATAAGAGTTTGATCAATGCTCCACCATTTTGAGATCTGATGCTGTCTGCGTACGGTGTCCATCTCCCACGCGTGTGATCATTAAAATCATTGTTTGACTCAACCCGGCCGGACCAGTGTTGTTATTGTGGTTTTTCCTCTTGTATCCATCCCCAATATTTGAATCCGTAACAGTTTGGGGGCTCGTCCTGTTGTATTGGAGTGGAAGTTGGAGGTTTGGATGGTCCGAGGTTGTCGAACGGACAGGCAAGAGCCAGTGGTCTGACGTGAGTGGGCATAAGCCGGCTTATACAAAGGTAAGGCACTACCTGTTGAATCTAGTGTGAATCTAGTGTGCCAAATTGGACATGATAAAATTAAAGTCTACTCACTGAAATTACTGGTAGATGTCTGTTTTGATTTTGATGAAAAAATCTCATGAGTTAAAGCAGTTAGAGGCTGCTAAGAAGTGTTTAATGCAGTTAGAGGCTGCTAAGAAATTGAGTTAGAGGCTCAAGTAGTTTGGTAGGGAATTGGTCATTTTGTGAGTTAGAGGCTCCATTGGTTATATGGTGGATCTGAGTTGGTCATGTTGTGAGTTAGAGGCTCCATTGATATCTAGGATGCACCTGCCTCAGTCACACTCTTGTTTCGAGGAGTTGACTGCTGTTTCAAAGTGTTATAAATTATTATAGGACAGCAGTTAGAGGCTGCTAAGAAGCGCATAGCCCGGAGGTTACGCTCCCTCCTGGCCGTGGATGCGCGACCTTGACCTGTCGGCGAACAGGGTTAGTTCAGTTTGGCTTAACTGTGGGGTACAGGGCATCCTGGAATAAGCTAGGAGTTAGAGGCTCCTTACCATGTTAAACGGTATCTGCGCTTTTTTGGACACTGTTAAATTGAATTAGGGACTTTAGAGATTAGGCCAGATACAGTTAGAGGCTGATACTGGTTAATTGATTACAAAAAAGTTGGACTTTCTTCGGTTGGACCCGTTAACTTAAATTTGTCAAAATTGTGTAGGCGCTAAAGCTGTCAGGCCTGAGAGTGATTGTAAATATAAGACGTCTTTGTAAAATAAAATAATAGAGCTGAGGATTAACCTTGACAGGTTGTGGATTAACCTGTCAAGGGCAAGAACAAAAGAATTCTGCCTCAAATACAGGAAATCATAGCTTTCCTGTATTTCCTACATTGTTGGCATGCTGGTTAGTGCTGTTGCTTGACAGTAAGAAGCTCCTGGGTGCAAATCCACAGTCTGGCTAGTTTGCAGTGGTTTCTCTCTGGGTATTCTGGTTTCCTGCCACAGTGAAAAGTCATGCAGTTATTAGAGCTATGTTAATTGATGATTCTAAATTATCCATGAATGGAAGTGTAAACGGCTGTTTGTTTCTATCTGATGGACTGGTCAGCTGTCCGGGTTGTACCCTGCCTGGTAACCTGTCACTTCAGGGTTATTTCTCAGCCCTGTTGCAACCAGGATAAAGATAGGAGGATGGTAATTGTTGTAGACCCCTTCAATTTTTACAGTAACCAGGATCTAGACTTTGTTGAACAGTATGCAATATGAAGACAACATGTAGTATTTAAGTGACCAAGTAGTATTTGGATAAACGTTATTGAATAGTGTTGAAATAAACTGACAGAATTGTGAAGGATTAAAATATTCCAGGAGCTCAACTTACTCCATCTGAACATGTTTCAATTGTGTTTTATGAACACAAAATGCACAGGTTTACTGAATATGAACTGTTCAGACTGCTTCCATCAGGAAGGAGGTTCCGCAGCATCCGGTCCCGTACCAGCAGACTGAGAGACAGCTTTTTCCATCAGGCCATCAGACTGCTGAACACGTCATAGACACCTCAGCTTCACTACTGGAACTTCAACATTATGCACTCCATACTGTATATAAATGCCACTTGTTTTGCACATATTCAACTCTGTATATTTTATATATTTTATTATTATTATTATTATTATTATTATTTTATTTTATTTTTTTACTATTTAATTTGTAAAAATGTGTATACACACACACACACACACACACACACACACACACACACACACACACACACACACGTAGGAAAATATTTAGTATACACATCCAGAAATGCATACACTATTATATATTGTACATATATTTATTAGTTTCAGGTTGGCCATTCTTGTATTTTGCTCGTTTGTGTTGTTGTGTTTGCACATCTCTGTTGCTTGTGGGGCTCGCACACAAGAATTTCACTCGCATGTGCTGTGCCAGTGTGCCTGCACATGTGATGTGACAATAAAAAGTGATTTGATTTGATTTGATTTGATATGAAAAGGTTGTGTTGATTTAACTCAGGTGTTTAAGTTTCTGCCAAAGCAAAACATTTGTGTGCAACCAGTGTACACTATTGAATCAAGTAAGTCCAACATGTTTTTTCAGTGCAAAAAGGAGTTACGGTACACAATATTGTCCCGGGAGGGAGAAAAACTTTCTGGTGAAGTTTTGGTTGATTTTTGGGTTTTTCTTGACACTAGGTTGATTTTATCAGTGAGGTTTGGATTGTTTTCTTTCTCTAAGAGAGAGAAAGATGGTTTTATGCTTGGACATGTTTGCAATGGGCCCCAGTATTTGTTATTATATGAGTATTTTATTGGTTACGTTTGTTTTTGCTTTTGTTACAGTGCACTGAGATAAGACCATCTGAGAGGTGTGATCCACCGGTTGTGATGTTTTGGTATTTTGTGAGTTCCTGATTTAACAAATCAGCTCTTTAATCCAGGCCTGAGAGATTGAACTTTAAAGCGCTATAAAATATTCTTACTGGAAACAGTCGCAAAGTATTTTTCTCCATGATTATAATGGGCTTGGGAGAAATTCACTTATATGGGACATTGATCACATGAGAAGTCCTGAGCCTAAAAGGATTGCAGCAAGTCAATCCAGTCCAAAAAACAAGGAACTGTTTTCCTTTAAAATGATGACGTCATCTTGCTGGTGAGGGAGGCTCGAATAGGTTGCGCGTGAGACTCCATTATCAGCAATATCTGGTATGAATGTGTGTGGATGTATGCATGTGACTGGACTGTGATGGACTGACGACTAAAAGTTTTAACTGACTTGATACTGAGACAAAAACGGTACCGACTTTAGGATTAGTAAATGTCCACAAACAATTCACCCAGCCTGTAAGAGAAGGGTGGATGTTTTGTCTTGCTTTGTTTTGTTTTTGCAGGAACAGAAGGATGACAGGGACTAAAGGGGGAGGCTGTAGCTTCACATGAGTGTGAACTGCAGACTTAACCCTTTGGTTGCTAATTTTGAGTTACTGATGTTTGCATTAAGAAAAGTGTGTTTTAGTAGCTGTGTTTCGATTAACGTATCACATTATATTGTTGGGAATGTTAAATGCTAAAGGGAAGAAGAGGTTTGATTTCACTCATGACTGAGCATGTTATTATTAACCATAGCGGGCCACTGTAAAGAGTCAATTAACTGGTCACTTAAATAGAGGTAAAAAAAAAAAAAAGCCAAAAAACTCTAGTAATATCTATGGATAACAGGGAAATGGTAGGCTTGTCACATTCAAAATGGATATATGTAATAATAAACACTGGTCCCCGTCTTTTAGGTGCTTTCTTGAAATGGTCAGCAATTTAAAAGTAGGATAGAACCAACAGGGGCATGTGCTGAGAGGTGGTGCTGCACAAGAACAAGAGTAAAATAAAGAAAAATTATTGTGTTTAGCTTTGATAAATTCAAATTAAAATGTACCATTACACTCAGAGGATCAATATGAAATCAAATATATGCTAATGTTGTATGAAGTACATGACTGATAACTGTTCTGTCCTGAGCTTTTGTTTTTACAGCACCCACTTGACCACACCAACAGTTTCTCGCCACCAAAAGGGGGTACTTGCAAAGAATAGGGAGGAATATCATCAAGACTGGGAAAGGTAAGCCCCGAAGGGGGTGATAACACCATAACTTTCGTTTATGGTCAAATTCTCAAAATTTGCCCCAAACATGGAAAATTCTTCAAACATTTAGAGACAGAGTGGAGTTCTAGATAAATATAATGTGCCAAACCACATGCGGATGGAGAGTTGGAATCGATAAGATGGTGAAATAACACGCAGTAAAATGTTGATCATGTTGATTATGTTTATTCCAGTGTGCAGAGCAAGGTTATTATTATTAACGAAAACTAACGAAATAACGAAAACTAGAAGTGAAAAAACATTTTCGTTAATGGAAATAAAAATAAAAACAAAAAAGGAAAACTAACTAAAACTGTAATGAGTGTTCACAAAACTAACTAAAATTAACTGAATTTATAGCAAAAATGTGTTTAGTTTTCATTGATGTGTGCATGTCCTACAATAGTCAAGGGTGAAAATGAAGTTTAGTTTCCCGATTTTTTCTTGCTGTCTCATTATGCCAGCCGGTGGCAGTACATTAGTCGAGTCATCTGTGTTGCTGCTCCGTCCACGCGCAGAATCATGTTAGGAAAAGTCGGGAGAAAGCGCCAGAGTCCAATTTGGGATTACTTTGAGTATGACTGTGCTTTGCTTAAAGCAAGTGTCTTGTAGTGGAAAGAGACAAATTATATGAGGGACATTTCTAAAGGGAAAAAATCCCACAAACCTTAAAGTGCACTTGAAAAGCTCACACCAGAAGGCTAACCTAGCTTACCTTGAGAAGGTACGGGAGCACACTCAACCCTCATCCCCAGAGAACAGAAGCTAACCCCAGGCAAGGCAGCGTGATGCATCCCGAGACAACAGGACGGGGATATCTACATAACTGTGTGAGTCAATTGCCTTCAAAAAGTTTATCAATTCACTTGAACCAAAATTACGAACACCCGGTGCTGCAAGAGTTAATAGTCTCAATACCCAAGGATAAGCACAAGAGCATGACTGATATGATGAAACTGGGATTTTGTTACACTTAATTATTGCAAACACAACTAAAACTATAACTGACACTAATCAAAACTAAACTGAAACTAAGGATTTTCAGAAAATAAAAACTAGACTAAACTAGCAAACAATTGGTAAAAACTAATTACAACTGACATAAAATTGAAAATCTGAAGTCGAAGCTAAATAAAAATAAAAAATAATGAAAATTGCAAAACTATTAAAACCCTGGTGCAGAGATTGGCAAATCTGACCAGGAAATGTTATAAAATGGATTGTCGGAACAGTCAGCGTTACAGTCACCTTTGACAGTCCAGACTAAGATGGCGTTGGACATCTTCAGGGTGGAAAAGGGTTGGTGTGACCAAGGTGTGGTTTGGCTTGTATGTATCTTTCAAGATGATACAGCTCTGGATGAACCAGTTACCAGGGCATGGAAGGAGGACAGACTCATTAAATGAGGAGAAGGATTTTTCTGGGATTGGAGATCCTCTGGGTGAGTGGTTGACTAAAAGCATGCATAAAATAAAAGCTATTTTTTGTTATTGATTGGTAATAGATTGATAATTGGCCACATTTACAGCTGTATTGATTTGTTGTGGACACAGTCTACTTCATGTTTAAGCACTCTAATTAACAGATTGAAAATAGTGACATAAGAGGAAGAGTATGCAGCGCCACCCTGTCAGATGCCAGTGACGGTGGGGCTCAGTGATTAATCAGGTGAGCCGGATTCATGGCTGATTCCCCTGCTGTGGTCAGTAAGGGGAAAACTGTCATGAAACGCTGTGTGGCAGGCAGGAGATGAGGACTCAAAGTGCAGGACTCAGACTCAGGGGATGAACTCAAAATCACAGCTTTATTTGCTGGTCACAGAAAAACGAGCATACAAAGTAAACTAAGCTAATGTCATGATCCTGGGTCCTTTTGGTTTTGTGTTTTCTCTTCGCGATTTTGGTTCTGTTCTCTAATTGGTGTTTACCCTGTTCCCCCCGTGTGTTCCTGTTTTATTGTGAAGGTCTGCGTCTTATGTGAGTGTTTTCAGTTTGCCTCCCTGGTCTCGTCATGTTAATCACTCCCAGCTGTGTCTCCCACCTGTGTGTAATCTCCCTGTGTTCTGAGTGTATTTAAGTTGTATTTTCTGTCTTAGTAATCGCTGGTTCGTCTGTGTTGTTTCCCCTCGGTCTCCCTGCGTCTCCCCGTATGTATTTCTCCGGACCTCCCTGCATCCTCATTCTGGTTTGTCTTATTAGTTTACCCAGTTTAGGTTTCCGGTTTCATGTTTTGTCGCCACCGCTGTTTGTACTTACACCCCTGTAAATAAACACTCACCTGCACCAGAGCTGCCGCCTTTTGGGTCCTTACTACAAATCCACACGGCTTGCCCCGCAAACCGTGACAGAACGAACCAGCCACCATGGACCCAGCGGCAGTCAATCCGTCCGAGGAGCTCCAGGATGACATCGGCTACAATGTGGAGATCCTCCTCGGGCTGTGGCTGGAGAATCCTCCGTACGAGCTTCGCCACGCCGTGGAAGGTCGGCTACAACGTCTCTTTTCCGGCCTGCCATGGCTACTGAATTCACTTCCTCCGACCATACAGGCTTTTCTCCGGCACACACCTCACCTTCTCTCAGCCACTCCTGCCTCGCCGGATGTGATCTTGCCCGGCCCGTCGGAGCCGTCTGCGGGGAGGAAACGCCGATCGCGCCGCAAGCGCGCCACCCCACAGCCGGACGTTCGGGCTTCTAAATCGCCGGCTGTGGTGAGTGAGGACTCTTTTTCATTTTCAGACTGCATGACTGTTCATTCAGGGGCTGCGTTTTGTGTGACGGATGTCAACGCGAGCTGCTTATCGCCTGTGCAGCTACCGGCAGCTCAGTTAGCTCCCCCGCAGCCACTCTCAGCTCGGTTAGCTCCCCCGCAGCCACTCTCAGCTCGGTTAGCTCCCCCGCAGCCATTCTCAGCTCGGTTAGCTCCCCCGCAGCCAGTGCTCCTCTCAGCTCAGTCTCCTGTGCCTCCTTCAGCTCAGTCTCCTGTGCCTCCTTCAGCTCAGTCTCCAGTGTCCCCTTCAGCTCAGTCTCCAGTGTCCCCTTCAGCGCAGTCTCCAGTGTCCCCTTCAGTTCAGTCTCCAGTGTCCCCTTCAGTTCAGTCTCCAGTGCCACCCTCAGTTCAGTCTCCAGTGCCACCCTCAGTTCAGTCTCCAGTGCCGCCTGTAGCGCAGGCCCCAGTAGCTCCAGTGCCGCCTGTAGCGCAGGCCCCAGTAGCTCCAGTGCCCCCGCTACCCGTAGCTCTGGCTCCAGCAGTACCGGTTCCACTCATTCACTCCATGCAGGGAGAAAATTTAAGGTCCAGTCAGGGAGTTTCTCGCGCTTTAGCTGCTTCAGGCACCGTTCTGCACTCCAGGGCTTCCCCAGAGGCTAGGTCTCAGTCCCCAGCTGATTCTGGACCCCTGAAGATTAAGCAGCCCTCAGAGAACAACTCCGTGTCAGTGCTGTCTGAGCAGGGCCAGTGCTCAGCACAGCACCCATTGCCTTCATGTTGCCAGAGGACTCCATGCCTGCTGGCTTTGTGATGGCTTCTGCTGGAGGGTCCAAGGGGCCCGTCCAGCCTTCGTCTCGTGTCTCCGCTGGAGGGTCCGAGGGACCGCTCCGGCCTTCGTCCCGTGTCTCTGCTGGAGGGTCCGAGGGACCGCTCCGGCCTTTGTTTCCTGTTTCCGCTGGAGGGTCCGAGGGACCGCTCCGGCCTTTGTTTCCTGTTTCCGCTGGAGGGTCCGAGGGACCGCTCCGGCCGTTGTCTCCAGTCTTCGCTGGGGGGCCCGAGGAGCCCGTTCAGCCACCTGTCTCAGCTGGAGGGCCCGAGGAGCCCGTCCAGCCACCTGCTGCAGCTTCATCATCATCCTCGCCGGCTGCAGCATCATCATCATCCTCGCCGGCTGCAGCATCATCATCAGCCTCGTCTGGTCCAGCCTCAGAGCCTTCAGCCTCGTCTGGTCCAGCTTCATCCGAGTCTTCATCCTCGCCTGGTCCAGCCTCTGCAGCCTCGCCTGGTCCGGATCACCATCGCCTGAGTGGCCGCCGTTGCCTTCCGCACGGCCGGCCCCCGGACCGCCATCGCCTGAGTGGCCGCCGTTGCCTTCCGCACGGCCGGCCCCCCGAACTGTGTCCACGTCGCCGCCGTTGCCGTCCGCACGGTCGGCCCCCCGAACTGTGTCCACGTCGCCGCCGTTGCCGTCCGCACGGTCGGCCCCCTGAACTGTTTGGACTCCTGTGCTGTCGGCCCCCTGAACTGTTTTGGACTCCTGTGCTGTCGGCCCCCTGAACTCTTCTGTTTTGGGCTCTGTTTTTTCCTGTGTTCTGGTGTGCTTCGTTTCTTTTGGTTTTGGGCTCGTTTTTTGTTTTTGTCTTTTGGCCTTCTGGGCCCTGTTTCAGGAAGCCGGTTTAGTGGAAAAACTGAGTAAGTATACCCTGAGGTAACGAAAACTCTGGGTTTTCGGTTTCACAAAGCGAGTTCAGCTGAAGCCTGAGTGAGTCACTATGACGACACACTCCGTGAAGCTAACCTGCCCCCTAGCAGGTTTACTACAACTAACCCTGACTGTCTCCGCCCCTTTGTCGGAAACCTGACAGTAGGAAGTGTCAGACATGGCGTGTCCCTTCCTTGAAGAGCCAGTAGATCGTGAAGCCCAAATTCTCCGCAGAGCTCTCCGCCGGGAGAGAGTGATTAGAGCGCGTTTGGACATTTTATCATTTCCTGATGATTTTCTGTGCGAACGTTACCGTTTCTCAGCACAATCTATAAGTTATTTGAATAACATCCTCAGGCCATATATTACGCATGTGACACATCGCGGACATGCTCTCAGTTCTGTACATATTATTTGTATTGCACTTCGTTTTTTTGCAAACGGGAGCTTTCTGTATAATATTGGTGACGCTGAGCACGTTTCCAAGGCTACCGTCTGTCGGGCAGTCAGGAATGTTACAGTTGCACTGAAACGTCTCCTGTACACGTTTGTGGTGTTCCCCGGTCATAGACCCACAAGATTTATCAAAGAGGGATTCCACAAAATTGCAGGTATCAGGATGACCAAAACGTAATTTATGGTGTGGTGATACTTGGACTACTACTTAAATTTTACATTTATTTTCAGGGTTCCCAGGCGTGATTGGCTGTATAGATGGCACTCACATTCCAGTCATTGCTCCTTCAGTAAATGAAGGAGACTATGTGAACAGGAAGTCTTTCCACAGCATTAATGTACAGGTACATAGTTCCCTGTAGCATTTCAAACTAACAAATTATTTTATCATAGTAATGGATGCTAATTTGTGTTCTCTGCACTGTGAAGATCATATATGATGCTGCCAACATTATCACAAATGTGGAAGCCAAGTGGCCAGGCTCTGTCCATGACTCACAAATATTCCGTGAATGTACACTGAGCACAAAATTTGGACATGGTGAGTTGAGAATACTTTAAAATATATAAAGACCAATTGCTTCAGGGACATTTGAACTGAAGTGTATCCTTCTGTCTTAGGAGAGTTCACTGGCTACTTGCTTGGTGATAGGGGGTATCCATGTTTACCCTATTTGCTTACCCCTTACCCTGACCCTGAACCGGGCCCACAGCAGCGATATAATCTGGCTAATTGCAGGACAAGAGCCAGAATTGAAATGACTATCGGAATGCTTAAGGCCCGGTTCCAGTGCCTGCAAAGACTCAGGGTCACCCCAGAAAGGGCATGTGACATTATTGTGGCATGTGTGATTCTTCACAACATTGCCACAATTAGAGGAGAACACTGTCCTTCTGAACCAAACATCAGCAGTGATCCAAACCATGAACATCCTGACCCTCCCACGGACATACAAGATGGAAGCGCAGTCAGAGACACCATATGTCACAATCATTTCTTTTGACCCATCACCTCAACATGTTGAAAGAAGAATAAACAGATTTTTTGTTCAACTGGCTTTATTGGTCACCTGTATTTCCT
Source organism: Copadichromis virginalis (assembly GCF_057382275.1). Lineage (NCBI taxonomy): Eukaryota > Metazoa > Chordata > Actinopteri > Cichliformes > Cichlidae > Copadichromis > Copadichromis virginalis. The sequence continues at coordinate 62,801,156 of NC_140624.1, forward strand.
GTACACAAAGTATTAAAAGATGTAAACCTCATAAAGTGTCTCTGTTGCTTCCTCCTCTGTAACAGCTGTCAATGTTTCTTCATTATTTTCCTGTAGTAAAGAAATAAACAACATTGCTGTTCTACTGTACACTCATATAATCTGTGGAGTATTACTCACAACTGCATGTTGGTCTGGCTCAACAGGAGGCTGCACCAGATGCAGTACACCATCACCATCAACTGATAGAATATGAGGTTTATACAGGTCACTTATAACTTACAAGGGACCAAATGGCAATTAACAAACATACCAATCACCTTACACTTCATTGTCATTATGCTCTCAAAGACAACCAAGGCTGAGGGAAGGCAAGATCAGTCGGAAAATAACTTCACTACAAAATAATCCATTATGGTAAAGAGTTTATCAAATGAATGAGCAGCACTGCAAAGGTGACTGTGAAGAAAGGATGTATGCACATCATGTATTATTTTGAATTTACCCCTTATGTAGGCACTTGTGTCTTGCGGGGTTATTGCCTCAGAGGATGTCCCCGCAGAGATGCCTTCAGCCACAGGGCGCCCACTGTTTTGGCTGAGGGCCAACTGCTCAGCCTCTGTGAGTGGTGGTGGTGGAGGACCCCCACCTGTTTTTCGGGCCTCCGCTTTTTTTCTGTTGGCTATAACGGGCCACATTTGAGCATACAGAGTAAGCAAATATGTACTTGTAATGTGCTCAGATAATTTCAATAAGTGCTTACAGAAAGAAAATTAATGTAGCCTCTAACTGCAGTTGATTTACATGGGACAAACAGACCAAGCACTATGGCTCATAATACAATTACACCTTACCTGTTTGGACTATATTTTTATATTTCATTTTTACTTGCTGCCAGGCACGTTTGGGGCCTGTTGGGTTGCACCTGCGCTCACATCACATCACAAAATAAAATGTATAAAATAACAAATAAAATAACATATGATAAAATAACGTGTTAAATGGGTGGAAATCCCTAGATCAATGTTTATATTAACACTCACGCATTGACTCTGTCGGCTATGTTTTGCCATGCATGCTTTTGCAGCTGTGGCTGTGTTACTTTTTTCCGCGGAATTTGCATGTTATCGGCATATGCTGCCATCAGAATTTCGGCCTCAAGCGCTGTAAAATACATTGACCGCGCCTTCTTTCCCTCCGTCTCCATGGTGACTCGCTTAATCTGTGCTCCGCTTATCAGGGCTTTATGTATCCTCGTCCGCGCGCTTCACTTGGGGTTAAAGCAACTCCGCGTTGACTGAACTAATTGTTATCAGCCTTTCTGAAACGGAATATTCCGAGTTGGACAGTTCGGGGTTACTCAACCGTGAGTGTCGTTTTTCACTCTGAGTTTTCCAAACCGGCTTCCTGAAACAGGGCCCTGGTGCTCCGGTTTTGTTTTGCTTCGAGCCCTCCTTCCTGGGCCCCCGCCGCCCGCCCTGGTCGGGTTGTTTTCTGTTTTTTCTGGCTGTTTTGTTTCTTGTTGGGCTGTCTGGAGCCAGCCTTTGAGGGGGGGGGGGGTACTGTCATGATCCTGGGTCCTTTTGACCCAGCGTTTTGTGTTTTCTCTTCGCGATTTTGGTTCTGTTCTCTAATTGGTGTTTACCCTGTTCCCCTCGTGTGTTCCTGTTTTATTGTGAAGGTCTGCGTCTTATGTGAGTGTTTTCAGTTTGCCTCCCTGGTCTCGTCATGTTAATCACTCCCAGCTGTGTCTCCCACCTGTGTGTAATCTCCCTGTGTTCTGAGTGTATTTAAGTTGTATTTTCTGTCTTAGTAATCGCTGGTTCGTCTGTGTTGTTTCCCCTCGGTCTCCCTGCGTCTCCCCGTATGTATTTCTCCGGACCTCCCTGCATCCTCATTCTGGTTTGTCTTATTAGTTTACCCAGTTTAGGTTTCCGGTTTCATGTTTTGTCGCCACCGCTGTTTGTACTTACACCCCTGTAAATAAACACTCACCTGCACCAGAGCTGCCGCCTTTTGGGTCCTTACTACAAATCCACACGGCTTGCCCCGCAAACCGTGACAGCTAAACTGGGAAATAATGACCTAAAACTCACAGGGAGACACAGGGAGATCCACACAGCATGAGGGACGACGCAACACTGACTCAGAGAAACACAGGGTTTAAATACACTGGGGAGTAACGAGGGGAATGAGACAGAAGGAGGGCACAGCTGGGAGAAATCAGGACTGACGAGACAAGCAAAGCAGGACACATTCTCATAAGACACGGACCATCAAAGTAAAACAGGAATTAGCACAGATACAAACTAGACTAGGGGAGACAGCAACTAAGAAACACAGAGGGCAGCTACTAAATACTCAGAGAACTAAACAGAATACAAGAACACCAAACTAAGACACTACACTAAAGAACAAGCTAGGACAACAACGAGAACTAAGAACATAATACAGAAAACTCAGAGGCACAAGAAACTCAAAACACTGGGTCACTGACCCAGGACCGTGACAAAAACAGGGGGAAATAAAATTAGAAGAGGCATGGATAAACGTTTATGTGTGAAGTTTATAAACAGGATAAAAGGGGGTGTTTTACTGTTATTTTAGCATCAGCATTATTATTGCATCAGAATCATATAACAAGCATTGCATTAATCATTTATTGAAGCTTTTGACATTGTACTAACATTTGTGTTCCATTGATGGTTATAACCTCAGGTTAATCTCCTATATACAGGTGTCAGGGTAATCATATGATCTTTCATTGCAGGTGTAACCATGATCATTTTTATACATATTGCAGTTTGTTGCTCATTATAGAGTTGTGCTCGAGTTAATAAGGGTTAAAAGCTACAGTCAACGCGATGTTTGGCTGATCTATGGACTGGAGTGACTTCGAGCATAGAAGGCCGCACGCGCTTACATAACACCGATGTCATGCTTTTCTTTGTGATCTTTTATTCAGTTATATCTTTTGCTAAGTTTTAAGTAGTGGCAGTTGATTAAACAACATTCATTTAATATTACATACCTGATTCAGAGCATTACACACAGATCAACTTAACAATCTGCAAAACCTTGTAGCTGCAATGTTGTGTCTCCATAAGGGACAGTTGGCTCCAGGAGATAAGTGGGAGTCAGTGCCTGTCCTCGAGAAGGAGAGAATGTTCCTTTGCTGTGTCAACAAGTTCATATTCAAGTGAAGTTCATATTAATAAAGGTTTTGTTTCTTGGCAATTCTGCGGACGCAGGCTCTGAGCGGAGCCAGGAGTTGAACAGATCTAACATGACAATTAAATTGATTTCATTCCCTAACACAGGATGACGGGACGGGAGCAACGACACTGGATAGGAGAAGGTCTCATACTTTCTAAGATATGAGGTCACTAACCTTTTCTTTTAATTTTCTAGCTCCGTTGATTTGACACATGGGAATGTGTCAAAAAAGGGGGGAAAGTTGAGTTTTAACATCAAACAAGGGTTATATGAACATTTTTATGACTTCATTTGTGTTTTTAATAACTTAGGTATGGTAAAGCTTAAGCTAATAGTGACCCAAGAGGTTTCCGGACTTTTTTAGAGAATCAGTGAGAAGCATAAATCATTATTTCCATGTTTAAGCATTAATCATTGAAATTAACTGAATAACGTTTAGAAGATAAAATGCCTGTGTTCATGAGAAGCTGAGTACCACACTGGAGAGGAAACCGTGGGACAGTAGGCGGAAGCAAACACATGATTTTTGGGGGGCAAATGTTAGGATTAAAAATGGCTAATTTGTTTTTGATGTCTTTGGTTAAAGTGAGTGGTTTTAATAGTTTTCTTACACACCTTGCAAATGTGCTTATAATGAGTTGGCACTCAGTCTTTTGGAGGTCATAAGCTTCGTTCGGCGTGATGGTCCGGACTGATATATTGCAGGTATTGACTTTGAGTGCAGAGGGCTAAATGCAAACACGCTTACACACACATAGGATATGATTAGAATAAGTCCCTGGGACATTCTGAATATTCTAAACCAATTCTGAATTGCCAGAAGATCAGTAGATAACAACATTAGATTATTAGAGCTAGGAAGAGAGGTGTTTTGGTTTTCTGTCTCTTACAGAGAAAGGAACAGACACCAGACGAGGTCACAGACATACGAGGATCCCTCGCAGCAGAGACAGACACAGTTACTGCCGAGACACCAACTGGGTTCAAGTGTCATGGCGTTTGGGCTCCAGCTAGTTACCTCAAAAGGATGGATCCCATAAACACAGCAATAACCATGAAGGGGTTGGCGGAAATCCAGGAACACCAGACCAGCGAGGTTCAAGAGGCTCTTGGGCAAAAGGGGGACACGTTCCTGTTCCTTTTTCTGGAGGATACACAGGATACACAGGACCCGAGGATACACAGATCGTTGTTTGAAATCGGGGCAGAATAATCCCCTGATCTGTGCAACGACTGAAGGGTTGTCTAACCCCTGAGGTTGAAGAAAGAAGAGCAGAGAATCACCTGACTGGAAGACACTGGTGGCTGCAGCAATAAAATAAAGGCTAAAAGCTCCTCGGACAGAGGTTCTAGTCTGAGTACGTCTGAAGGGTATAAGGTAGCACCAAAATAAAGCTGTGGAAGAACTGGGGAGTGTCATCTGTACCTGCTATTGTTGTAATAATAGTTTTTCTTGCATCTGAACTGCGCAAACTCAGAGGTCATCTCACATATGGTTCGCCCAACAGGGGAACAAAGGACCTCAGGAGTGAGAAGAAATGAACCCGGCCACACTGGATTACAGGGTGTAGGTGAGCTCTTTATTCTAAAGAGCTCATCAGGGGGAATGTTGGATTATAATATTATTTTATGCCATGTTATACCCCTAATTAAAGATTGTGAATTATTATGTAGTTTTAGTTTGCATTATTCTCCTGAATTAGAAGAAGCTGCTAACTATTGCATTTGTTAAACTGATTTGCATTACATTAGACTGCTGATTTATTGTGAATGAATGATATTGTTTTATGATGCATTATACTGCTGAGTTATAAGAAATACTGTTCGCAGAAAGTCATCGCCTTATTTGTCTGATTAGAAGAGAACAGAACATACTGGAGTTTTCTGCCCCATCTCAGCAGGAGCAGATAAACAGGGAGCCAAGGTCGTAGCTTAGGCGCTGTGTGAGAGAAAGAATGTGAATGTTTAGGCTTTTATGATTAGGTGGGGGCCACTAGAGGCTATAAGAGTTTGATCAATGCTCCACCATTTTGAGATCTGATGCTGTCTGCGTACGGTGTCCATCTCCCACGCATGTGAAAATCATTGTTTGACTCAACCCGGCCGGACCAGTGTTGTTATTGTGGTTTTTCCTCTTGTATCCATCCCCAATATTTGAATCCGTAACAATAACGTGTGTTATCTGGCTTCATGAAAAGATAAAGTTGGGTGTCATCTGCATAGCAGTGAAAATATATGCTATGCATGCTAATGGTACTGCCTTAAGCAGCGGTTCCCAAACTTTTTTTTGCCAGGCCCCCCTTTGTTTTACAAGAAAAATGTCCTCCGCCCCCCGCACGCACGCAAAAACACATCCTCCACACACCCATATTTTGCTCCATTGCGATTTATTTCACACCTCAAACATTTAGTAAACAGTTAAGCAAATACAGGTAATCTGCAATAAATTACAGGTAGTAATAAAATAAATTACTAACTCTTTTACGCTACGTCCACACCTACACGGGTATTTTTGAAAACGCAGCTGTTTCGTCCACACGTAAACGGCGTTTCGAATCACCGAAAACTGAGATTTTTAAAACTCCTTATTTTGCGTTTACGTGTGGACGAGGAATACAGAGTTGGTCACGCAACGTCAAAGGTATGTGCCGTTTTTCATGTCACGCTGTGCGCCACATTATTGTTTACATGAGATGAATTGCAGAATGGCAGATTGAGACAAAATACTGTTAATCTGACTATCTGCAGTTTTTACACGCTTACATACACACCCACAGTTACTGTCCCTCCATTTACAAAGGCAGAGGCTTCACGGTGTGATTATTTTAGGTGTAGTTGTTTTTTTCCTGTGTAACAATATTCAACATTGCTATCAATACATTTTTCAAAAAATGCTTCTCTGTGCAAAATGGGTTTAAAAACATAAACAGATGTGGGATACCGTTTGTCCGTGATTTGAACCGGGAGAACAAATTGTGGCAGGATCAGCCTGATATTATTTGTATCCCGCTGTAACTTTACTGTATAAAGAGCTAACATCTCCAAAATGTCAGGAGTAGTTAGTCATTACAACAAGTGTTTGTGAACTAAAACTCTAGAATGTGGGACACTGTTTGTCTGTGATTTGGAGAGCCCAGCTCCCGACGAAGGGAAAACCAATTCTGCTGAGGAGACCTACCTCGGCACTTGTGCAGATGAAGCCAAAGGGAGGATATGCTTCACCATATTTTCTAGTATTTGGCTTAGAATGAAGTTGGTTTGGAAACATATTCAGCTTCATCTCCTGCGTTGCGTTCGTGTGGGCGCCCCGTGCTAGCAGTGTCCAAGCGTTGTTTCCCCTCCCCCCCTTTTCATACCCCCCCCACAATGGCTCTGCGGGCCCCACACTTTGGGAAGGTCTGGCCTAAAGGAAGCATGTATAATGTAAACAGAATAGGTTGTGCCCTGAACCCTGTGGAACTCCATAATTAACCTTAGTGTGTGCGAAGAGGACTCTCTGTTTACATGAACAAATTGGAGTCTATTAGTTAGATATAATACTGTACCTGTAATACCTACAGCATGCTCTAAATGCTCCAGTAAAATATTGTAATCAACAGTATCAAATAGTGCACTGAGGTCTAGAAAGATAAGCACAGAGATGAGTCCACTGTCAGAGGCCGTAAGATCATTTGTAACCTTTACTAAAGCTGTTTCTGTGCTGTGATGAGCTCTGAAACCTGACTGAAACTCTTCAAATAAGCCATTCCTCTGCAGATGATCTGTTAGCTGTTTGACAACTACTTATTACAAATTTGTTGAGACAAAAGGGATAGAGATACATTTCTTCTGTTATCAGATCTCCACTCTCTTAAAACAGAAGTGTGGAAAACAGTTGTAGGTAATCCCATGCACCCTTGGCAACAGAACAACCTAGATAGAGTATCTCTTTCAGTAAAAAAAAGTGCTTGGCAGGCAATTTTGGTTACAAAGGATTCCAAAATAACCAGTTACTGTAATTACATAAAAATTTTCAGTAACATGCTAAATTCAGTTATCACAAAAATGTTGTAATTGTTGCTTTTGTTACAAAGATCCTTAAGTTATCTGCTCACAACCGTTGGACAAAAAAACAAACCAAAACAAAAAAAAACAAAAAAAAAAACCCCCAGGCATACTTTTTTTTTCCTGTGCAGATAGTCAGCTGATTTCAGTTCCTATGCAGGGAGGTGGAACTTTTAAGGGGTGGAGATATAGACATTACTTTTACTTTTATTGCACAAAAGGACAAGAGCAAGATGTTAAAGTGTAAGTTGTGTCCAAGACATAAAACAACTGCATTATGCTGTTAATACAACTTTAGCTCTTTGCAAGCATCTCCACATATAGCATGCTAACGCAAACCTCACCCAGAACCTAGTGAGCTGTTATAGTTGAATGTATGCCGCTGTTGAGCCAAAAAGCGATCACCTGGCAAAAAACGATTGCAAGTGTTTCTACTCATTATTGTAAAGTGTAATATCTTTGCTTATATTGGGAAATAGACATTATAAATAGACACTGGGAAATTGGGTATAGACAACAGGAGTTACAAAAGGATTATATATATTATTGATAACATATAAAAACCATTTTAACTAGCATCTTTAAAGAAATCCAAGGATACTTTACAGAAGAAAAGAATTAAATAAAAATATAAAAAATAAAAAGGCTTGAACTACAGTTTCTCTTTGTTATTAGAATAAATGCATTTCTTTTTCACCACTTAAAATATTTTTGTAAAAGCATTATGTTTGTTGAAATTTCTGCTTCCCTCTTCACCACATTTGTCTTGAAAAATACATTTGTAACTTAAGATTTGTAAATTGTGTTTTTTAGCTGCAAAGATAAAAAGAATATCTAAGAATCACTTTGCCAAAATTGAGCAGTGTCACAGCCTGGTGGTCGATGTGTTGTAAGTGAAGACCTTAATGTAATAAAACAAGACAATGAGGCGGGAACTTAACGAAAGGTGAACCGATTTATTGGCTGATTCAAGGATAAGAAACAAAGGCACACGGAAACTGAGGCAACACTAACACTAACACTAGGGATAAGAGACAAAAAAAAAACCCTGAACATGAGATACATTGAACGTGATACATGATAAAAAGATAAACACAAGTTAAGCATTACGAGACATGGGGAAGCAAAACAGAACACACTAAACGCAGCACATGACACTGTCAAAGTAAAACAGGAAACACAAGACGCTGACTAATCACACACCAGGAAGGAAGGAAGGCTCAAGGAAACTGAACGGGCTGGGGAGACAATGAGGGGGGACACAAAGAGGGGAACACAGAAAACTGTCAAGGGAGATGAGAGGTAAAGAGGGACGCGAAGCGAGAGAGACACAAGAAGAACTGGGGAGAACATACACAAAGGAAAAACAAGCAGGGAAACTTGCAAACAGGAAGATAAGATAAGATAAGACTTTATTGATCCCACGGTGGGGAAATTTGTGTGTTAGGGGAGATGAGACACACCAACAAGACAGAATGAAAACAGAAATATAAATAAAAAGATAAAGCAATACTAAATAATAGAAAGTAAAACATTACAACACAATGAAATCACAAAAACACCATACCCCAAAATGCTGGATCAAAATGACCCAGAACCACGACATGCAGTTTCTACCTTGTGACAGGAACGATCATTGCTGCTCAATATAACTTAACAAAATTCATAAGAGATATAGGCAAACAACTCATTCGAAATATTTTAAATACTGGCAATGAGTTTTTGGCAAATACTGGAAATTGCAACCCACCAGCTAAGTCTGAACTTAAACAGGTAACAGAGGTACCAGTGAGCAGTAGGACTGTAGCCTCTGTTTCTACCTGTTTACGTAGAATCACTGTGATGATCATCTCTTTGTGCTCATCTTTGCTTTGCTGGTTTTATGTTCATATGTGGAACTGTAGCCTCAGGTTTATATTGTTAACTAATAATTATGGGGCCATCTATCTTTATGAAGTAGCGAGAAAGTAATGTAACAAGTTACTTTCTCTGAGTAATTACTGCATTACTGTTAAAAAATAAATAAATAAACAATTTGTAATAGATTGCTTTTTTTTAACAACTACATCTTTGCCATGGTCCCTGAGATTAAATGTGTTCTTTGCTTAAAATTCTTAGAGAATATAACTGAGGTTGAGTTCTAGTGTTGGGAGATTTTGACTCTTGTGTAATTCTTTGATTGTTGTTTTCATCTCTTGCTATCCTGGTATGTTGAACATCAGTTTTACGGTATTATTTGAATCTCGTTTTGTGGAATTTGTAATGTCTGTTTTGATGATTTACTGATTTGTCTTTCTTTGAGTTGGTTAATTGTGTGTTTGAACCTTTGTGCTTTCTTATTCATGCATCCCTTTTCTTTCTTTCTTTCTTTCTTTCTTTCTTTCTTTCTTTCTTTCTTTCTTTCTTTCTTTCTTTCTTTCTTTCTTTCTTTCTTTCTTTCTTTCTTTCTTATCCATCCATCTATTTTCTTCTGCTTATCCAATTCAGTTTCAATGGAACATTAAAGGAACAGTAAAGTGGAAAATGAAAGTACTTATTGTTCTGTGATGAGATGTAAACATATTACAGAACATTATGTCATAGTGAACAAACAGGCACTGCTACACGCTTTCAACATTCAAATTTAAGAAACTGAGAGCTAAATGGAAAGTGTCCTATAGGACACTGTTTGCCCAGTCTTTAGGCTAATTAGGAGCATTTCTCAAGTGTCTCCAGTATGAACCACATGCTGTGGGAATGTTTCACAACACCCTAAGCCCAGAATTAATTACACTCTTGTTATCACACCCCATCCCTCCCCCCATGTCTCTCCAGCTATCATTACTTATCTTCTCCTAACTGCCTCACCATTGTCTGCTTTACAGCTTTTCTGGACACTGTGCTTCCTTCTTTTTGTTTCCCTATCTTCTGATCCTGTTGTTCTGGGGGTACAGTACGAGACTGTTAAAGACAAAAAAGGTACAAAGCCAAATGTCAAACAGTTAAACATCAAATAATCAAAGCAAACAATTCCTTAAGCTTAGAGTGCAATTCAAACTATTTAGAAAGGATTATACTAAGTAAAATGTAATCTGTGCTGAATGAAGACAGACTGCTTTTTCCATGGAAAGAGTGCTTGGCTGGTGAAGCTTAAAGCTTGCCTTTTCTTTTCTTCAGCAGCTGCTCCAACTGGTTATGCTCCATTCCATCGCATCCTAAGGCGTCTCCTTTATCCTGTTATCTCCTCTCTGGTTCCTGTGGAAGGACTATGTGTCCATAACCCTGCTAGCTGATGTTTTTCGCTTCTTGATAGTCGTGGAATAAGCTTTTTCAATTTTCGCCCATTAACTTGGGCTTCACAGACAACCTCTACCCAGGCTCTGGCTCCAACGAGGATGGCTCTAATACAGTCCTGATCAAAAGTTTAAGACCACTTGAAGAATGGCAAAAATCATATTTTGCAAGGCTGATATTAACAAGGTTCCAAGTAGAGCAACATGCAACAAGAAGAAATGGGAGTGAGACAAAACATTTTTTTAAGCGTGCAACTTATTGAATACAACGCTTAAACTGAAACGGGCTGTTTTACAGCTGATTGAAAGTTTAGGACTGCATGCCTTTAAACAGCTAAATCTGTGCAAAAATGGGGATTCTGTCACGGCGAGTGGAGTGAGCTGTGGAGAAAATAAAGGAGGATCCAATTGCAGGCAGTCGTGAAGGTGTGAAGGTGGTTTATTGAACACAGGGAAAAAAATGGCAAACGAAGATTAAACTAAACTATACTGGGAATAACTAAACTACTAAACACAAAAATGAAGGAGGGTGGGCAGAGGCAAACGACGGTTGACAGCAGGTAGAACACACGGGTGATACATGGTAGATACACAGACAGACCAGCAAGTATTACAACAGAAGACACGGCTTAAATACACTCAGAGAAAAACAGGGCGATTACACATGGGGGACACAGCTGGGAGTAATTAACAAGACGAGACAAGGGAGGTAAAACTGAATACACTCACATGAGACGCAGACCTTCACAATAAAACAGGAAACAAGAAATCACTACACAAAGACGCAGACTGGGCACAGATTAAAACCCACACCAAACATGAGAACACAAAACCTGAGAGCAAAAACCAAAACCAGAATCACAGAAACAATAGATAAATAATAATAATAATAATAATAATAATAATAATAACCAACAAAGCGCCAGCGAACAAAACGATCATTCAAAAATAAACCAAAGCAAGAGAACTCAAAATGCTGGGTCGAACTGACCCAGAACTGTGACAGATTCATTGTCAGTTTCTGTCAGGTAGTCACACTGTCATGACTTTTTGATGGCAAAGGCAAAACACCTTTCCCTTTTTGGTCGAGTTGTTGAGCTGTATAAGCAGGGTCACTCGGTAACCTTGATGGCCCTGATGGTTTCCAACATTACTGGCATAACAAGCAAATCCCACCTGAGATGAATTCTATGCGCCACAGTGTAGGGGGCGCCATAATGGTCTAGAGTGCTTTGTCCTCCAGTGGAACAATGGAACTTCAGGAGGATCCCTATCAGGATCCAACAATGCAAAATATAATTTTTTGCCATTTTTAAGTGGTGTTAAACTTTGAATCGGGGCTGTAAATGTGTAGTCTTTAGGAAATAAAACATTCATTATACATTTTTTTTCTGCTAATGTGTTGGATCTCTTTTTTGTGACTGAGACATGGATGAGAGTTGGTGAATCTAGCATTATTTATGAAATGTTACTCTCCAACTGCTCATTTCTTAATGCTCCAAGGATGTCAGGTAGAGGAGGAAGAATATTGACTGTTTTTAAATATAATTTTCACTGCTAACTACTCCAGGTGCTAGTTTCCTCCTCCAGCTTTGAACTTGCATATTTGAATGGGGATGTTCTCAACTAGTAGTGTACAGTAATCTAATCTAATCAGTTTAAAAAACATTTTTTAAATGACTTTTCATGATTTTGGCTGAAATTGTGCCTAAATATTTTAATAGTTAGTGATTTTAATATTCATGTCTGTTGCCCTGATAAACTGTTAGCTTAGGAGTTTTTAAATCGTATTTAGTGTTTTAACCTTGTACAAAAGACCCTACACACTGCACACTCTTGACCTGGTGTTATCATGTTATATGGTTTATCTGTTTTTAATTTGGAAATTGGGATTCAGTGTTTTCTGGTCACAAACCTGTTTTATTTGAAAGGCGCTGCTGTACGTTTAACTCCTCCATTGCGGCTCTCTTCTCCTCCACTTTTATGAAGAAAATCTTTAGGCCAAGCACCCAAAACGTATTCCTCAGTCCTGGTTAAATGAATCGACCCGAGCAGTCAGGCATCAGTGTAAGAGAGCAGAGTGAAAGTGGAAGAAAGACAAATTGCAGGTTTAGTTTGAAATGTAAATAAAAGAGAAAAACAGAGATTTTTCTCAGATCACTCTGCCAAATTGTCATAATCCCAGTGTTCTTTTTAAGACTATCAGCTCTATTTTAAATGTGCCACAGTCTACCGCCCTGAAAGCCTCTGCTGACTCATGTAATCAATTCCTTTCTTTCTTTGTAAACATGTCGAGGTCAGGTCAGCAATAGTACTTCCAACATATGACCCACCCATGCTAATTCCCTGCTCAGCTGTTTTACATCAGTTTGAGCCTGTTTCATTTAAGTTCTCAAAGAGGTGGTTAGGCAAATGAAACCCTCTGGCTCTCACGAGATGTTATACCTGCATGGCTCTTTAAAGAGGTTTTTCCCTCGACTGGAACCTCAGTCCTTGCCATTATAAAAAATAATAATAATAATAATGGATTGGATTTATATAGCGCTTTTCAAGGCACCCAAAGTGCTTTACAATGCCACTATTCATTCACTCTCGCATTCACACACTGGTGGAGGCAAGCTATAAAAAATAGCAGTATTACTTCCAATGTGTTTCCTGGTGGTTTTAGACATGCAATTGTAAATCTTTTATTTAAAAAAAACTGGCCTTGACCCTTTACTTTGCTCAAATTTTAGCTCAATCTCAAATTGATCTCATCCTTTCAAAGTTATTAGAGAAAATAGTTTTTACCCAGTTGAATAATGGTAAATGGCCTGTATTTGTATAGCGCTTTATTAGTCCCTAAGGACCCATCCAGTCATCCACCCATTCCTACACACACTGGTCATGGCAAGCTATATTGTAGCCACAGCCACCCTGGGGCGCACTGACAGAGGCCGGACACTGGTGCCACCGGGCCCTCTGACCACCACCAGTAGGCAACAGGTGAAGTGTCTTGCCCAAGGACACAACGACCGAGACTGTCCGAGCCGGGGCTCAAACCGGCAACCTACAAGGCGAACTCCCAACTCTTGAGCCACGATCACCCCTTTAATCGAGGATTTTTAGTCAGGTTCTAAACATTTACATTCCACTGAAACAGCACTCTAATGGGTTTTCAATTACATCCTTATAGCAAATGATTCTGGAAGCTCTGTGATTCTTGTGCTTTTAGATGTTACTGCAGCATTTGATACTGTGGACCACAGTATTCTTATCTCACGTTTGGAACACTGGGTTCCAACTGGGTGGCAGAACATTTAGTGTTACTATTGAACATTTTTTATCCACCTCAGTCCCCCTTTCCTGTGGGGTACTTCAGGGGTCAGTCCTTGGTCATCTTTTTTCCCCCTATTCTTGCAGCCTTTGGGCTCTATTCCTAGAAAACATGAGATATCCTTCCACTGCTACGCAGACGACTGCCAAATTTACCTGCCTTTAACACCTAATAATCCAGGCACCATCAAACTCTTTTAAAACTGCCTTTAAGATGTCAAGGCTTTGATGGCTCTGAACTTTTTGAGCTTCAATGAAAGCAAAACAGAGGTAATTATATGCAGGCCTAATAATACCTGACGCAACCCAGTTATTAATTATGGTTGGCTTGGGTCATACATCAGACAGCATGTCACAAATCTGGGAGTCATTATGGACTTGGATTTTAAATTTAATAAACAAATCAGTTCTGTGTTGCAACAAAGCTTTTTCCACTTAAGGCAAATAGCAAAGCTTCAGCCAGTTTTGTCAAGGCATGGCTTGGAGAAAATAATACTTGCCTTTATCTCAACTCGGCTTGGGTATTGTAATGCACTTTATGCTGGAGTCAGCTAAGCATCCCTCTCACGTCTTCAGCTTGTTCAACATGCTGCTGTCCATCTCTTAACTGGTACACACAGGCATGAGCATATCTCTCCTATCCTGTCCTCTCTTCACTGGCTTCCTGTTTATCACAGAATTTATTTTAAAGTCCTAAAGTTGGCTTATAAGTGCCTAAACAGTCTTGCTCCTCCATACTTTTCTGATGTACTTCAGCCTTATATTCCCTCCTGGGCCCTTAGATCAGCCAACTGCTGAGAGAGGCACCTTCACTTCCTGTTTTTAAGTCTCTTTTGAAAACACATCTTTTTTCAAAAGCATTTGGACCAGTGTGAGTTGACATGCTCTTTTTATTCTCTTTGTTTTACTGGTGGTTTAGTGGTTTTGTCTTTCGTTTTATCTCTTGTTTTGTTTTTGTACAACAAGCGCTATATAGTCAGTATTGTATAATAAATGTCACTTCAGGAAGTATCAATTATCTTTAGTGCACAATTTTATTTATTTGACCACATTTTGAAATTGACTGTTAGTAACAACACATGGGAAATACAGTGGAACCCCGGCTTACGAAGACCCCATTTAACGAAAAAGTCAAGTTATGAAATCACTTAACGGCAATATTTTTGCCCGTGGTATGGCAAAATGCCCGCGTAACATACACGTACGTATGTATGCTTTCTTCAGCCTCCACCAAGAACTTCGTCTTCAGCCAGCATCGCCTCACTCAAAAAGGCGATGGAAAAAGGCTCTTAGACATACGAAAATTTGGACTTACGAAACACCCTCTGTTCCACTGTATATTATTCTGAGACAGAAATTGTGGTATTATGATATTGAAGGCAAACGTCTGCAGTTAACACCACTTTCCTGATTAGTTTATTGGATGAAAAGTTAATTTCACTTCTTGAGGGAAACAGTAAGCTGTTTAGTTTGTTTTGTTGGTTAGAGGTCTCATTAAAGTGAGAAGGGGGGTAAAGCAGTGTATGCTTATTGGTGAATGACTTATCAATCAGTACAAAGTACAAACAACTAGATGGCACTTTGTTGGTATAGATGAGACATGGTCAGTGTTGGGAAGGTTACTTTTAAAATGTATTCCACTACAGATTACAGAATACAGAATACATGCCCCAAAATGTATTTTGTAACGTATTCCGTTACGTTACTCAATGAGAGTAACGTATTCTGAATACTTTGGATTACTTAATATATTATCATGCTGTTTACAACTACGTGAATGTACTATTGCTGTGTGATTTATTACTATTACTGAAGGTCCGCGGCTCCGAACCGTAGTAAAGGGACCTCTGGCTAATACCGTGGGTTCCGTAGCCGAAAAATAGCTTTACTTTGTTGTGTGGGTCAACTTTGCTTGCGAGAGACAGAGAGAGGCGTTGAAAGGCTGCTCCAACGGAACTTATTGTTTTTGGAGGAAAACACGAACACGGTGTACAGTCGAGTCTTAATAGCTTACTTACAACTGGGCTCGTCAGGCACTCTTCTTGGCTGCAGTGGTTATTATTATATTTACATGCTTCCAGCTCTCGTTTCTGCTCGATGACAGCTCGTACTTTTCCTTTTTTACAAAGATTTGAACCATTTGACCTGGTTCACCCTGAAACTATGGTTCAGGGTTGTGGGGAAACTACAAATAGAAAAGCAGGCTAAGACCTTGAATTGGATAGCTTATGACCCGGAGTTTGTACCTGCCAGGCTGGATGGGACCTTTAAACAGTGGACTCTGAGAGGAATTACTTCTTTTTGTTCACTAGCAACAAATGGGGGATTCCAAAGCTATAAAACCATCTCAGATACATACGGATTGGCAAAGCACGACTTTTTTAGATACTTGCAGGTTAGAGACTATTACAACAAGACGTTGCTAATCAGAGATGAAAACGAATACAACCTAATTCATATCTTTCAAGAGGCATACAAGAGAAATGACTCTAAAAAGATGGTCTCGAAAATATACGGTAGTATACAAGCCTCTAAAAATCACTCTACGCTGTACATTAAGCATAAATGGGAGAGGGAATCAGGCTCACGAATTTCGGAGGACAGCTGGTGGGGAATATGTGAGTCTCAGGCTACCACTGCAAATTCAAGGTCCTTAAGAGAGTTTGGTTGGAAGAATGTAGTGAGATTCTTTAACACTCCTAAACTCACAGCTCGGCAAACAGGCTCACAGAGCCAGGGCCTATGTTGGAGAGGTTGTGGAACCCCCATGGCAAACCATTTTCATGTCTTCTGGGCCTGCCCAAGGATTCAGCCATATTGGGGGGAGGTGGCCCTTGAGATAAACAAAATAATTGGGATTACAATAGACTATTCATTTGATACGTTGTATCTTGGCAAATTGCCTACGGCACTCCCACATAAAGATATTTATTTATTGAAAATACTTTTGGCTGGCTGCAGAAAGGCCATAACCCGTAGGTGGCTAAAGGCAGACCCTCCAACTCGGGCCCAATGGCGTGGGATAGTGGAAGAAATTTTTGGAATGGAAAGGCTTACCTTTGTCCTTAGACTCGAGCTCGAGAAATTTAAGAAGCTCTGGGAAAAATGGGTTGTGTACTCCCCTTTGCACTGCATAAATGAATATTACCATGATGTAAGTAGATGCTATTACTGGAACTGTGAATGTCTCCCATGCTGACCTTAAGTTTTGTATTCCCATACTGTAAAATGATAAATAAAAAGTTATAAAAAAAAAAACAACTTTGCTTGCGAGAGACAGAGAGAGGCGTTGAAAGGCTGCTCCAACGGAACTTATTGTTTTTGGAGGAAAACACGAACACGGTGTACAGTCGAGTCTTAATAGCTTACTTACAACTGGGCTCGTCAGGCACTCTTCTTGGCTGCAGTGGTTATTATTATATTTACATGCTTCCAGCTCTCGTTTCTGCTCGATGACAGCTCGTACTTTTACTTTTTCTCCCTCCCTCGCTCACAGACACATAACGTGTATGGCAGTCCATTCTCCCTGCAGCACGGACTACACTGCCCATGAGGCTACATTCTTTAGAGCTATATCTGTAGCATTCTGCCTGTTAGCTTAGCACAACAACAACAAAAAGGCGCTCTCTCACCCAGGAAACACGCAGAGAGAGAGTGTCACCCTGTAACCATGGCAACCGTAACGCTGCCGCCTGGGACAACAGAACACGGCTGTCAAACAAAACCCAAACAGTCCTGACCCGCCACAATATGAAACAGGAAAGTACCGTACTGTAATCAATTTATTTCAACAAAGTAACTGTATTCTAAATACCACCTTTTTAAACGGTAACTGTAACGGAATACAGTTACTCATATTTTGTATTTTAAATACGTAACGGCGGTACATGTATTCCGTTACTCCCCAACACTGGACATGGTGAGGGGCGAGGTGGCTACAGGTGGAGGTTGACAGGTTGCTGTCCAGTCAATCATCCAATCCTAACTTCAGGAGCTTGTTGGAATCAGCCAATCACAGACACACCCACACAACCAGCCTTGTGGAAGGAGAAAGAAAATACACACCCAACACCCCAGTGGGAGGAGCGACACATCAACACAGGCGGCATGTGATCACAAACCACAACACTGAATCATAACAGCAGAAACAGCTCTAGCTCAGGTTAAAAATGATCTTCTTATGGCCTCTGCAGTGGACTCATCTCTGTGCTTGTTCTGCAGTGTTCAATATTGTTGACCATAATATTTTATTACAGTGAGAAATGTTCCCTCTAATTTTTTCCGTGTCTGAGCAAAACTCCCTGTGCGGTCCCTTGGACCACTGTGAGCAACAGCAGACGTGTGCACTGTGGTCACGCCAGCATCGAATCCATCCAAGTTACATGGTTTATTAAAATAATAAAATTACAGCATTTACATTTATGTTAGACTACTTTTAATTAACTGCTTTAGCCCACTTACAATGAAAATTTAAATAAATCTTGTTCATGACCTGTGTAGTATGTTAACACTATTGGAAGCAAAAATAACTTGAACTCCAACTTTGAAAACAACTTTTTTTTTTTAATTATTAATTTTTATTTTATTTTATAAAGCTCTGACTTGTATTATGAGTTTGTAGTCTGGGAGACAGTCCTGTAACTCTATGTCTGCAAAATACAGTATATAATGACCATTGTTCCTTCAGTGGGCTAGTTTCAGTCATTATGCAAATGTACTGTTTATAAGGTTGGGGAAAACTGCAGTCAGCTGAGACTGAAGAAGTCACTTGGATGAGTGACGAAACGTTTCTCCCACAAAACGCTACGTCCAGATGAACAGAATCAACCTTTGGAGATTTACTTTCCTGGATGATTGAGGATGCATCAAGACTGCAAAACAGAATTGTTAAAGTATTAATTTTAATTTCAATTAAGGTTAGATTTTTTTTTTGTGCGCAACGCAGATTTTCTGTGTGCAGAGACCGTGCCAGCAGTGCGCAATTACTTTTTACTAAAGCATATAGTTCAGGCTAGATCAGATGATCCTGATAATAGTAAAAAATATTAGGTATTCAAGCCTGCAGTGGTTTGAATCATATCTATCAAATAAATCCCAGTCTGTTCATCTAAATGGAGAGTCCTCTTCACACAGTAAGGTTCCACAGAATTCTGTGCTAAGACCAATTTTGTTTACATTATACATGCTTTCTTTAGGCAGTATCATCAGAAGGCATAGCATACATTTTCACTGCTATGCAGATGACACCCAACTTCATCTATTCATGAAGCCAGATAATACACACCTATTAGTTAAACTGTAGAAATGGCTTAAATATAAAAAGACATGGATGACCTCTAATTTTCTGCTTTTAAATTCAGATAAAACAGAGGTTATTGTAGTTGCCCCTAAAAATCTTAGGAATATGGTATCTAACCAGATTCTAACTCTTGATGGCATAACTTGGCCTGCAGTAACACTGTGAGAAATTTTGTCTTTCAATGCAAATATTATACAAATATATAGGACTGCTTTCTTCCATTTGTGCAATATCTCTTAAATTAGAAACATTATGTCTCAGAGTGACATTGCAAAAACTAGTTATGTGTTTATTACTTCTGGGCTGGACTACTGTAATTTGTTATTATCAGGATGTCCTAAAAAATCTATGAAAAGCCTTCAGCTAATCCAAAATGCTGCAGCAAGACTACTGACAGGTACTAAAAAGAGAGCATATTTCTCCTGTACTGGCTTCTGTTTTTTGGCTCACTGTTAAATCCAGATTCTAATTTAAAATCCAGATTCTCAGATACAAGGTCTTGAATAATCCGGTCCCATCTTATCTTAAAGACCTTAGAGTACTGTATCACTCCGTTGAAGCACTTTGCTCTCAGACTGCAAGATTATTTATGGTTTCTAGAGTACGTAAAAGTAGAATGGGAGGCCGAGTCAGCTTCTAATATGGACTTGGGAGACGGACACTGTCTCTAAGATCAGGGTTAAAGCTTTCCTTTTTACTAAAGCATATAGTTCAGGCTAGATCAGATGATCCTGAATCCTCCCTTAGTTATACTGTAATAGGTATGGGCTGCTGGGGGATTCCCATGATTCATTGAGTATTTCTTTTTCAGTCACCTTTTATACTTAATAAGTGTTTATACACCTGTCTGCATTGAATCATTACTCATTATTAATGTCTGGCTCTCTTTCACAGCATGTCTTTTGTCCTGTCTTCCTCCCCTCACCCCAACCCGTTGCAGCAAATGGGCGGCTCGCCCTGAGTCTGGTCACCAGTGTCGCCAAAGTACTGCCTCTTAGGGGGTTGAATGATTATTGGAGTTTTTTGTGTTGTATTATTGTAGGGTCTTTACCTTACAATATAAAGCGCCTTGAGGCAACTGTTGTTGTGATTTGGCAAACTGTCACTGGCATGTTGTTAGGGCGATTCTTGCAGATATTATGGTATGTAAATAGGGATGACGGTAAAAATATTAATTGCATATAAGTTGCTGTTTATAAGTGTTATAATTGATTGCGGTAAAAGCAATACTAACCAGCAGCTGATAGTGTTTGTACCACACTTAACATGTTAATAATTGTTAACTGTAAAAGCTTTACATCAATAGTGTATGAAAATCTTTTATGTTTTCAGCATTTACAAAACAGTAACGTCATACCTTTGGTAGGTCCAGTCTCCAGGACTAAATACAGCATGGTTGCTTTTTTCCCCCTGTACATCAACCCATTTCTTCTACCTTTTGAAAACACTCCTGATAACATGTAAAGATCACTTGATGCACATTGGTCTACCTTATTGGTGCCAGAGAACAAGAAAATCAGCTACACTTTAGATTAGACAAGTGGATCTTGATTTGCACAGTTTAAAATCACTTTGATAAAAATGTCTAATGGATCACCAAACAGCATAAATGACTCAGGACCACATGCAATACATCTTTTAGTGTAGCTCACTCTGCTCAACTTGCATCATTAACTACACCATTATGTGACTTTTCCGGCAGAATAAGTAATAAAACGTTGTAAGTGTCAGCAGTCAGGCTGTGAGCCGTAACAGCTGAGGAGGAGGTTTGTCAGAGGAAGTAAATCTTGCTCTGAACTTAATGAGTTTTGCTTGGAAAAAGTGCTGTTGTCATGTTACAGTCAGCGCTTCAGCAAAAATTGTTATTCTTCTGAATAACAGAAGAACAAGAACAAGAATAACAAAAATGAAGCCAGTTTTAAAGAAAACCCACACTGCATAAAAAATTGAAATGGGCACCCAAAAGTTCTCCCTGCACATTAAAGTGATCTTAAAGGTATTCTTGGTGTCATCGTATAACAGCCTCACTTTTCTGATTTCATTTCACCACAGTCACGTCACCATTAAAACTGCGAAACATAACTTTGAAATACATTCATTTCAGCAGTGTAGTAGAGTCCCTGGCAAGGAGCTTCCTGAACTTTAATTTAATATTTTTTTAACAGTGAAACATCCATAGCTGACCACAGTAGACCTTACTAATTTGCAGTCAACCCAAAGAGAGCGAATAGACAGAAAGGGCAAAGCTGTCTGCATTTTGTAATCCAGTTTGTGATTAACTGCTCCAAAAATTCCTCCAAAATACATCCAAGCATTGAAAGTGAAGTGAGGATGCTTTCAAACATAATGCCACAAACAGTTCTTATGTGTTCAATAACTTCAGCAGACATGCTCACAGCTTTTCAACTACTTGTCTTCTATCTTGTTATCTGTCTTGTTCTGCTGTGGCTTTAGGGCACTCACTGTCTACTGCCTCTATCACAAGAAGTGCTACAGCTTAAGTAGCACCAAGGTGTGCAGGAAGTATAGTTGGTATTTCTACTTGTTTAGTGAGAGTTCAGAGGGTATTGTTTTAATAAGGTGAATCACACACGTACACTTCAACTTTAACATTCTGCAGCCCCTCCCCAGACACCTTGAATGACTCTAGGCAACCATTCATAATTCATATTTTATAAGAAATTTTAATCTTTTAGAAACTGTTATTTATCATTTGTAGCTGGTTTATGTTTTTTTAAACAACCATTACAGTACTTGCTGTTTTATTTTGAAAACCTGTTCTATTGGTCAGTGTTAGGAAGATTTAATCCAATAGCATAACTATAGCATAGAACTGTGAACTGTGTGAATTCTGCTAAATCCTACTATGAGGAGTTCAGCGTTGCATTTGTAGTCAACATAAAATATTACAGTTACCTCAAAGGCCACAGAATAACGGTAAGTTCCCATAGAGTGAAGTATACAGAGGTATCCTAATATAGTAGTGAACGGTCAGTCACAGGGTAGTTACACTCTAAAGCATATCCAGATAATCTTCTGTTTTACTTTAAATGTAACTGCAATTTTCAAATATAACTTCACGCTCTATTGAAAAAGACTTGATACTAAAGATTTAAAACCATCAACAGAAGGGAATAGTTTAATAGGGCAATAAAGTGGAAGTCTCACCACTTTGCAGCTACATTAAAATGATGCTGTGTACTTTGCTTTTTCCCCCTGAAAAATGGTACTGCCATTGCTTTTTATTTTATTTTATTTTATTTTATTTTTATTATTAACTGTATCTAGGCATCTATCTTTTATTGTTGTATTATTCAACCAATAATGCGAAATACAACTTCAAACTATTTTTCTCTGTGATCTGCTAATGTTTTTTAATTGTTATTTTTTTCATTTACACAATCCAGTAAATAGTCTCCAGCAGTATGGTGAGCAAAGGCTTCACTACGTCAAACACTCTGAATTGCTTAAACTTGAATTTCATCAAAAGTTAAAGTTTGACAGCTATAAGTAATTATAAATATAACTAAATTTATAAAGGTCTGCTGAAAAAGAAATACAGTACACTGTACACTGAAATAGCCCAGGGTTCAAGCCTCAGACTCAGTTATCTGTGTATGTAGAGTGGAGTCCTTTAACAAAGCTCCTTTAACCAGAGCTAAGCTTCTGAAAAATGTGAATCAAACTCTGTCCGAGTAGAAACAAGCACTCCTTTCTGAGTCCAGCTCTCTAACCTGCCACCGATGCCTCCATTAGCCTACCTCAGGCAAAGTCAGACACACACACCTACATACATGCACAGGCTGACCGTTTGCTGGTCTGTTTGCATAGCATGTGCTTCAAGCGTCACGCTCACATGTGGCTTCTTGAGAAAGCCACCTCTGTGCAGCCTGCTGATCCTGAATGTGCTTGTTTTATTAGACCTGAAGAACTGGGTTCAACCATGGAGAGGGGGTATGAAATACAAGCTTGGTCTGAGGCATGGAGGTCTGACTCACAACTAGCTACAGTCAAATGCAGTACAGCGCTACTGGTTATTTTTATTACTCGGCTTCCTCCTCCTGACATAACTAGAACACATTACTGATTGTATTCACCTTCATTTGACAACGAAGTCCAAGTCTTGAGATTTAGACTCTCTTTTGTGAAGACCCATGGAGACAACCAGCGCAACCCCCGGGAAAACATCCAGAGTTAACATACTAGAACCCACCATAGGTTTAGTAACAAGCAACAGTCCTAACCACTAATTAAACAGAGCTTAATACTCCAAGTTGCTAGTTTCAAGTCTTCTTCAAAATGCATGGATGGCTCATATGCAAAAAAAGTGTGTCCATTTAGAGTAGAATGAGTGATTAAAGGTGTGCTTTAAGGCATGTCTGTCATGATCCTTGCTTTTGTACCCACTGTTTTCTGTTTCATATATTCCGTTTGAATTTGTTGTAGTTTTCAGTTTAAAAGTGACCTTTGCTTTGGTTAGGTTATGTTTATTTTTTTCTGTCAAGTTTATGTGTGCAGTCTCAGGCTTTTAGTTTCCTGTTTTATTTTGATAGTCTTTCGTCCTGTTTGTGCCATATTCAGTTTTGCTGCCCCTGTCGTTAGTCTGATTTAATTCACTTGTGCCTTGTTTTCCCCAAGTGCATCCCATCTCTTTAATTACCTCCTGTGTATATTTATATCCTCAGTCTCCCTCTGATGGTCATATTGTCATATTGTTCCCATTTGCTGTGTGTTTCCATGTGTTCAGTGCTTTCTATCAATTTTTCCTCATTCCCAATTTCTAATTCTTGGAATTTTGTACTTTTGTCTTTCTTTTTAGTCTAGCAGTTACAGCAAATAAAGCGGCCTCTTTTAGTTACCGCTTCGCTTCTGAGTGCTGTGTTTTTAGTTTTTAGTTTTCAGAAGTACATAAACCAGTGAGCGATGCCAATGGCCCATCCTTTGGCCAATTTCTCTCATATGCTGTAAAAAAATTTTTTTCAGACATTACCATGAGGAGAAGATTTATGGAGGGCATGCAGAGGAGGATATTGGAATAGTCATGGCAAGACAGAATTCATCTGTAAACAGCCCAGGATTTTTTTCCTCCAAGTACTATAAAAAGCAATAATAACAACTACATGTTTGTGTTTGTAGCTGACCAAGTGTTCATGTGTTTTGACTTTTAAGAGTGTAATTCATTTGACCTGCTGTAGTCCATCTGTTATGTTTGTGAAACAATATTTTGCAGCAACAGCCCAATTGAAAGCCTAACAGTGGGTTTTCCACTGTAATGCTGAAACTATTTCTAGATGTGAATACCATTTTTGAAAGCTGCAGTGTCTACAAATTAAAGACCACGCCACAAATTTCTGTGATGATGGACAAAAATCTCATAAAACTATAAACCTTCAGAGTTCTCTTGAAATGACAATACATAACGACAATCTATTTTCATAATCTGAATGAAACACAGCTTTAAACACAGCAAATAATTACTGGTCATTTAATCTCACTATGTTCAAACCGATGGAACATCTGTGCAGGAACAGTCGCACCCATCTCTTCTTCAGTATGATGCTTTACTGCACTCGAGGGAACCCATTCACTGCAGCAGGGTGTAGTTTGGTTATGAGCCATTTGTCATTTCTGTCAATTTGCTCGTGCAAAAGGGAATGAAGCCTCAGATTTACAAGAACAGTTTACGCCTGGTTGGACGTCAGGACATTATCAAGTAAAGAAGAGACTTTGAGCAACAGAGATCTGCTTTCCTTCCAGCTTCTATCTCAGCATACACATGTGAAACAGGAGACTCACTTGGAGATAACCAGAGACCCAGTGGCACCTACTTCACACAGTGCTGTCACTGCCAGTGAGAACTCTCTGTAGGAAGTTCATGACAGTGGTGAAGAAAGTCTTTGAAGAGACAGCATTCACATGGACTGGAAAGATAAGCAGATCTAGAACCGTTTTATCTGAAATGTCTGCCTTCAGATAACTACAGAAGAGTTGTCAATGAATGAACCCCCAAGCACTCTATACAATAAACCACATTCACCTACTCATACAGCCTTTATTATATGTGCTTAAGTATTTAAGATAAGATAAGATAAGATAGAACTTTATTAATCCCTCGGGTGGGTTCCTCTGGGAAATTCGACTTCCAAAAAAGCACAGCAACGACCGAAGTTACAGTTACAGAATTATATATATATATATATATATATATATATATATATATATATATATATATATATATATATATATATATATATATACATATATATATATATATATATATATACACATATACATACATATATATATATACACATATACATACATATATATATATACACATATACATACATATATATATATATATATATATATATATATATATATATATATATATATATATATATATATATATATACACACATACATACAGAGACAAATATAAATAAAATATACAAAGGGGATAAATAGAATAAATAGGAATAAAAAATAAAAATACAAGTGAATTGCACATTTCAAGTATTGAGTCTATTGCACTGTTGACTATTTACAAAAAGTATTGCACAAGGTATTGTACAGTGAGGTGAAGAGGCACTACAGCTTAGTTGTTCCCCCCTCCCTCTCCCCTCCAGAGAGGAGTTAAACAGTTTGATGGCGTGTGGGACAAAGGAGTTTTTAAGTCTGTTAGTTCTTGTCTTGGGGAGAAGCAACCTGTCACTGAACAGACTCTTCTGATTGTTTATGGCCGTGTGCAGAGGATGCCCAGCATTATCCATAATGTCCAGCAGTTTCTTTAATGTCCTTTTCTCTGCCACTGTCACCAGAGTGTCATGCCGACCACAGAGCTAGCCTTCCTGATCAGTTTCTCCAGCCTGGATGAGTCCCTCTTTGCTATGCTGCTCCCCCAGCACACCACAGCATAGAAAAGTACTCCAGCAACCACCGACTGGTAAAACATCCTCAGGAGCTTCCTGCAGATGTTAAAAGACCTCAGCCTCCTGAGGAAGTACAGTCGGCTTTGGGCTTTTTTATACAGGTGCTCTGTGTTGCATGACCAGTCCAGTTTATTGTCCACCCACAATACTTGTTGACCACCTCCACCTCCTCCCCCTCTATCTGAACCGGCAGTGGACCTTCTCTGGACCTCCCGAAGTCCACAACCAGTTCCTTAGTCTTTGAGGTGTTGAGTTGCAGGTGGTTTGTGTGACTCCATGCGACAAAGTTCCTCACCAGACTTCTGTACTCCTCTTCCTGATCATCCCAGATACACCCCATGATGGCCGTGTCATCTGCAAACTTCTGAATATGGCATAATTCAGAGTTGTAGCAGAAGTCAGAGGTGTACAGGGTGAAGAGAAGAGGGGACAGCACAGTTCCCTGTGGTGCTCCTGTGTCAGACATGATGTCCTTCAGCCTGACGTACTGTGGTCTGTCGGTGAGGTAGTCGGAGATCCAAGCCACCAGGCAGGGGTCCACCTCCATCCTGTTCAGTTTTTCCTGAAGCATACAGGGCCGGATGGTATTAAAGGCACTGGAAAAGTCAAGAAACAGTATCCTGACCGTGCCTTTTCCCCCATCCAGGTGTGAGTGGGCTCTGTGTAGGAGGTACAGGATGGCATCCTCCACTCCGACACCCGCCTTGTATGCAAACTGTAGTGGGTCCTGGGCATGTTGTACCTGTGGTCGGAGGAAGTTGAGGAAGAGCCGCTCTAGAGTCTTCATAAGATGTGACGTCAGTGCCACCGGTCGGAAGTCATTCAGCTCATTGGGCCGGTTCTTTTTGGGGACCGGGACGATGCAGGATGTCTTCCATAGGGCGGGCACTCTCCCCAGTCGCAGACTGAGGTTGAAGACTCGTTGTAGCGGCTCCCCAAGTTCAGCAGCACACGCCTTTAGCATCCTAGGACACACCTTGTCTGGGCCTGCTGCCTTTCTGGGGCGAAGCTTCCTCAGTTGCCTCCTGACCTGATCCACTGTGACACTGGGAGATGTTTGGGAGGAGGGGAGGGGGGGAGATGTCTTGCTGCTGAGAGAGGGATTGGAGGAGGGGGGTGTCATGGTGTCAGGAAGGGGGGGAAGCGAGGGAGGCAGGAGAGTGGGGAGAGGACTCTGTAGTGAAGGTGAGGGTGGGGGGGTTGTGGGCTGGTCAAACCTGTTGAAGAAGTTGTTGAGTTCGTTTGCCTTCTCCACAGTCCCCCCCACTGTGCTTTTCTTGGTGTTGTGGCCTGTGATGGTTTTCACACCATTCCAGACCTCCCTCATATTGTTCCTCTCCAACTTCTGCTCCACCTTCCTCCTGTAGGTGTCCTTTGCTTCCCTCAGGCAGCGTTTCACCTCCCGCTGTGCTGCTTTCATCTCCTCCTTCACTTTGCTCCTGAAAGCCTTCTTCTTCATGTTGAGGACAGCTTTGACTTCCTGTGTTACCCACGGTTTGTTATTAGGATAACACCGTACCGTCTTAGCAGGGGCGACTGTGTCCACACAAAAGTTGAGGTAGTCTGTAAGACAGTGTGTCGCCCCCTCTATGTCCTCACCATGTGGGCTCAGGAGCACATCCCAGTCTGTGGTGTCATAGCAGTCTCTCAGAGCATCCTCCTTTTCTGGGGTCCATCTCCGGATGGAGCGTGTTGTGACCGGCTGCCTGTGGACGAGGGGTGTGTATTGTGGCTGTAGGTAAACCAGGTTGTGGTCTGACTTCCCTAGTGGGGGGAGGGGGGTGGCTCTGTATGCATCTCTCACATTAGCATACAGTAGGTCAATTGTCCTGTTGCTCCTTGTGGGACAATTCACAAACTGGTGAAAAGCAGCCAGAGTAGAATCCAGTGTGGCATGGTTAAAGTCTCCAGATATAATAATGAAAGCCTCGGGGTTTTGTGTCTGAAGTCTTGCTGTGACTGTGTGTATTTTCTCACAGGCAGCTGTTGCGTCGGCCCTCGGAGGGATGTAAACACACACACAGATCACATGACTGAACTCCCGAGGTAGATAATATGGCCGCAAGCTAACAGCTAGCAGCTCCAGGTCCGGACGGCATACCGAAACTTTAACGGAGACGTGTCCAGGGTTACAGTATCTGTTGTTAACGTAGACAATGAGTCTCCCACCTCTGCTTTGTCCGCTGGCCTGCGTGTCCCTATCGGCTCTCACGGATGTGAAACCGCATAGGTCTACGTTAGCCTGCGGCGTTAGCTCGGTTAGCCACGTCTCCGTGAAGATAAACAAGCTGCACCGTAGCTGCACGTAGACACCGTGCTTCATCTATTGCAAATTTAGAACCACCAGATAATGGAGGATGCACGTTTTTGGAACTATCTGGCTGTGACTAAAATATCTGAAACACTTGTGATGCAATAAATGACATACAAGCTCCCTACCAAGAGTTTTCTAATATTTGATCATTTTACTGGTTATACATACTTTCCGGACTAATCAGACAGGAGAGTGTGCTTTCAGCCATCTGATAGCTTTGTCTTGTTTGTTTTGCTTTTTAAGTTTCGAAACTTAGTCAATAAACACTATGTTTTTAGGTTAATGTTCTGGTTTCATGGACGTTCCCTGCATGCAAAAAGATCATATCATGTATGATCTTTTTGAGGAGCTCACAGCAATCCCATAATTCAGCATGTCAGAGATCACTGCCAGAAGACACCTTGCACAGAAATGAGCAGTGTGTTTGGCAGAAAAGCATGAATTAACGTCCTGGAAAACATGATAGGCGGATACTTATTACCTTTCGGGCAGATGGTATCTCTTAGAGGGACTGTGTGAATTACATTTTTAAGTTGGGTTGTTTGGGATAATTTTGTATGGGGTAAACTCTGTGTTTAGTTCATTGGCCTCCCCATTCATTAGGTCTCAGTCTCACAGAACACCTTTGGAAAGCGCTTAAAGATCTGCTTAACTGATGTGATGCAATGACATGCTAGCATATGTTAGCAGATTATCAAAGAAGGTTCACCTTTAATACAGAACTGAGTCTTTCTGAAAGTAAGGAGCCATTCCTAATATAGTGGACACTGTGTGTAATAAATTTGAGCAGTGCAAAATAACTGATGGGAAGCATAGCAAGCATTGGTATGTTTTGTTTCATAGGTGTTTCTCTATTGCTGAAGACAGAGGCAGCTCACATAAGCAGCACAAGAAGCCTCTGTCTGCTGTTCCACAGCTGACTGTTTAAGTTGAACTCAGTTCTACAAGAAACAGTGGATGTCCCCAGGTGTGTGTCTCAGTTCAGCTCTGACACTCTTAATGAGATGAATTTGTTGCTTTTATATACTGTGTTCCCATGTTTGGCTGACAAAAATAAATAAATAAATAAATAAATAAATAAATAAATAAAGCCCAGTTCAATCTCAGTGAAGTTATAAAAAAGGTAGACCAGTTTTCTAATTTGGTTTGGTTTAATGTATGTGAAATATTAACTGCTTGCCTCAAAACAAATATGCGAATACTTTTTGCAAGCTTGCAATGCAAGCTTTTATTGCATTTTATGGAAATTTTGGTAAGGAAAGCAAATCTTGAACTCACAGTGAAAATGCAGGCTACAACATGATGGAGGAAATAAGCACGAGATATCTTCATGGTGTAAGTAGTGTTCATTTGGAGCATAATCACAGCATAATCCCTCTGCTGCCCTGCCTGTAACAAAAGGCTCAGTGAAGAGAGAGGCTTTCTCATCATTATTGCAATACTCAGTTTTAGACAGCAGATGTCTTTAATTTAGAGAAAAGACTACAGTTTTTATCATGAGTGGTATACACTGTATACTGCTAAATAAAGATATAATAGAGCAATGCAGCTAATGTCTTGTAAGAGAAACTGCAGGTTTTGGCACTTAAAGCACTGCCTTCATTTTTCATCCCTTGAGGTAATTAATACCTCAGTTATACAGTACTGACGGAGGGGGTGGCTGTGGCTCAGGCAGTAGAGGAGATAGAGTGGCAAGTTGGAGGTTTGAGTCCCACCACTTAGTTATGAAGTACTTAGAGCAGCATAAAGAATTACATGCATGTATGTGCCAATGGGTAAATGTGGCTTTTACTAAAATATGCTGTAAGTGTTAGAATTGAAGGTGATAGAAAACAGAGAAGCTCATTTGGTTAGCAGGAGAAAGATGCCCATTCAGGAAGTGCTGGGGATGCACCTGCTACTGAAATCAAACTCATGTCTGCACCTCATCAAAAGGTTCACACTATGATATCTGCAGAAAAATAAAGATTCAGATTGAAGATTGTTATTAGTGTATGTATAAAATACATACACCTGACGTGATCTTCTCAAACAATAATCCATACTTTGCATTTCAGAGAGAAACAGATTTTTCATTGCACAGCATTCATCTTATATGAAGGTAATTGTGTACAAAACACCTTAAAATATGATAATTTAAAAAATTGTTATAGATTTAAAAGACTCCTGCAGGGTTTCTGTTTGAAGTTGAGAGTTCTTGTTAAAAAGTCAATAAAATCTGAAAAGATTACAAAGAGACACAAATGAAAAAAACAACTACTGATTGCTGAACAAATAAATAAAATGAAAATGTATTTTTTTTTATTCAGGTGGAGGAGGTCTAGAGTAGGAAGATGGAGACATAAAATACACATATGTGAACACATATGTTCATTGTTCGACATTTTCTTTTTGCATTGACTGCAAAGGTCCAGCATCATCATGCTTAAAAAAACAATCAATCAACTTACCAAGAAAATATCAGCACAACAATATTAAAAATACTTTATTTATCCTACATAGGATATTCTTTTGTTCAGCAGTTGAAATACTACTACTACTACTACGACTGCTAAAAAAATAAAAAGAAATAATAATAATAATAATAATAATAATAATAATAATAATAATAATAATGATGATGCTGATGATGATGATGTCAAGTACATTTTAAACATTAATTTAAATAATAATTAGTCGCAGCCTCGTATAAAATAGCTTTTAAACATAGCTGGCACACAATAAAATGCGGTAAAAACAAAACAAAACAAAACACTCACAGGATCTTGTTCTATGGTGAATACTGTTCAGAATTATACTTAAATACTTACTACATTTTAGGGACCTTTACGTGTTATAATCGTCGTAGTTTAGATGATATGTATTGATTTGCCATACACATCTGCACGTCTACTGCGTCTACAGTGCAGCACACGTGGAGCTGGCGGCGATACTGCTCCGATCCGCTGCGATTGCACTAGAGGAAATATTAAAATAAATAAATAAGCAGAAGAAGAAGAAAAAGCAGAAGAAGAAGAAGAAGAAGACTCTAAGCCAATCAGAAAGCAATTTGCTGCTGCCTGGTGACCAGCTACCAATAGGAAGCGTGAATGTGAGCGCGGATAAACGGAATTGTTGTGTGTCGGCCTCGGTGATATTGTGTTTGGTGACAGTAATAAGAGTAATTGTTTCAGGGCCGTTAAATCCCCTCACAATGAGCCTGTCTCTGAGGTAAGCCGGTTTGTCGCAGTTATTCCAACATTCCTCAAACCAGCGCACAGAGCTATTCGCTAGCTCTTTCACATAAGAGGCGCTAGCATGTTAACTTTGCAACGCGTTTGCTGTGTTTGTTCGGGAGCGATAGTGCATAGGAATTAGCTGCAGCTACTAATCAGTGTAGAGTCGACGTTAGCTGCTTACTGTTTTTTTGTTTTTCGTTTCTTTGAATGTGACTTGGACGACTACAATGTACTGTACTATAGACCACATTTAGTTGCAAAACTACTGTTCAGATGCCACCCCTGTACGACTGCATAGCCACAGCACAAGGTCATCAGTAACAGTACAAAGGAGCGTTTTTTCTCATTTATTTTTTAAACAAATCAGCATTCTTGACCAACATAGTTGCTGATTCCGTTTTATTCAGTGCACATACACTTTTGTGTACGTGTAGTGGAATTGTAAGGGGAAAGTCCTATATTAAATATTATAAATGGATAATCTTGTGTTGAATTGGCACAGAAAGGGGAAAAAGGACCAAAAACAAAGAAAATCTAACCGAGGAAAGTAGCTGTATCAGCGGTCAGCCAAACACTTCCGTGTTATGTGTATCTGACAATTAATGTTATAATGATACTACAGTCAATTTGTTTTGTTATGTTATTTTGTTATGTTGTTGATATTTAGATAAACAGGTGTCAGAGTATTACTCTATCATGTTGTTAAGTTGCTGATAAATCAGATATTATTGAATAAGTATTTGGTCGTAGATACTTCGTTAGATTGCTAACGATATATGCACTGCACTCTGCTTGTGTTGCAAACACAGAGCGTAGATACCTGTAAACTTCAGTCTGTAAATAGTTACAGATTTTAAGTTTGTTTTCTCAGGCTGGGTAAAACTGATCACAAGGCTGTGTACGTTGTCTAAACACTGAGTGCACTGCCTGCATATTTGTCTATTGTGTGTTTTGTCAGCCCTTTGCTTTTTAGCTAACCTTCTTCTGTAAAGCTGTGGTGTTCTGCCATACGCTGTACAACATACTCTGTATTGAAGCTTTAATTTGGGGTAACAGCAGATAAGTGTGTCACTTAAGTTAAAGAAAAATGTTTGCAATATGATGTGATGTGCAATACATTTGTGTATCACATGCTGCATCTGTCTCTCTCCAGAACGGAGCTCATGGCAGACAAAACCAAGCGTAAGAAGAGGAGAGAGCTCACTGAGGATCAGAAACATGAAATCAAAGAAGCATTTGAGTTGTTTGACACAGACAAAGACAAAGAAATTGACTACCACGAGCTGAAGGTGAGCACTGGATGATGAGAGGAAAACAAGTTTGACAGCTAAGAACAGTCCGGTGACGCAGTATTTAATCTGCTGTGTTTAGTATGTTAAAATGTGCAATAGGTCTGTCATAATGAACTCAAAAAACAGTTTTTCCTCACATGTTTACATCTGCTGTACTGCTGTTGGAATACAGAAACATCTCACTGTCACAAACTGTCAACAGGTGGCAATGCGTGCACTCGGCTTTGAAGTGAAGAAAGTGGATGTTCTCAAGATCCTTAAGGATTATGACAGAGAGGGAAATGGGAAAATAACATTCGAGGACTTCAGCGAAGTTGGTAAGTTTGCTTTCCCTGTATGTGCCCCTGTGCAGACAGGGGCCGAGGGGAAGAAAATCTCTGACATCTTTAACTGAAGTGTTTCAGTAACTCTGATGCATGTTATGTATGGTTCTGCAGTGACTGATCGCATCCTAGAGCGAGATCCGAAAGAGGAGATCATGAAAGCCTTTAAGCTGTTTGATGATGACGAATCAGGAAAGATCAGTTTGAGGAACCTGAGACGTGTGGCGCGGGAACTTGGGGAGAATATCAGCGATGAAGAGCTCCGCAGCATGATCGAGGAGTTTGATACTGACGGAGATGGTGAAAGTAAGTCAGCACTTGCTCTTTTCTTCGACATTGATAATTATTGCTATACATTTAATCCCTAGAAGGGAAATGCGTTCAGTTTGTTTAAGTGAACAGGAGTGGATGAGCGGGACTTTTGTTTGTTTTGGTGTACGTACAAAAGAGGCGTATGAACACCATTTATAAGGTGCTCGTATGGAGACATATTTATCGTCAAGTAGTTTGGGAAAAATACATATCTTAATAGTTTTTTATCTTTACCGTTTACGACTCTGGCTACTGGCGCTCCTCTGAAAAAGAAAGCCTCAAATCTCAAAAAATTGTTTGTGGTTCTGTTAAGCGCTATTGAGTCTCTAAACTTACTTAATAATGCCTTCATGAGATTTTAACCATTAGAGCAAAATTACTCATAACCATCTCACAGACGTACCATTATGTTCAGCTACTTTCAGGACCATTGATAATTACGTAGACTCTTTTTCTCCTATTAATCTTTGAGTTAAATGATGCAATTACTTCCTCCAAACTGTCAATGTATCCATTTTTTTCTACCCTGATTTTATGTTTTTTTTTCTGATTTTAAATATGAAATATACTCAAATTTTAGAGCCAGTTAGGGGTTACACTGGGATTCAGCTGGTGGGGGGGAACCCTTAAATTGGTTGTAATGGCTTAATGTGGGGAAAAGACTCATAACTCACAATAATTTCTACTGAGACCTTCAGTAGATTTTCTTATTGTAAAGGCTGTGATCAGCTGATCAGATGTACACAACTGAATTCAACCAGATGTTAGCAGATGTTTTATGAGTTGTCCTAGCTGATTTCCATCTTCTATGCTGATAGTAAACTATTTAAGCTGTCTTTTTCCTATACGGTATGAAGGTAGAATTAAGTCAGTGGATTTCAGCATCATCAGTGAAAATTCATGTGAATTTCTGCTACACTGAATGTAACCTCACACTGACCATGGACCCACAGCCAGTGTGCGCTAGTCACACACTGTTCTTTACTTTAAATCCATCACAGTACAGCAAACTAACTTGTTTACCTGCACTAACCTGCAGGGGATTTTCATGCAGCTTTTAAATAACACAACAGTTAGTCTATCTCAGTTTGATTTGCAGCATGTTTCACAATATGAAAAAACATAATGTCACATGTACAGACCTGATATCTGATTTAAAAACATGAGGACTGACATGTAAGCTTTTAAATATGCATAATCTGCATTTAAATCAAATACCACTGAGCAGTCCTTACCTTTAAATCTAAGCTCTCTTCTTCCTCTCCTGTCCTGTCTTTCTTGGCTTTCTAAACTTTTCCATCTTTCAGTGAAGTTAGCGCTCTTTCTTTTCTCTTCCCTGTGAAACCCAGCAGCTGGACCTGTAGGTAGCAACACACTGTGAGACAAACTGTACACAGTTTGTGTGTTTGTTGACCTGATAGAAACCTTGCATTTGAAATTACCTGACACAAATAGCTTGACCCAAATACATTAAAGCAAAAGTAATGAACCTGTTTTGAGTAAAAGTAAAAAGAAGTTGGAAAGATAAATACTGAAGTAGAGTAAAGATACCTGAAAATTGTACTTAAGCACAGTAACAAAGTATTTTTTACTTTGTTACTACTTCCTACTTTTGGAAGCTAGGTTGCACAGAGAGATGGGGGTGCTGGATTTAAATGCCTGCGTGTCAGGAAAATGTGAAGAAACAAGCGAAAAAGTAAATTAAGCAGCATCTGGCTGCATTTCAGTGATTTTGTAGACTGCAAAGCTTAGTGCAGAATTGATTAAATGGCTGAAGTGATACCCTTTCCATTTTCATTGTAGGGGGACAGAAGGTTTCAAACTGAATGGCAGAGATGTAGAAATGTCTGCATGTACCACTTTTTTTTTTTTTTTTTTTTTTTTTTTAAACCACTACAGTTTAAAACAAACCAACAAACAAAATACCCTTTGGGCAATTGGCTACCAGAACCTTTTCTGTAGTTTTATTCTTACAATTTAAGTCCAAAGAGTCCTGTTGACAGATTTCTTTCTTTGTCACGGCAGCTTTTTTTTTGTCATGTAAAAGAACAGTAAATTATGTAACATGTTTACACTGACAGAAAAAGGAGTTTCACAGCTCCAGCCCACTTAAGGTCAAAGTGGGCTGAACAGAGAAACTGTAGTCAAAATAAAAGAATTTAAATAAATGAGATAAAAAGATTACAAGAAATTCATATATACACATACATGCAAAAACGAAAGTTTTTTTTGTATTTTAGAGAACTGAAACTGACATTTTTAAAACTTTTTTTCTTTTGTGTTTGGTGCTCTCATTGACTGACTGGACTTGTTTACCCCCTTTCCAGTAAACCAGGAGGAGTTCCTTACAATTATGGGCGGGGAGTCCTGATGAGGGATTTCTCTGTTGCTGAGGACTTCTTGGTTGGATTGGTTGTCCAATTTGTGAGCAGTTAAGCGACTTGACTGTCAACAAGGACGCACAGCTTCCTCTGAAGCATCGCAGGTGGACAGAAGTTGTTTCATTGACCCTGAGGGTTGTACTTGAGTCATTCCATAAAAGCACTGAACTGTGTGACAGATTCAATGTCAGCCAAACTCATTTCTTATTGAAGGTGAAAGTTAAAGTATCAATATCATGCTAGTCTTTAAAATTAGCTAATTGTTGTTGAGTTTTTTTGTTGGGTTTTCCCCCCCATGTTTTAACATCTTTGTTAAATATTTACGGTAATGTGTTTTGCAACCATTTCACACCTTTCTGTAATTAGATCCTGTAAAAAGATCTTTTCACTCTTTTATAAACACATTAATTTACTGTTGGGGAAAATATAGACAAATAGCAGTAAAATGTTGTTGCTTTTATCAGAAGTGTCTGTATATTGTAAAGGACACCTATTTCATACATGGCTATTTTGAATGGTTGTATTTCCAGTTTACATGTGCATGTTCAAGTGTTCTATTTATTTTTGACACAATAAACTGGTTTCCCAGCAAGTCGCACCATTTTTACCATTTTACTTTCTCTGAGTGCTGGTAAGTGTGTCTCTGTTGTGCGACCTAGTTTGTAGTGATGGCCAAATGAAGCCTTGTGAAGTATTGAAGCTTTTATTGAAAAATGGTTCATTACTCGAACCTTTTCAACACAGTCATCTTTAGTGACATCTGGTGGCCTAAAATATGATGAACACCTTAAATCTACAACTTACAATGAACTGTATGGGCAGAAATCTGTGCCATCAGAAACTGAATTTGAATAATTTGAATTTGAATTTGAATTGCTCAGATTGAATCTGAATTGTAACTTGAATAAATGCTTTTGAAAACTGAATTTGAATTAGTCTAATTTGAAATTGAATTTATGGTTTGAAAATGATCATCACTAAATTGAAATTGCATTTTATATTTTGAAAATGAATTGATTTGCTTTGAAACTGCATTTTATCCTTTAAAAATTCAGCTCTCGAATAATTTCAGTTTCACTTCTCACAA
Organism: Copadichromis virginalis; assembly: GCF_057382275.1. Lineage (NCBI taxonomy): Eukaryota > Metazoa > Chordata > Actinopteri > Cichliformes > Cichlidae > Copadichromis > Copadichromis virginalis. The sequence continues at coordinate 62,838,140 of NC_140624.1, forward strand.
TTCAATTTCAGTTCCAAAAGTCAGTTTTTTGGAACTTACATCCGGTTCCGGTTCAAGCGCAGATTAATAGAACTACGTTTTACTAGCGGACCGAAAGTGTTACTGACAGGAATCTACAGCATCTTGAGCTGAATTAAGACTTCAGAAGTCATTCGTCATGTCGAATGACCAGCGGATAAACTCTCAGGTTGGTATTAAATGTATTACATGCATAAGAACAAGCGTCATTTAACAAATGATAGCCGTAAGGTAACTTTTATGCTTATTGTAGCTGTTAGCTAAAAACGCTAATTTAGCTTAGTTTGCCCTGAATTCAGCTTTGACAAACAAATATGATCGACTGTTTCTAGTAGAATTCCAGAGTTGTCATCTTGTACCCTCTCAGAGTGCCCCTCTGTATGCTTGCAGAGACCCCTACAGTAGGGAAACATGCAAAACAGTGCCCAAACCTTTGTGTTTTAGCTTTATTTATGTCTTACACAGCATCCCAACTCTTTAGCTAACTTAATAACTTTAGCTAAAGTGAATAGTTAGTCTAATTCATTAGTGCAGCATTACTGGATCATCTCTGTTTGAAGTGATATAATATGACTAATTTCAAATTAGACTAATTCAAATTCAGTTTTCAAAAGCATTTATTCAAGTTACAATTCAGATTCAATCTGAGCAATTCAAATTCAAATTGAACTTATTCAAATTCAGTTTCTGATGGCACAGGCTTATATTATAACTTATACTATAACTTCTATAATTATAGCTATAGTATGTGTACTTCTTATGTACATTTTAGACCTGGGAGCAGAACTGCTGATAAACTGTTTTTATTTAGGAATAGGCAGAGCGTCCACTCTTCCTGGCTTTATGTCTGTAATTATGTCACACACTGGTTTGCTGTCACACAAAATCACCACCAAAACAGCATAAATCCCACCAATGATTCAATTCCTTAAAAGCCACTAAATCAAGTACTGAAGCAGTCGCATGGCAATTGAAGCTTTGATCACGTCATTGATCATGTGACTCTTTCAGACAAACAAAGCCTCGACACAGTGTTTCTGAAGCAGTGTGTTGATTTATTTATTTTTGACACATGAGCTTCAGCTTCAAACGCGCCATCACTTCTAGTTTGCGTTCGTATTCTCTGCCATTTCCTCGTTATAAAAACCTTTTCTTCTGTTTTGTGGCCAGGCACAGGCATAGTACTTTTTCTTTGGTCTTAACCTAGAATTTAGTGTGTTCTTCTTTTTCCCGGAGGAGTGGGGTTTTTGTTTCTTGTTTTGGCCTTGGAGACCCTGAAAATTAATATGCTTCCTTTTCCCCTCCTAATTAAGTTAACAGTGTAAAGAATTTGTAAATTGTTTTTTTGGAAATTGTAAAATCTTTGACACTGTTTGTAGTCTGAGCTTATATAGCTCGTGCTGTTGCCCTTGTTGTGTTGCACCCCTCATGAACCCTAGACTTTGCTTCATAGTTGAGTGATGCCTTACTCAATAAGGGGGGACATAAGGGTATCGGCCCTCTGCCGGGGTCTCTCTAAACATGTTTTAGATTATCCTGTGGGCTCGGTTGTTCAGTTCAGGTCATACGGTACAGAAAGTGGACTCCATTTTCTTAATTTTGGTTGTTTTGCAACTATTTTTGATCTTCTCACTGGGTACCAATTTATGGTTGACAAGCCATTAGCCAATGAGCATGCAGTTTCAGTCAGAGCTGACCCTGTTCATCGCATCTGGTTTCGAAACACCAAAATGATGTCCTGCCAGCTATATCCATACTATATACTGTAATGTGACTGTGATGAGCTTTGAACTCTTCTTCACTGATCCAACATGAATGACTGATATGAGGTGTGCATGACTGCACAACCAGTGAGACTGTGGGTCTTGATTAAAAGGAAGCAGTGGATATTTAACGTGTGTGAGCAGGGAGCAGGATGTTACATGCTTCAGCTGTGCCCTCCTCTGGAGGGTGGGTGTTGTTCAGCTGCTTAGGGCTGCCAGTAACAGTGAGGGGATTGGTTGTTCCTAAATTAAGAGTGGAGGCTTGTTGCATCACTCGACTTCCAACCAGGGCCACCTAACTTCATAGTTGAGTGATGCCTTACTCAATTATGTAGAGACTTGCTGTGGGATTTAGGAGGGATTTCACTGTGTTCAACTGAAAAAAAGCATTTTCCCTGCATTTTCTGTGGTTGTTTTAATCACCAGTTATTGCAATACTGTTATTGCTCACGAAAGATGACTAATAAAAACAAATTTCTATGTAGCAAAAATAAAGGGCATGTCTACTTATTTTTTATGTAGTTAAATATGGGCTAAAAAGGCGAGGCTTGTGGAGTGGGTACTGAAGACTGTTTCACTCTGGAAATTAAGCATGACATTTTGAGCATCGATTGTTAATCTCTTAACAGTTTATTTCTTTTTTAACCTCTCAGCCTTAAAATGCTCAGGGGGCAGGCATGGACACCCAAATAAGTGGTTTTTAAAATTTAAGTTTTCTGACATTTAGTGGGAAGTCCTCCTTTATTAGCAGCATATGTGATAGCATGGGATATCAAATATCTCCTGTGTCTGTGCTCATGGGAGTGGAGCTGAAAAAGATGGCACAGTCCCTTGTGGAGCTCCTGTATGCACATCAGACATTTACTTGCATACTGTGCAGCTTATCTCTTTAGCAGCGGGATGGTGTGGGGTGTACTTAGGTTTTCACAGGACTCTGTAGTCCTGTGAAAACTTTCCAAATGGCTGCATAGTAATATTCAAGGTCATGTTAGTTACACTAAATTAGGGCACGCCTTTGCCTCGTGTACATTGCCTCGTAGTGGAAAAAAAATGACATTCAAAATTAATGGTACACAATATAATTGATACACACTAGTATAGCAAAACCACAAATTACTACAAAAAACAGAGTATTTGATACCAGTTACTTAAAATAATATGTAAATCCAATCCGTCTCCTGGCTCGGCAGTTATGAATAAAGCAAACAAAGTGTTTGCTGTATGTTAATGTCTCCACCTGCGGACAGAATGCACACTTGCATGCAGTAGTTTTGAACCAAGCTTGTACAGCCTTCCTGCTTTACTTCGACTGCCCACAAGATGGAGTGATGTGTGACAGCACATTATGCACCTGATCACTGCATGCACTCTGTGTCCTTCAGGTCTTTGTGAGCACTACTTCTGGTAAAGTTTACATTTTAATTTTATTATTTTATGTTAAAATTGAAATAAAAAAAAGAGGACCGTGGATAAAAGTACAGTAAAATTTTAGTTGAGTGTGATTTACAAACTGCAAATGATGTCACAGCATAAAGCCACTAAGCTCATGTTTAAAACAATAAAGGACACCTTCCATACAGACTATAAAAAATAGATACTGCTAAGAAATCTCATCTCATAATGTGATGTATGTGATGAAATAATAACGCCAGTTAGTCAAGGCCTTTGTCACACACTGCACTTGTGATGCAGAATACTGCCCACAGAGCTTTTCGGCGAATCCTCATGAACTCCGTCACTTGACGCCCCACAGGCTTCTACATATTGGTTTGGATGAAGGCATCTGGATCGCATTGCTTTACACTTCATCTGTCCCAGCCCCCATCAAGTACTCAGATGTTTAAGATGATTGGGGTTGAATAACCCAGTTTGCTTTGGTACTACCCTGTGCCAATGAGTAAATGAGTCTGTGGTTTTTCTCTTGAGCAGTAGAGTTGAATTCTGTAAATGGGATAAATGTTAGTGATGCTGTAAAAGGCTGAGAAACAAAGTATTGTATGTATGTACATGACTAGGCTGAAAGTCATCACTAATGTTGATTATATGAACGTGCATGTGGTTATTACAGTGAGGCCCTGAGCTTAGCCTTCCTCTGGTACATGCTCAGCTGTCACGTCCCGGACTGGAGCAGCACATGCTCTAGAAATAACCCAACCCAGTTCCTTCCTAGTTACAACCTCAAAGTCGCCCCCTGTGGTTTCCACTACATGACTTTCCACACTCACTCTCTTGTATTACTAGTAGTAATCTGTGCTGATGAGAATTCTACAAATGCATCAGATGGCAGACCAAGATCTTATTGCTCTGTGATTGGGGGTAAAAACATAGGTTACCTGTGGTTCCACATGTAGATGGGCTAATTGGCTTGGTTAAAAGGCTTTCTGGTTTCTATGAACAGTCCTTTTGCAGTTGATGGTTTAATCATGTCTTCCTTGAATTCATCTAAATAATCTGTGAAGTGAGAAAACCATCTGCTAAAATGTAATCTTGAAATAATTTGATGGGATCAAATAATTTAGGTCTTTATTCAGGTATTAACTGCATTTGTACAAAGAAAAAAAAGTCTTAGACAATAATGGTGGGCCATACAATATTATTACCAAGGAATAAACAAATGGGCCTCTTGCACAGAATTCTGTGGTTTTATCTTATCTACTTTGTCATAATGGTTAAAAACAGATGATTTGTATGGGACACATCAGTGAGACTAACATGCTAGGATTGTTTTGAGGACTCAAAAAAGGTCCTTCGCCAGATGCTCCTCCATTATTGTCTAGTATTTGGTTGTACGGAAATAAACTGTGTGGCTGTTCAGTTCAGTTGCTTCAGGTGCTCTGCTGGGCTCTTCTTCCCTTGGTTCCATCAAGATCGCCAGAGGTCTCTGTTATACAACAGCCACAGAAATCTGATGTTCATCTGGGTGTCATGAGATACCATCAAAAGAGTAAGCAACTGGACTGAAACACTGGAAAATCAGTGGCTTACTGCAAAAACATGAAACATGTCTGCAATGGATGATATTCTTCTGAGCTAATACTTTATGAATCTTTCTTGTTCCTGTGATGGATTTCAATGGTTGCACGAGTATAGTGTCATAAGATATAATGATAATCTAGTGTAAGTGTCTGCCATCCACAATGTCCTCACCTCTCAGCACAACGGGGTCTGCACATCTCTTCACTGTCGCCCCAATGCCATCTGGGGCACCCTTGCCATGGGATGTAGGGAATTCCATGTTGCATTCTTGAATCTCAGTTGGAGGAAGGACAGCAAAACTGTTTGCTTTGACCATTATATCTTTCAGGACATGATCCATGTCAGTCCATATGGCTGCTGCATCCTGGTGCTTGGACTGAAGTTGTGAAGAATCCTACCTTTTCATGTTTGGTGTAAAACATGCCCGTGTGAAGTGTTATCTGTAGGTTTTGTCCATAATGGCATAGTTGTATTTCTGAGCTGAATTTGCATTTCCAGGCCTCAGAAGTCAACATGCACAATAACTGTTGTTTCATTGCAACTTCTTATGTTTCTGTACTCCTCATGTTTGATTTTGAAGTAGGTGGACATGGGCGGTTGTTTCACTTCTTAATTTGTCTTGGTTGAGAACCATAAACTCTGACAGAGTACCACTATGTTTCTGAAGTTTGGTGTGAAAGTGAGCTCCATCTTCTATTTGCCTTTGAATGCTTTAATCTCTTTGTAATGCATTTTTTCAAGCTATGTATCTTAATGATTCACCAGCAAGTAGCTGCCTACTACTGCTCGGTTCCTCAAAACTGATGTTTAAAGGAGTCTGTGGGTTTATGTTTACATACTGCTGGACTTGTTGTTTTTTTCCCTTCAGATCACCAATGTTCTTTAATTTTTCCTCTTAAATTCCATTTCTCCATCTTTCTCTTTCCTTTCTGAGCTTTGACTGGCTGTTAATTTTCTTTCTCATTTTTTGATACTCCCTGATCATACTTCCCTTCTTCTACTAAAAAGTTAAGTTTTGCCATTCTAGCCTGAAATTGACCATTTTATACTTACTAGAAATTTTTCTGACACGTATTTATCCTTAAGTGTTATTTATATGCATATATACAGATTATGTATTAAGCAACAGATGCTATTACAATGAGACTGTAAAGCTAAATTATACTTTTGTTGTATAAACATTGCCTTGGTTTGCCTTTTAGTTAACTGGGTTAAGACTTTTATGCATGTTTTTAGCCCAATAATAAGGTTTTATCTGGGGGACATGTTTTGTCCATTATTTTGAGAATCGCTCAGCTACATTTGGTTTCAAAACACTTTAAAGACAATGGATTCAGTGAAAAGTCAGAAATGATTGACATTCAATCACTAAAACTAATTTTTCAAGAATGCAAGTAAGTATCTGTTTTCTGGCATCTTAATAAAATGTTTTTAAAAAGCCAAATATTTTTACTTTACTTTTTTCAACTTTTTTTTTAAAACAGCATGGATAACGACTATAATTATATTTTAATATTAAAAATATCCTTTTGATTAAACCAGTCAATTAACCATTACAGATAGATTTTTTTTTATTATTTTTTTTAAAAAGGAGTTTGGTAATTATCAATACTTTTAATTTAAGGCAGCTGTGGAATAAGCCTTACTTTCTGTATTTGCAGGAAAATACTGAAAATGTCAAATATTGTTAATTACACAGGTTGACCACCAGAGGGAACAACAAGATTTCTTGTTCTTAACCAAAAATGTCAGTGTTATTATGTATCTTAATTATAATTCACGTCTCACAGAAATGTATCTTTTTTTTTTTTAAAGAAGCTGGTTGAGTGACTATTTTCAGACAGTCCCTTAGTTGTATGACCTAGACATGCACCTCATGGGGGTTGACTTAAAATGCACTTCATGAAATGTAACAGGAATGCCTCCTTAACTGTGGTGTCTCTAGCTGTTTGTGTCCAAAACAGAGGGTAATCTTAAAGAGGTGCTTGTAATCAAGTCCCAGTCCAAAGATAACTACAGTTTTTCATCACTTCTTGTGAGCTATGTTTACTGTTCACTCAGATTTTGTTGTTATGCAAAGTACATAAAAATATCGTGGTAATTTTTAAAAACTTCAATATCCAAAGTTATTCCTATTCATGAGAAACCATCTAATAAATTCACAAAAATGTATCAGCAAGGATATCTCAACATTTTATATTTTTCAAACATTTTCAAAATAATGATTCTACAATACTTTAATTTTGGTGATAAATGGCAGACAAATATTAACAAATATTTTACTAAATAAAATATTTGTTAATATTTGTTTACTAAATAAAATATTTGTTTGGAATAATTCTTTGTTTAGTTGGGTTTGTGTATATCTGTTTGGACAAAACCAGACCAATATTTAAATTTGTATGTCAAATGCTTCAAAACTGCTTCAAAACTGATGGGAAACAGTGCCAGAGTTCAGATCTGGTGCCCACCTGTCAGTCATTAGGCGAGCTATCCCAAATATGTGACAACAGTTACCCTCTAACCCTGACAGGGGAACATGGGAGGAAAGACCACTGGACTGTTTACTGTTGTGCTTGGTTATATCTGTGTGATGGCTGCACTTACAGCCACACAGTGGTAATATCACCATGTTAGTGTAGAGGCTTATAAGTAACCTTGCATTCACATTTCTTTCTTTAAATATAGGAATTTATTTACAGAACAATAAATAACTGGTTTTGGTTTAGTTAATTCACATATCCACATAACACTGCATTCTAAAATAAGTGCGCACATTTTAGTTTACACTGTTATGTATGATTAATCTTTTGTTTTCTGAGTTACCTTAGTTGCAGCTGTTCCAGTCCCTTGATTAAGGAGCCAAGAGGTGGAAAAGGGGCGGAGCGAGCTTTGAAGGAAGACTACAAATTGGTTCATACCATAATTCAGGACCATGGGGGGGAATTGGAGTTGATTATGTTTGGTTTAGTTAGGTTTTGTGTGTTTTACCCCTTCTCCTGTTTTTGTGGGCTGATCAGCCACTATTTAAGTTTCCCCTTTGTCTCATTAAGTGAAGTCAGGTTGTTTGAGTTATCAGTTGTGTTGTCAACTTTGAGTAGAGTTTTGTTAGTTTGACCTCTTTTATGGGCCCAAGATTTTGATTCTTTTTGCATGAGTTAACCAATTATGTTTTTTGGGTTAAATAAAAAAAAAATTTTTTGGACTTTAACCTGTGCCTAAGTTTCCTTCACTGCTCGGTCCATCACAAGTGGTGTCAGGAGTGGGATCAGCAGTTGAAGGCACAGGATTTTTTTTTCTCTTTTTTTCCCCTCTTCACTTATCAAGCCATGCACAGAATGGGAAGGAGTGGCAGAGGAGCAAAAGGAGATTGTCAAAACCAGCCAGTTGGAGTTGTAGAGCAAGTAGAAGGAGGAGAGGAAAATGGAGCCTCTGGAGGGGTGGATAGTACTGAGAGCCAAGGTAAGGAGCCGACAATGTCAGAACTGATTTCCATGCTTCGTTCTCATATGGGTCAGCAGGAGGCCCAGGAAGCAAGAAGAAGGGAGGAGTTTACCCGCCAGGAACAGCGCTTTAGAGCACTGCAACATCAGTTTCAGCTGTTGCAGGTAGAAGTGCAAGCTCGTACCTCCCCGGTCCCTGAGCCTCAAGTGGAGGAACCTGAACAACCAGAGGTAGAGTCCTTTGAAGAGGAGAATCCTCCCTGTGCTGGCTCCAGTAATGAGCAAATACATCCTCAATCAGGTCAGTCTCGCTTTTATGAACCCAGGCTGGAAAAATTGACAGAGGAGGATGATATTGAACATTTTTTAACAACATTTGAACGCATGGCTGTAGTTTGCCGGTGGCAAAAAATGGACTGGGTTTTTCATCTGATTCCTTTACTCACTGGCAAAGCAAGAGGTGCGTATGTTCATATGGATATGGATGACTCTCTAGACTATGACAAAGTTAAAGCAGCTATCCTTCAAAAATATGACATTAATCCTGAGACACATAGACTGAGATTCCGTTCACTGGAGGTAAAACCTGATGAGAATCCAAAAGAACTATATGCAAGATTGAAAGAGTTATATGAGAAGTGGGTGAAGCCAAAGGGAAAAACGGTGCATGAGGTTAGTGAAATATTAATTTTAGAACAATACTTGAGAATGCTGTCTCAAGTATTGGGGGTGATCGTGGCTCAGGGGGTTGGGAATTGCATCTGTAACCGGAAGGTCGCCGGTTCGATTCCTGGGCTCTCTGTCCTGGTCGTTGTGTCCTTGGGCAAGACACTTTACCCTACTTGCCTACTGGTGTTGGCCAGAGGGGCCGATGGCGCGATTATGGCAGCCTTGCTTCTGTCAGTCTGCCCCAACTGTACAACTGTAGCTTGCCTCCACCAGTGTATGAATGTGAGAGTGAATGAATAGTGGTATTGTAAAACGCTTTGGGTGCCTTGAAAAGCGCTATATAAATCCAATCCATTATTATTATTTCTCTGCATGTAATCATTAGTTCTTATGAATCCTTGGGGCTTTTCCAAAGTGTGTCTTTGTGATTTGGCATTATATAAATAGAATTTGAACTGAAGGGAATTCAACAGAGGGATAAAGCATTTTAATTTCTTATTTCATAGCATAATCTCATCTAAATGTTTTTAAATAAATTGGCGGCACAGAACACCACTGTCCATCCTCGAAGCCAACAGACATGCTGGGTCTCCAACTCCAACACAGCACCCGAAGGACACAAAGGGAGGTACACAAATAAACACATAATTTTGCTGTGTGTTACACGCACAAAAGACCTAGGAGACAGCAGCCATTGGCAACAAGAGGGCTGAAGACCCAAGGCCACACATCTCGTTGACAACCATGCGCTCACCCCAGCAGAAGGAAGAGGGAGGCCATGTTCCTGCATTGTAACAGGAACATAAAGTGATAATATACCACTGAGAGAGCCAAAACCAAGTAATGGCCCCTGAGACAATATTTTTGTTATGTTTTCTGGACGTGTGAAGGCCATGAATTCACAAAATTGTTTGTTTAATGGTCTTAAATACCATATCTGTGTTTCATTTTGGGTGTGGTTTATGGCTCAGCTGGAGGATCAGGATCAGGGGACAGCGCCGAGGAAGGCTGGCTGGCACAGCTGATACCTGTCACGCTAACCACACCTTCCCCATTTCAGTACCTGCTGGGGCCTGGAGGTTCGAGCCCTGTGGTGTGAGCCGAGCTGGAGCAGAGGGCTGAAAAGCTGCACATACTGAGCTAAAAAATAAATACAAATCACTGCCGAGCACCAACTCCTCCTTTTTACACACACTTGCAAACAGCTTACTGAGAAACCAGAAACAGACTGTTCACCTTCAAATAAAAAGTTGGGCCTTTTCAGTTGCTTTTTATTTATTTGTTTTGTTTCTATGACTTTTCTACCTCAACTCACAAGTCGGGAAAACTCACAAATCTTTTTCATGAACAGTTGGTTGTTCTAGACTATTGGAATAAATGGCATTTATGATTCTCCTGCGATGCGATATAATGCTAATACGGTTCTAGTCCTGGCTGGGACATTTCTGCATGGAGTTTGTATTCTCTTTGTGTGAACTTCCTACAGGCAGTCAGGTTTCTTCCCAGAGATATGCATGCTAGGTAAATGGTACTAAAAAGGAGGACAATTTTGCAACTATTTAATTATATAATTGGCAATAGGCCAGTAGCATAATTGGGTATAAAAAGAGCATCTTGGAGTTTCAGAGAAGTAACGATGGGCAGAAGTTCACCAGCGTGGCTTTGTAGTAGAAGAGTCCGGGTGCTGAGCTAGGCTGCCTGCAGTCCAGACCTTTCATCAACTGACAACATTTGGAGCATCATGAAACCAAAAATGGGACAATGAGAAGCCAGAATTTGATTTTTTTTTCTGTTATTTTGTGAATAAAAGATTGATTTATAAGATTCTAAAATCATTGCTACTCATCTCAACTCTTTTGGAACTGTGATGGAACTGTGGAGAGTTAGACAATATCTGTGCTGTGCATGCTTTATATATTCACCTCCACCACAACCACCTCTTATTTATAAATCAAGTACTGGATTTTAAAACAGTGAGTATGATTCTGAGACTAATGACTTTACATACAGTAGTGTCACAAGTATTATGTTGTTCAGCAATTCTTTGCGATAAAGTATTTCATAAATTGTATTGTATAAGATAAAAGAAATGCTTAATGCTGATGGAGGAGCTGGAGGAAAACACAGACATGAAGAGGGAATGTCTTGACACACGCAGTGGATTGTGGACTATGCTTGGCAGCTGGGTGAAGATGGATTCGTTTTCACACGCTCATGGATTTCACAGTAACTTCATCTCTCGACATCCCAGCTTCACCCAGCCACACTGCTGTGGACCCTCAATGGCACTGAAAGAAAAAAAAATTCCTCCTAACAACATTGTAGTTTCCATACATTTGATCATTTTATTGGAATTTGGCAAAGTGATGGAGTGACTTTTCTATTATAGTGGCACATACTTTGCAATAAAGCACACAGAAAAGTTGTAGTTGGACAAAAATAAAACTTGCCTCTAGTAATAACATTTTTAGGATTAGGGTGTGCCCCTGCTATGTGCCTATTGTGGGGAGGGAGCCTGTGACCACTAGGAGTATTAGGAGGTGGTCAGAGGAGGTCTTAGCAGAACAGCAGAGCTGTTTTGAGGTTGCAGACTGGGAGACACTCTGTGAACCTCACCTTAAGGACATTAATGGGCTTACTGAGTGTATCACTGAGTACATAACCTTCTACATCGACTTCATTTTCCTAGCTTGGACTGTCCATTGTTACCCAAATAACAAGCCGTGGGTGACAGAGGACATCAAATCACTCCTGAATGGCAGGAATGGGGCCTTCAGAGTGAGAAACAAAGAGGAGGTAGCCTTACCTGTAGTCAGCCTGCAATCCACAGCCACACCACTCTCTCTCCACATTGCACCATAGCCTCCTGTGAAAGTCCTGACACTCCTTCGCCACCTTTTACTTTCATTCATTAACAAGTTCAGAGACAAATGAGAAGATTCCACTCAGGCAAGTCTGCTGGAACAAAAGAGGTGAGTCCCCGTGTCCTTAAGGCCTTTGCCCCCAGCTTGTGGAGTCTTTCATAAACTGTTCATGATGAATCTGAGTCATTCCTGACACCACGTCCCAGTGGCCCCCAGGATTACAGACCTTTGGTACTGGATGTGGTTGTGGTTGTGGGTTGTGGTTAACTGCTTCATCAAGTGGTGTGAGCGGAATCATCTGCAGCTCGACATGACAAAGATCAAAGAATTGATTGTGGACCCCTTTTTCAATCCAAGAGGTTGATGTGGAGGACTATAAATAGCTTGAGTACACGCTGAGAATAAACTAGGCTACCTCTATTTTAGAATAGAATAGAATAGAATAGCCTTTAGTGTCACTGTACATGTACAACAAAATTGTGTTTTTTTTTATTTTTTGCTTCTTCTTTTTTTTTTTTAGAATAGAATAATTTTTTTGAGATGGTTGAGGTCTTTTAACATCTTTTGGACAATGGTCAGGATTTTCTCTGAGTCTCTTGTGGCCAGTTCCATTCTGTATGCCGCTGCATGCTTGGGCAGCAGGTCGAGGGTCGCAGATGCCAACAGACTCAATAAACTGATCCGCAGGGCCAGTAACGTTGTGGGGATAGAGTTGGACACCGTTAATATGGTCTCCGAGGGGGATGTTGTCCAAGATAAAGACAATGGTGGAGAATACCTCTCACCCACTCCATGACCTGCTGGCCAGTCACAGGAGCATGTTCAGTGATACACTGAGTGGCACCACTGAACGATCTCCACTAGTTTCCCTGTTCAACAGCTCTATCGTACAGTACACACTGCAATAGTTACACCCTTTTGCACGTCCTCTAAAGTGAAAATAACAAGTAGCAAAGTTGTACAGTTTGCAGTAAAATGTCAGTCATATATATTCTGTATTATTGTAATTGAGCTATTTGTATATATTAGAGCTATTTCTTATATTTTGTAACTTATATATGGAACTTATACTCAATTCAGTTAAATTTTATACAGTGTCAACAACAACAGTCGCCTCAAGGCGCTTTATATTGTACCTTTTTCTACTTTTTTATATGTTGTACATATATTGGATATATATTCTATTATTTAATTTACTTCAGTCTGTTACCGTTCTTATTGTCTTAGAGGAACTGTAGTCACATAATTTCCTTAGAGATTAATAAAGTATTGATTCTCATTTAAAGCCGGTCGGAGCGGGCACGCTCCGTTTTGCATAACTATTTTTAAATCCCGGTAGCACTGCAACCACGTAAGCTAGCGCAATAAGTTTTTTTGCATATGAAACCGGAGGAGTTGTACTTACATCTTATGCCATCAGCTTGTCCTGGGTCAAAATTTGCATAAAAATTTGCCGATCCGATCAACTGTTTGTAACACTTCCTACGTCCATCAGCGCGAACTATCGCATGTCCGCCAGGATCTGCCCGAATCCGGAAGTGACGTCATTTTGCGGAAATGTAGTTTTTTACCATCAGGCCTTATGAGCCTATACTTGTGTTTTTAAAAGTTATGTTTGACTATATGACTTTCTGTGTCATGTCTGGGATGCTGGAAATAGTTTATTTTGATGCATATGCTGGTTTTTTTGCAAATTTGCACTATAATATTTATTTTCGTTTTTCCTGCAGTACATAAAAATTGGTGTATTTCAAAAATAAAACTATTAAGACACTAAAAATAAATTTCCTGTGGTGGGAAACTATTTTATGCAACTTTGTATTTACAGTTTTGAGGGATAAGCCTCTTAAATTTCTCTAACTAGAAATATATGTTTAAAAAAAACAAAAAAACAAACAAAAACCGATTTTCAATGTTTTTGTAGTTTATTGCACTTTTGTGCAATTTATGTAATTAATATGCACTTAATGCATACATATTATTAAAATATGGGCAATAATGATTGTATTGATGTTTATCAACTTGAAAACTTCCCAAAAATGGCACTAGAGCATGTAAAAATATAATATAAGCTCTGGTGGACTTGGATGAAATTTCCCCGTGTGGGACTAATAAAGGTATCTTATCTTATCTTATCTATGGTAGGTCTTAAAGGGTTAAGGATATCAGAGACAACATAAGCAGCCTGTTGAATTTTCAAGTATATAAGTTAAAACTTTATGCTCACACTCAACAAATGCAGCAAAGTTGACCGGACAGAACTCCAGGCTCATGAGAACATAAGAAAGAGAAACCGCATTGTTTGATGAAATTGCAGTCATTAACTCACTACAAAAGCAATCACAAAGTTATTAATGTTAATGGTAGTACCAAACAATATTATTTAGGCCAGTGTTGTATATGCTAATGTGTAGCTCAAACCCTGAGTTCCTGCCATGATGTTAGTCACCACTATTGTTATCATTCAGCCTGTTTAACATTGTGTGTGTGACATGCTGTTGAAAAATACAAGAGTACATATAATATTTTAATTGATTTTATAGTATTCAAATTCTTATCACCAGTGGTTGTTTTTAAATGTAATGGAACCAACTAGTAAATGTATGATTTTGTGATAGCTCTAATTTCCATCTAAAATTTCAGTTAATCTGCTTTGGAATAGTTGTCTCCAGTCTAGAAACAAGTAGGGCTGTTGTCTTTGGGGTTTTCAGACACTCAGCCTGCACCCTTGTCTGATGGTTTCATAGACTAAGAAATTCAACCGAACAGACTTGTCCCCTTTCCTCCCTCTGCTCAGAAGTGACAGGAGTGGACAGCTGACCTAATCCTCTGCTGCAGATGCTTGGAGTGCTGATATCTACGACATGCTCACAGGTTTGATCACTCTCTCTATCTCTGTAATGTGTAGAGCCGATGGTCTATGGGAAGTAATCCAGGGTTCTTACACCACGGCCCATGTAGGCTTCTGAGTGTCAGCAACACATTTCTGTCTCTGTAGCACACACACACACACACACACACACACACACACACACACACACACACACACACACACACACACACACACACTGGTAGCATCTGTGGCAAATCTAAATATACCATGAGTGATAACAACAGGTGAGCCTGCTCCTTCAGATACATACACTCAGCTGGCTCAGACATAGGGGGTCACTGGGTGTGTGTGTGTGTGTGTACAACTGTGTGTGGTGGTGGAATGGAGTGGGCGGTGTTTGAGTGTGTGGGGTATCTGCTGCTCAGTGCAGAGAGAGAGCTCAGATCCAAACACTGCCCAGTTCTGGGTACCCCTTCTTCTAAGCCAGCTGGTCTGGCTTAAAATCTCTTCTCGTGTCTGAGTTCTGTTTTTTCTTTTATAAAAAGAATCCTTTCTTGTTTGATACAAGGGATTGACTGAGCAAACCCACAGCTGGAGCTGCTGGGGAACCTTCCAGGTGAAGACTGAACCAAAAGCACCGGTGAGTTGGCGAGAGAAATATGTCTGTTAGTAATGGACAAATGGAAGGACTGAATTAAACTAGAACACTCTTGTTTAGAAGGTGATAAAGCGTTGTTATTACACGGGAAACAAATATTAACTTTGAAGACAATAAGTAAAGTTGTGGTGGAACTGGTAGACTTTCGACCACTTGGTGGCAGCAGAAACAAGCTGTTAACGTGCTAAATACAAATATCCATGAGATATGAAGCAACACTGACACTAAATATAGATGAGCTCTATTAAACCAAACCAATGATCATTCGCATTGTGTTTGCCATTCAAGTGAGGCTCATTTGATTCAGTGTTAATACAAAAATATTGGTTAGTGCAGCTTTAAATATTGCTCTTTGTTCAGGATGTTTGATGGGCTGGGGTTCGATGCTGGTGTTTAGGGTTAGGAGTGAATTGCACAGTGTGTTTTTGAACTGTATCTGCTTTTGTATGTGCTTGTTATATAGATCAGAAATGTGCAAACTGTATATATTGTTATTTGAATTAACGTGTACGACAAAAGATTCCAAATAAGTGAAAATTGCTGAAATGTAAGTACTGACATACATTTAAAAATTCACTTCATATAAATGAAGGCAAAATAAAGATACTTTAAAGCAAAGTTTTGCAGATAATACTGAACATAAAGGAATAATAGTATAAAAAGTGTAAAGGAGAACTTAAGGATGAGTAATATTATTTCTTTTATTTAATGTACTTATTTATTTATGTGTATAAATAACACCAAATCACAACAACACTCACCTCAAGGCACTTTATATCGCAAGGTAAAGACCCTACAATAATTTGAATCTAACACACGCACGCACACATGCACACACACACTACCAGTCAAAAGTTTTAGAACACCTAAAAACATGTTGCCTAATTGGGCAACATGTGATTTCTTCTTCTATAACGTCCTCCTCTCCCTTCAAATCTCAAATTTATTCACAGTATGAGCTGGCTACATTAATGCATACATGCATAATAAATCATCTGTCAATCAAACTTTATTCATATAGTGCCTTGCACACAAGTTTGAAGGCTCTACAGCTGACTGAAGAACTAATAATAAGAAAATGTAAACAGTATAAGAAATTGGGAGAAATGCACAAGAGAAATAAAGTTTTATAAATGAAAATTGTGGAATGATGTGCTGTGGTTAACAGCTAATATATAGACCAATGACAGGCAGATGAAAGTGTCACCGAAGCTGTTTATGCTGCCTGTCAGATAAAATAGGAAAGCTGATGACAATTAAAGCAGATAAAACCATCACTCTATTATGTATCTGTTTATGGTGAAATCCAACTAAACCAAGTAGAAGAAGCCATGTGTCTTTGGGTTCATTCAAAGAAGTCATGTAGTAGTGTTTGTGACCAGCTGTTTTCATAAAAAAATAAAATAAAATCTTATAATTATATGTGATATTGTACATGCTGCATTTATCCAAGACTTACAACATTTTTAACACTTTTGACTTTTTAAAATTTATACACTGCACAGCAACAGCTACCTAGTGATATGGTACAAAGCAAACATAA